>NC_142591.1:58098234-58416984 GCF_965207765.1 Zootoca vivipara
AACTGTCCTTATCTCTGTCCGTATACATAGCAAATCTATAGATTTTTACTGTGTTCGTTTAGACCTTAGCAGAACAATCTTGTGCGTGTCTACTGAGAAATTTAATGGGACCACCCACTGGTAAGTATAGGGTTGCAGCCTAAATATAATTTAAAATATAAACTGATATTAAAGGAAGGCTGTCCAGAAACATCACGGATGACTCCTATAGCCTTAATCAGTCCCTTCCAAATCATATGTGTCTGATTTGATAGGATGTAACATTAATGCAATATTAGAAAGTTAGGTTTATTTACTAACATTTGCATCCAAGTGGAAGTAAATATAGTTGTGAATATTGCCCACATCACATAAAACACTGGGTAAGCAAGCTGGGTTTTTGTTTGTTGGTTTCTACTTCTGCTTTAAATATTGAAATTAGTGATTTGTTGTAATACGCCTTGGGGGGGAGGAATATACCATGAAGGGCAGGATAGAAATCTATTCAGAGCCTTGCCTATTATTTTTGAAAGAGACTACAAATCTTAGATGGTGTCCCCGAGGACACAGGAACTGCATCCTTCAAAGCCAAATATGTGTCATGACTAGTTTGGAAAGCAGAAGTTCCATTGTCAGTAACAGAATACTCATCCCTTAAACCAGGCATCCCCAAACTGCGGCCCTCCAGATGTTTTGGCCTACAACTCCCATGATCCCTAGCTAACAGGACCAGTGGTCAGGGATGATGGGAATTGTAGTCCAAAACATCTGGAGGGGCGAAGTTTGGGGAAGCCTGCCTTAAACTATTTCTTCATTGTGGGATGTGTTTTTATAAGCTTTTGATTTCATTGCTTATAACACATTTCCTTTACAACTACGGATTCTTACTGTGTTTACTTATATATGGTAAAACATATATTTGGATACAAACACAATGTATGTGAATATAAGTAGTCAAAGTAATAGTATATCAAAAGTAAATGAATAGTCACTGACATGCATAGTTAAACTATGTTGATTTCCCTAAAGTGGCCTATATTGTCCTTAATTATAATACGTACAGAGGATGACCCTGTCAGTAGAGCACGAGACTCTTAATCTCAGAGTCGTGGGTTTGAGGCCCACATTGAGCAAAAGATTCCTGCATTGCAAAGGGTTGGACTAGAAGCTATACAGCACAAACAGCCCTAAGACCAGAGTAACCTAAACAAATCATACAAAGGCCTGAGAGAAGAAATGTTTCTGAACAAGGCAATGGAATCCTGTCAACATGGACTTCTATGCTTCCATAGTCAGCACACACACACACACACACACACCTGCCAACCTCAGCACCCAGACAGGATGGTATGGGAAGAGGTGTTCCATCAAATACTTAAGTTCCAAGTCATTCAGGACTTCATATGTTAATGCCAATGCCTTAAATTGTGCCCAGTAACATAGGCAGCCAGTGAAAATTAGTGTTACATGAGATTGCACAGAAGTTCAAGACAGTATTCTAGAGGCTGCATTTTGTACCAGCTGCAGGGTCCAGACTCTCATCAATGACAGTCCTACACAGACCACTTTGCAGTAACGTAAACTGAAGGTTCCTATGGAGTATGCAGAACTCGATCCAGGAACAACCATATTTAGCAAATCAATCAGAGCAGAAAGTAGGACCTCCTGGCACAAAAGCCACAAAGTGACAATGCTGGATCAAGGAGCACCCCAGACCATATACATCTTCTTTCACAAGCAGCATGACTACATCTAAAACAGGCCAAATGCCCAGTTGCCAAAACACAGAAACTGTCCACCAACACTGCCTCCGTCTTATATTCCTCCACAGTACATATAGTGGAGAGTTCTCACATGCACGAAAAATGCGTAGTTTTACAGAAAGATAGGAGAAAGCAAAGCCTGCAGGCTGGATAAGGTACAGAAAGAAACCTCTCAGCTGTTCATTATCTTATTCAAGTCAGACGCTCTCTTCCAAATAGATTTGTGTTATGAGGGGAAATGTACCCCTTTTGAAATGGCACAGTGGACTGAAGTATATGCCAGCACCAGTTCCCAGATGTTTGTCCATGTAGACAAAACAGATGTCTCAAATCAGTGCTGCCCTGTGGTAAACACTGGGTCTAGACAAAAGATGACTGACTGGGGAGTCCTGGGGATTATTCCTCCTCTCCTCATCTCCGAAGAGCAAGGGCACAGCAAGAAAACTCTTGTGTGATGTTATCATCACAATAGGAAAGTGATGCTGTTAACTATTGGCAGTTTATCTATTGGTATAGCTGAAGTGTTATTGGCAACAATCCCTTAAGTACAGGATGAGAATGCTCAATGAGGCTTTCGAAGGCAAGACAATTCAGGGCTATTTAGGGGAGGCAAAGAGGGACAGCCTCCTCTCCAATCGCTATCCCCCAATTTCTGCCTATTGGATCACATATAGATGTATTCTTCAGAGCAGCCTATATCTCTGGTTATAAAAAGGTAAAGGACCCCTGACAGTTAAGTCCAGTTGTGGATTACTGGGGTTGTGGCGCTCATCTCACTTTACAGGCTAAGAGAACTGGCATTTGTCCGCAGACAGTTTTTCCAGGTCATGACTAAGCCACTCCTGGCTAAACCAGAGCAGAGCACGGAAACGCCGTTTACCTTCCCAACAGAGTGGTACCTATTTATCTACTTGCACTTTGACGTGCTTTTGAACTCGGTGCTTTCGGACCGAGCAACAGGAGGTCACCCCAACCTTCCGATTGGCAAGCCCTAGGCTCAGTGGTTTACACCACAGCGCCACCCTCGTCCCTTTCCCTGGTTATAGTGAGATATAAAAATGAACCTCAGCAAATGTTCTTAAATACTTTGTTGGTTTGTTTTATGCATTTATCAGTGCTCTTCAGCCAGAAAGCTTCTCAGAGCAGCTTACACAACATCAATAACAAAACAGGAGACGGGGTTTTTGAGTTTTTGTTTTTGCAATTAAATCTTGAATATATCCAATAGTAGCCTTTGAACCTTGATATGAGTGTTTCACTTTCTGAAACCTGAAGTGACATGCCTGAACCAATGTTTCAAGTCTCCCAAGTGAAACAGACAAACCATAATGTTGTCTCGCTAGATTGTCCACCAGAATAATTTCAGGAAAGGAGCCTTCATGGTGAGCAGGGGTGAAAGAAGACCTAATTCCATAAGCTCGCAACATGCTTTCAGGTCCAAGGGAAAGGCATCTTAGAGAACCACACACTTTCCAAAATAGATGATTTAACACTTTAGGTACTGTAATCGACACTGATTTCCAGCCTGAGAGATGAAGTACTTCAAGGCCTTGAGTTCACACTAATTATAGAATGAACTGAGGCTCCCAGGCACATATTGCAAATCACCTTGTTAAAATGATTGCCACATAATTCTGCCACATATTCTCTTATTTGTATCAAACCCATTAAGTATGTGCAGTTATTATCATTTATCCATTTGCCCACTGATAACCAGCAGGGGTAAGTAGCTCTTGTTCTGTCAATGTCCAATCATCCAAGGAATGGACGGACTTTCAAAACAGCTAAAAGCCTGTTTCATATGTATAGGCTTTCCTCAATACACTCTGGAATGTTGTCTGCAAAATGCACATGTGGGCAAAAATGTTTATGTCCGGCCTCCAATAGTCTGGCACTAAAACAGAAATTTATGTGTACATCAATCAAGGATGCTGTCACTGGAATACTCAAGGGTCATTCAATTGTTTCTTTGGCAAAAGTTTTGCCTCTGTGCGTTCAAAAACAAAATTAAGTTAAAATGCAAGTTAGTTCATTCGTACATTACATTTGGGGGGGGGGCAATGCCAATGGAACCATTGGTCTCTCGCAGCTTTTCCTTACTGTAGTCATGTGGAAAATGAACATAAGTTCCAGGGTAATAACATCTGGGAAGTGGGCAGCAAAGACAAATTACTGAGCATTTTTCAGAAGAGAGAAGCTGAAGGTAATGCCAGCAGGTATGATTTGTGAACAAACCCAGAATCTTTTCATACTATGATTGATCATCAAAAAGGAATAAAGCTTGGACAAAATGTTAATAACAAAAGCTGTTTGCAGTTATTACAAAGCGAAACATACATTGCACATTCTATAAGCATAATGCTCCCAAAACAGAAATAAAGTTGGGATGTGATTATTTTGGAATGTTCACCAGTTTTAAATGGATGTTATAAAATCAAAGGACTTAAGAATTACTCAGGCTGGTTGGGGCATGAAGACTAACATGCCCATGCCAACATTGCTTCAACTAGGATAACAGCCACCATGATGGAATTTTTCAGGGAATAGAAACATATCCAAAATAGTCAGGAATGATGTATACTGAATATAAAGCCTTTCCAGAATAGGAAAAGCTCTTGATTAGTAATGTTACTATATTAATATTTATTTTAATCTATTTATACATTGTAGCTTGCTTTCCTACCATTTCCTCAAAGCATTAAACATTAAAATAGTAAAGAATGTGAACAATGTGGTGTAAACAGCATCACAGGAGATCAGAATCAGAAGAGAGGCTCACAATCACTTACAGGCCAAATGTCTCCTTAAAAGGGAAAATGTTCATGGAAAAGGTTGAGTAAATCTGGTGCATTTCTGACATGAGGGTGGGTCAAGGAACCATCACGAAAAAGGCTCTTCCACCAATAGAGTCTCGTCTGCCATGGTAGTGGCTCCTAACAAAAATGAAAACCTGGAACGTTATATATCCGTCAGATACCCCAGGACATGTAGGGCTTTAAGGGCTAATTGCATCACCTTGTCTCAGAAACCAGCTAATAACCAATACAACTATTGCAATACTTGTAGTGGACAAAAACCATTCGGCAGCATTCTGGATCGTGAGGTATCCAAACCACCTTCAAGATAACGTAAATTACATGGTGAGTCAAATCACATTGCAGTGATGTGTAAGTTAGCAGTTGCTTATGGTTAGCTTTTCTGGAGAGGCTCTCAGTACTTCCCTGCTCACTGCTAGGAATTCCCACTAGCACCATCTTCAGACAGCAGATCTGAACACTGTCATTATTTTCTATAGTCTGCTTCACCTCATATACACTCAATGCATTTACTATGGTTTTAGTAAAAACATGAATAAAACATCCGATTAAAATCTGAGGATCATGAAAAAGGCCAACTAATACACAGGAACTTACCTGACAGTCTGATGTGCCATTCACAAGCACATGTAGCAGTATGGGAGCCTGTGGCGCAGTGGGTCAGTGGGACTGGCTGGTAATCAGAAGGTTGGTGGTTCGAGCCCACCCACGGATGGCTGTGGGCAAGATTGCAGCATTGCAGAGGTTTGGACTGGATCACCCTTGGGGTATCATCCAACTCTATTTTTCTATTCTGCTTGTGCCATTCTACACTGCTCAGGAGAATGTGTGAATGGAACATCACCTGAGCAGGGAAAATCATATCGCCCTTTTCTACCCAACTGTTGCCCAACTATCCAAGCTGTGTGGCATTAGGTTAGCGGGAGCCAACTGCAGCAGATATAGGTGAAGGGGGCTTGAAATTCCTTCTTAGCAATTGGCTACACTCCTGCAATATCTCCAAGGCCTGGGCATGCTAAGGCTTTGATTTATTGCAAGGAGCCCTCCAATCAGCCTTTGATTGCCATGATGTCAGAATGTTCACACACAGCGTAACCATTAAGAAGTAAACTGTCAGTACACAGAAATGGCCGTGTGCTGTTGCTAAGAAGAGGCAAATAGAAGTGGTAAGAGCTGAGTTTCTGGTGTGTTTTCTGCTTCCTTGGGAGCACTCACTTCTTGGTACCTGGCCTTATTAGGGAATAACAGAACAGTGTTCCATTTAGGGAAGTCTTTCAATATATATGCATTTGTGACTTAGCTGCTAAGGGTATGGAGAAGTGTGGAAGCTGAATATGAAATAAAACTTTCTGAAAAGGTTGACTAGCTTTTGCTTCTTATTTATTACTTTCATTACACTGCACCTGGAAGTATACTTGGTACTTTACAATAACAACAATGGGGGGAGGGGGGAATGCCCAAAACAGTCTACAAACAAACAAGTAAAGTAATTGGAAAAGAATTAGCAACTAAGTATATACACAAAATATGGAATTAGGAACCAATTCAACTGTATTTAATTAAATTGTGGATACAGATTTCAGGTGGAGATTATACCATCTCAGTTTTCATGCGAGGTGTCCACATTAAAATGACAGCAGCCCATGAAAAACTTAGCATGTTTGAGGTAAAGCCTTCTGCATATCCACATGCACCTACTTTTAAACAAGCAGGTCTGCATATGATAAGTGAGTAACAGTTCAAACATTTTAAACCCTCTAGCATAGAAATTGCTGAACAATATTTCTGTATAATAATGTACAGTATTACATTTGGGTTCTATAAACTTAATAGCTGTTTACTATTACTATGTGGGTTGCCTATTTGAGAGGGAAGTCTGCAAACCAGGGGTGCACATTTCTGGTCCTGAAAGTGGTGAGGAGATGCTTCACACAATTAGGCCAATTTGTGCAGAAAATCATGTCCTCCCTAAAAGAGGGCACATGTTGCGGTGAGACCTGGAGACCGACCTCCTGTGTTGTGGGTGGGTAAGATTGGTCAGCCACAACACCCGACTGGTAGGTCCCTCGATGTTGGGTTCAATCTGGCCAATGGGGCACAGTCCAAACGGATCGAGGGACCTATATATACCCATGCACGTGACCCAGAGCTTCCTCTTTCAGTGCGTGCACTCGGAACACCTGCCCACCTCTCCCTACTTTTAGGGCTTTGTTGCGCTTGACCTTGCTATGCCATCATGTGTCATCTGTCATTGGGACAGGGGCACAGCAGGAATTTTCCCCACTTGCCTAAATGGCTGTTGCCATTTTGGTTTCGCCTGCCGCGTAGCAAATCGCCACAACTTGTAAGGTTGCGGATAGGCACTGGTTCAGGTGATAGGGATGGGAGAACGCTCTCGCCATGCCCATGTGAAGAGTATTCCGTTAAAGGAATCCAGGGACTCAAATGGTTCGGTCAACCCCTGAGAGGGGGTTGTACCCGTGCCTGAGCCCAGGGGGACATCTGGGTGGCAGACATAGCCTGTTTCCGGCTTTCCGCCTATCCAGGTGTTCACCCTTGGCTTACCTATGCTGGTGCCCTGGGTCAGCGATGCCTGCAAAGGTGCAGGGAGCTAGTCGAACCAGAGCCTATGCAACCACTCACTTTCTGTAGTCAATAAAGTTGTGGCCTAAATTCTGCCAAAAACCAAACTAAAATTTGAGTCAAGTGTGAATTTATTTAGGGGGGAGGTCTCTGGGTCTGAACACGCAAACACTGAGTATGACTTAGTCAGATGGCATCCTCTAAGTAGGCCCATCAAAAACAAGGACGTTGGCCATGATTAAGCCCATTTACTTCAATGATTTTACTGAGACTTAGGCCATGCCCACACCACACATTTAAAGGCATGGTGCTACCACTTTAAACTGCCATGGTTTCCCCCAAAGAATTCTGGGAGCTGTAGTTCGTACAGAGTTCTGAGAGCTTTCAGAAGGTCCCTAGTCCCTTCCCAGAGACACAATTCCCAGAGTGGTTTAACCATCAACCGCTCTTCACAGGGAACTCTGGTAAAGTGGGGAGACGTAGAATGAAAGAAGAGACACTCACAAACTTCCCACAGCCACCTCAAAAGTAAGGTGATTGCATTTTTTTATTTAAAAAACCCAACACATTGCACCCCTCCCATGAGAATTTTACAGAATTTTGTCATTTTTGAATGAAATTTCTATTCTCATTAATTTAATGAGAATAGTAGATAAAATGCATTAGACTAACGCAGAGTCCACAAAATTCTGCTTACCAGGCTTTACATGACCTGAAGTTTCCAAAATAGGTGCTTTCAACATGCTGCTTGTAACATTTGCAAGTGGCAATTGCAGCATACAAAAATTGGATAGGCAAAATTCCATACAAAAGTATGTATATTGGGAGAAATTTGCACTAAAATTCTGATAAATGTATGAGGATTTCTCTCTCATTCATATCTATCTATCTATCTATCTATCTATCTATCTATCTATCTATCTGAAATGTGTAGAACTGACATTTAGATTAGTAAACTGAGAAACTCAGGAAAAACAAAATTAACAGATTCACCCAACCCCAAGGCAGACATAGTTTGAAAAACACAATTGTACCATGGATTCCAGTTTGTGTCTATGTGTATGTAATGGAGACACACTGGTTTCAGCGGAAGTAGCAGACCTGTGTGTACAAATGAGAGGCTGGCATAAGAGTCTGAATGTACATCAGAGTTCTGTACCTACAACATCACAGGATGGTAGTGCATGTTTGGGAGACAGTTCAGGACACCTTTGCAAGGACCATGGGTGCTCCTTAAAATCCATTTTCACTAATTTATCTTCATCTACATATATCCAAAAGCAAAATGCTTTTAAAGAGAACAAACTATGGTTTGGCTATATTTATCTTTTTTACATTGCCTACTTGATAAATGCCTTTTTAAGTGGTTACAAAAAAATAAATAAAATAAAATATTTATCTATTGAACGCACAAGCTTTTTTCTGCAAACCGATGAGGAAGCCATAATTAAGAGGGAAGATCAAGTACTTCTGCTCTAAGCAAAAGTAATTTGCAACAGTGAATTAATGTTTTTTATTAATATTGGTATTTGAAGTGAAGTTTGTTTTGGTTATTGTTTCAGGGGTATTTATTTATTTATTCTCCCCGATTTTCTCATCCCTTGTGTCTTTTTCCAGCTGCCATTTTTCCTTCTTAATAATGCTGAAAAGAAATTTGCTTAAGAGACAGTACTGTGCTTTTGTGCGCTGCACAAATATAAGATGGGGAACACAGGGTTTGCCTGTAGTACATGTGGAAAGGATCTAGGGGTCTTGGTAGACCAGAAGCTTAACATGAGTCAGCAGGGTGATACAGCAGCAAAAAAAAGCTCATGCTATTCTAGGCTGCATCACCAGAAGTATAGTGTCCAGAACAAGGAAAGTCATAGTGCCGCTCTATTCTGCCTTGGTCAGGCCACACCTGGAGTCCGGTGTCCAGTTATGGGCACCACAATTTAAAAAGGATTTTGGCGAACTGGAATATATGCAGAGGAGGGCAACCAAGATGATCGAGGATCTGGAAATAAAGCCTTATTAGACAAGGCTGAGGGAGTTGAGTTTGTTTAGCCTGAATAAGAACAGACTGGGAGGAGAAATGATAGCCATCTTTAAATAGCTAAAGGGTTGTCACATGGAAGATGGAGCAAGCTTGTTTTCTCCTGCTCTGGAGGGTATGAGCCAAACCAATAACTTCAAGTTACAAGAAAGGAGACTTCAACTAAACACCAGGAAGAACTTTCTGACAGTAAGAGCTGTTCGACAGTGGCACAGACTCCCTCGGGAGGTTGTAGACTCTCCTTCCTTGGAGGCTTTTAAGCAGAGCTTGGATGGCCATCTGCCATGGATGCTTTAGTTGTGATTCCTGCATTGCAGGGTGTTAGACCAAATGACCCCTGGGGTCCCTTCCAACTCTACAATCCTATGATGCTATGATTATAGGAAGCACAAAAGGATTGGGAACTGATAGAGGAAAACAATGGAAGCCGGAGTGCTTGTCTGATGGTTAGGAGACCCGAGTAGAAGCACACATTTTTAATGTGGCTGACTGAAGCAGATTTTGTAAGCCAGGATTGCTGATGCTGCATTTCAGAACCAGCACTGCTTATTTATTTTGTTTATTATTAGTACTCAAGAGCTTGTCCCCTCTTTCAAATGACTGGAGGGTGTGGGTTTCAGAAACATCACAATTAAAGTACATTGTGCATAAAACAAAACCACCAGGACAACACATGAATGCCTGCTTTTGTACGTTCCTGTGTCTGCAGCTGGGTAATATGTGCTCTGCAACCTGCCTGTATGTTGCGCAAGCTGCACAGGCTTGGATACTTACCGGTAGAGCTGTGCATGAAAGGAAACTGATTAAAATTTAAGTTTCCTGTGCTACTCCTCCCTCTGACCCTCCCCACCCCTGAAAAGCTTCTCTGTAGGAGCATTCCTGAACAATGTAGGATGCAGACTGGGGGAGCGGAGAGGGTTACCGCTAGGGGTTGATGAAATTACCCAAATTCGGATGAAGGCCTTTTCTGTGAGTAATGACACTGCCAGATTTCAGGCAGTTCTTTTCTCTCCCAGCAGCCCTCCAGAGCCCTATCCCACTTTGTTCAGGAGTGCCCATTGCCTCCCCCCAAAGAGAACCCCGTCAATTTTGATCACTCTGTTAAGGATAATGTAAGGGGGGTGGGGAGGATTTTTTTTAAAGAAGTGTTTTCTTCCTATCACAGATTGCTGGCACTTCTACTACTAGAGGTTAACATATTGCCTGCCTGCTTTTAATAGAAACATTCTTCATGCATTCTAACAAATCACGTATCTCTGAATTCTGCATATAAAGTTGTAATTCCGTCAAGGGCTTGTAATGACATTGATAAATGATGTCACCAAAAACCCCTTCCTTGAAATACAGCTTTAATTATGGACACCTGGGTCCTTATTATTCCTTATATTATTTCTGTCATAGCACTATCTTGTCTTAGTAGCTGGGCCTCCATAGCAATTTGCTTTATCAGCAGCTCAAGTAATGCAGTAGAGCCCCTCTCCATGTTAATACACTGTGCTCGGGGTAATATAGATTGGTAGGATTTTTAAAATAATGCAGAGCTGCAACAGTAAATATCACTTTTAAGTTAGTCTAAGGATCAAACAACACCTGATGCTCCGTGGTGCTGTGCTTTCCCTTTGTGGTTTGTGCTTTGTTTTGTCTTTAAATGCAAAGCAGCCCTATAGCGGAAACAGGGAAGGGGGGCAAAGGGCTGCTTAAAAGTTTCCCTTCCAGCCTTTTGCCTGCTCACAATCACTCCCCAAAGGTGCTTTACCACTAGTGGGTGGGTGGGGGAAGCTACACTGATCCAATATCCTTACTTCCATTTGTCAGAAAGCAGCTGGAGGCTGCGATCAGTTTTGCGCAAACAAAGGGCAGGAGGGAAAGGGCTAAGTAGCTTCTCCCCATGCTTTCCACTCAAGACTGCAGCCTTGACCATAGCCACTTTGCATTTAAGAATAAAATGAACAAAATGAAAAAAATTCCTTCCAGTAGCACCTTAGATACCAAGTAAGTTTGTCATTGGTATGAGCTTTCATGTGCATGCACACTTCTTCAGATACCTGAAGTATCTGAAGAAGTGTGCATGCACATGAAAGCTTGCATGAATCTACCACTTATATCAACCAGCATCTCCTTAATGTTGTGCACACCGCAGCCTCCAAACAGGGGAAGGATTTCAGGGATGCCTGCACCTATCCAGAGTTTAGATTCCTTGGAGTGAAGGTCAATGGATGCTGAGGAGTCTTGATGATATATGGTTTTATATATACAACCTGATGGATGGGTTCACAGCATTAACACACCACCGATCCTGCCTCACTATTCGGTTCCCAGAGAGATCCTCAAGCCATAGCACTGGGTTCAGGGCTGGATTTAGGTTTGATGAGGCCCTAAGCTACTGGAGGTCATGGGGCCCTTTATATGTCCAGCTGTCCTTTGTCAACAACAAATTGTCGCTCTTTTTAGTGTTGAATATATGCTATATGGTAATTTATGGACCTAATAGGTATCTAAAGCCAGTTGCACATGACAAAATATGTATTTTATCAAAGTAATTGTTGAACTGAAATACAATTAAGAAGAAGTATATTAATAGTGAAATACAATTAAAAAGAAGTATATCAATAGTGAAATACAATTAAGAAGAAGCATATTAATAGTGAAATAATTATTAAGCTCTAACTTAAAATGATTTTTTATTTATAACAAACTTAATAATGCAAACACATTGGTATTTGCCAATAACAAAAGTTCCTTTAGAAGTGAGCAAACCAGTGATATTTTAGAGAGCAGGCTAGCAGGCGGGGTCCATTAGTTACATCATAGGTGCCTACACAGCACAAAACACTGTTGCTGTATGTAGGTTTTATTTTTATCTTATATTTTGGAAATGTACATCCAGGTTTTTTTCCTTTAGATTTTTTTGGGGGCCCCAAGAGAGTGGGGCCCAAAGCTACAGCTTGTTTAGCTTATACGTAAATCTGGCACTGACTGGGTCCAGCACAGAGCAAGACAAACCTCTATGTCTCCAGCTTTGGGCCTGTTATTCTCCTTGCTGGGATGATGTGGCATTCAGTCAGGTGAGAAGTGGTGAGAAAATGCCTATCCCACCCCCTCCTAAAAGCAGGGCAACACACATTTTCTTAGTGTTGTCACTATGGCAACACATCTCTTCTTAGCTAACCCTTTATGATGCTGATGATAGTGACCGATGCCATTAGCTTAACAAAGGAACTGATTTGACCAATGCACCAGGTATCCTCTTGCAAGGTTCTAACTTCACAGAGACAGAATCACAGGCATGGAAGGGACCCATGGAGCTAATTCAGACTGATCCTCCCCCACAAGATTTGTGCAGCTGTTCTGGTTTCAGTGATGGCATCATCACAAACCTGTATTGAGACTCCAGTCAAATGACTTTGATTAAACTAGAGTTGTGTGTGTGCATGTCTCTCTGAATTCAGTAAGGCTTCCTTCCTGATACATCTGTTCAGCATTGCAGAGTAAATAATTTCTAGGTGCTATTGGAGAAAATGGTAAGAAAAGAATACAGTATTTAACTGTGTATGCCAGAACTTCTGGCTGGCCGATAATTTCCTAATGGGAAATGACAGCTTAAATAGTTTATAAAAACAGCATTCCTCTAAAAGTTGCAGGCAGTAATTTGTATATGTAATGTGAAGAATAGAGGACAGTTTTTTAAAGGAACATTTCACAGGCTTCTTAGAACTATGAGAGCTATTTATTTAAAATTGCTTCAATTTTTTTCTTGAAGAAGGAAACAGTTTGGAGATCAAAGTGAGCAGTACTGTTATTTCTGTCACTAAAATGGCAGATTAGGGTCTTTGTCAGTGTTGCTCTTTGGGTGGCCATGTGTCCTATTCTACAGAGGACAGCGCTCTATATGAAGGGGGCTTGAAGGACTCATCTGTTTGAAGTACTGCCCAGTCCAAGCCCAGCTCAAAGGCTAAGAACCACAAGACAGGAAAATTTTGCACCTGAACAACAGACTGAGCAGGATTGTGAATCAACCTCCTCACAGTCTCTTCCCTGCCGTGGTGAGTTGTCATTATTTCTAAATGTGAATCTATACATATCAAGTAGCACACTTATGCAAATATATATCCTCCGTTTTGGTGGTGCAGTTCCTCTTTGGGTGATATTAAATCTTCATTCTCTAGGGCAGGGTCTGGATCTGGTGGCCTTCTAGATTTTGCTGGACTACAGCTCCCTGAGCAGTGGTCATTTGGGCTGTGGCTAATGTTTCTAACTCTCCTTGGTCTTGAGGGCTAGCTGTCCTGAGATTCCTTTGCATATAGCGTCAGCATCTGAGGAACTTTTGCCTTGAATTAACATAATGATTAAATGTTATTTCTGTCCCATTACCGTTGCAATTTCAAATATTTGTTGGAAGTATGGTTGGTGAGTGAGCCAAAAAGCTGACATGTTATTTCCTTATCAAACCAAGGTACAACTCAAGGCTAAATATCAACGGGATCGTGAAGGTTCAATAGACTGTGGATTTATGTCCTTCCCAAAAAAATAACTTTGAGAAAGCACAATGCTTTTCTGAATACCTCACAAGTTGGGGCTGGCAGGAATGTCATGTTTCCTTCATGTGTCTAGAAGGGTTACTTACCGTATATATATGATGGGCGAGATGACAATACCAGTTTCTACACTAGAGGTTACATTGCAGAATTATGCTCCACAGCTTAGTCACCCAAGATTAAAGACCTGGGAACTTGCTTCAGTTTCTGATTTGTTTGCATGCTTGAAAGGGTGGATGAGAGGTTGAAGCAAGCCGAGAAAGAACAAGAGACTCCATAGATCAGGGACTCTTAGCTGACCAATCCAGGGACAAGTGATCACTTAAGCAATACTTGAGTTGCTATCTTGGAAGGGCAAAATACACAGGGAAAGAGTCACTGATGTGTGTGTGTGTGTGAGACAGAGTGTCTCAGTGTGAAATGCCCCAGAAATCTCTATTTATTAATGTAGATGGGAAGGGGTGGGTGGGTTTGTATATGTGTGTGTAGAAAAACAACGCTGGGAGAACCCCTTAAATTCTACAGATGGGTTTCAACCTTCTGCAAGCCTTCAAAATATATGAAGTCAGTTTGATCAAAGACATTTTTTCAAAAAAAATGAGCACGTGTAACTTTATGGGAGGCTGCAGACAGAAGGTGCATGTGGATCTGTTGTGCGAGGGGAGTCAGAGCGGGTTATGAGGTCGCCAGAAGTTGTGCACCACAGAGGTGAGCCTGAGTGTGCATAGAATACTGCTTTATAAGGATTGGGTTGGTAGCCTTTTCTGTGGGCAGTTAACAGTCTCCTTCAAACATGTGCAAAGCTGTTGCCTGTACACAGCTTCAGTTGTGCTAAGGATGCTTGGGTCACATTCAGGTCAAAGCTGGAACAGGAGTAGGGGAAGAGAAAGAGAGGGGAGCTTTAGAAAGATGGCTAGGCTGGATTCCCATGTGGGTGGAGGCTTTGTGGGATATTTGAAACAGTGTGCAAGTGCAACATAACTGGGAAAAAATGGGCAGAGTGAGATCACGTGAAATGTTTGGTGATTCTTCTAAAGTTTCCCCTCCCCCAGGTAGGAATCTGAGGGATGTCAAGCTAAAGCTTTCTTGTGCCTCCAGTAGTTCACTCAACTGCTGGCCTGGACAAATGGAGCTCGATTGCCACTTGCATGCCTGCAGAGACTAAAGGCAGAGTTTTTGCCTGACATAAAAAATGGCAGAGCAAGGCCATCAGGTAATTATTCAGCACTGCAATGAATCTGAAGAGATGTTAGGGAAAGTAGATAAATGCATTTAGATAAGGGTAATTAGTAAGATGTTTCAAACTCTGATTCAAAGCAAGCCTTAAAATGACTTAGGGGTTACCCTTGCACTTCTAGGTCACTAGTTCAAGTGTATGTTGGGGGAACAGGAATGGAAAAGTGCCAGCTGTCATTCTACCATCAGAACAGCTTCCATTCCACATGTTTGCAGACATTTGCACATTGCAAAGAATCCAACAGGCAGTTCCTTGCTGTAAAATGTGAGCAATGGTATTTCAAAGGACAATCCACTCCCACCAATCTCAACCAGGCTGGGTGAGGGGTGTCATCTTGCCAACTTTTGAGCCTCGATTCCTCTTATGCAGTAGCGGTAATTTTAAAAAAATATTTATGCAATTATCATCAAACAACAAGAATAATATGAATAATATGAAAAAAATAATATGAAAAAAAGTTGATAGTTAAAACTGTCAGAATGAACAACAGTAATAACGAATAACAATTGGAACACAACAGCCCGTTTTAATTCTGGATGAGATCACATGAAATGCCTGTTGATAAAGGTAAAAGTAAAAATTCGTCCTTAAAATAAGTGAGAAGTCCAGAAGCAAACATGAGGGCAGTTAAATAAAAAAATTCCTTCAGTAGCACCTTAAAGACCAACTAAGTTTTTATTTTGGTATGAGCTTTCGTGTGCATGCACACTTCTTCAGATACAGTGAAATGGAAGTTTCCAGGCACTTATGTAGAGAAGGGGTGGGGAGGGGTGGGGATGGGGAGGGGGGATCACTCAGAAGGGATTGAAGTGGAATCTCTATATACCAACATCCCACACAATGATGGTTTACAAGCCATAAGGAACACCATTTCAGATAAAACCACAGCGGACTTTGCTACCAAACTCTGCCACTTTGTCCTTACCCACAACCACTTCAAATTTGGTGATGACCTGTTCCTCCAGATCAGCGGCACAGCCATGGGCACCCGCATGGCCCCACAGTATGCCAACATCTTCATGGCAGATTTAGAACAACGTTTCCTTAACTCCTACCCACTCAAACCTCTCCTGTACCTGCGATACATTGACGATATTTTTATTATCTGGACACATGGACAACAGACCCTGGAAACCTTCCACCAGACATTCAATGACTTTCACCTCACCATCAACCTAACAATGAACCAATCTATGCAAGAAATACATTTTTTGGACACTACTATAAAAATACAGGATGGACGTATAGACACCACCTTATACAGAAAACCAACTGACCGACAAACATATCTACATGCTTCTAGCTACCATCCCAAACATACCAAACAATCCATCGTATACAGCCAGGCCTTACGTTACAACCGCATCTGTTCCAACTCTACAGACAGAGAATCTCACCTAAGAGATCTACAGCAAACCTTTTTAGAACTAAAATATCCACCTGATGAAGTTAAACAACAGATCAACAGAGCCAGACAGATACCTAGAGAGAACCTGCTGCAAGACAGACCCAAAAAAGAAAATAACAGAACACCACTAGTCATCACATACAGCTCCCAAGCTAAAACAGTACAACGCATCATCAGAGATCTACAGCCTCTCCTGGACAATGACCGCTCCCTTTCTCAAGCTCTGGGAGGAAGACCTTTCATTGCCTACAGACAGCCACCCAATCTTAAACAACTCCTCACCCACAATAATACAACCACCAGACTTAACATGGACACTGGTACCAGAGCCTGCAATAAACCCAGATGCCAACTTTGCTGCCACATACACCCAGACAACACCATTACTGGCCCCAACAACATCCAACATACCATCTCAGGACTATTTAATTGCTCATCCTCTAACATTGTGTATGCCATCAAATGCCAACAGTGCCCTTCAGCTCTCTATATTGGACAAACAGGCCAAACCCTACGCCAAAGGATAAATGGACATAAATCTGACATCAGGAACCAGAAGACAGAAAAACCAGTAGGAGAACACTTCAATCTCCCAGGACATTCTATACAAGATCTCAAAGTAGCTGTCTTACTACAAAAGAATTTCAGAAATAGACTGGAAAGAGAAGTTGCTGAATTGCAACTTATCACCAAGCTCAAAACCATGGAGGGACCTGGTTTGAACAGAGATATCGGGTTCTTATCTCATTATACATGATAAGCGATCTTCAGCCATCTCAACCCTTGCTTTTTCATGCAAAACCATTTGCAGTCGTTTGCGGTCATCAACAGCTATCAGTCAGTCAATCACCCATTTCCACCACCCTTCTGAGTGATCCCCCCTCCCCATCCCCACCCCTCCCCACCCCTTCTCTACATAAGTGCCTGGAAACTTCCATTTCACTGTATCTGAAGAAGTGTGCATGCACACGAAAGCTCATACCAAAATAAAAACTTAGTTGGTCTTTAAGGTGCTACTGAAGGAATTTTTTTATTTTACTTCGATCCAGACCAACACGGCTACCTACCTGTAATGAGGGCAGTTGTTTGTCTGCAAGCAATTGGTATTCAGAGATAGTCTGCTTCTGAACGTGGAAGCTCCTCTTCAGATAGCTTTATAATCTTCCATAAATGTGTCTAATCCCTTTTTAAAGCTCATTGCCATCTTTAAACCTTGTGGCATGGAGTTACATAAAGATGTTACTTATAGATTTATTGAAATACTGAGACGCCATGTACAATAGAGCTTCCTTTTGTCAGTTCTGAACCTACCACCAATACATTTCAGTGGGTGAGCCAGACTTCTAGTATTATATGAGATCTCTCTGCTTTCAATTCATAATTTTATCAGTCTCTGTTGTGTCCCTTCTTATTTATCCTTTTCCCACGATGCAAAATACATGAAGCCAACAGAAAAGACTAAAGGAGCTAAAGAGAGTAATAAAAATCAAAACATACGGGGAGGGACGGTCTTGGTCAACAACAGTAATAGATTATGGCAGAGAAAAAGATAATTTGTCTCTGGCTAAAATGGAAACACACACAACCACTAGATTTTTTTAGGGGAGGGAATATGCTGCTCTGGATTATTAGTATTATTCTGATTAATTAGAAGAATATTATACTACCTCTATGTCATAAAAAGTGACAGGTGCCCTATCCTCCTTTTCACCAGAAGTTCTGCCCCTTTCCCCAGAGGTCTTGACTTTTAATATAAACTTTATATCTGGAATAAAGCTGCGTGCAATTTTTATTTTAGCATTTTGCCAAATTTTAACATTGGTAAAAATGTGTCGGCTTTCAGTGTGTGTGCATGTGTTTTATAAAAAAATGATTTTTGAAACTTCCTGGAATAAGCAAGCAAGCAAGCAAATAAATAAATAAATAAATAAAGTACTTTATACGATATGTCATTAGACACCATATCAGCTGCCTCGCTCCCCATCTTCCTTAATCCCTTCTTGACTGGCTGCTGTTTTGAATCCTAATTGTCCTGCACCAAATTTGCACATTCAATCTCAGTTGGTCTAGTCCTCAAGGCATTCAATAAAGTCACATTTAGGCTAATGAATTTCCATTAACATCTGCAAGTAAAAATTAATGTTTTAAAGTGCAAATTAAATCCAGGCTCTTCTCATAAGTGTATGTTCAGCAGAAGTGGCTGTGATCCAGCTGTGCGGACCGTGGCAGAATAAATTTACTCTCAACACACAAAGGAAGTGCAATGGATCCTAAGAACCGAGAATTCAAGGACCAAACCCTCACTCACCTCCTTGCACACTCGCGAATTTTCTAGGGATAAGAACACCACCATCTCAACCTATCTTCCAGTTTCATTTCTCTGAATGTCGTCTGCACCTTGCACCAGTATGCCAAACCTGTCAAGATGAAGGTCAACAAGGAATCTTCTCTGTGGTGGGACAGGGATCAAATGCAGTACAGTTGCACCTTGGTTTTCAAACAGCTTACAGTAGTTCCCAAAAGTTTTGGCTCGCAAATGCCGCAAACCTGGAAGCAACTGTACCGGTTTGTGAACTATTTTTGGAAGCCGAACGTCTGACAGGGCTTCTGATTGGCTTCAGGAGCTTCCAGCAGCCAATCAGAATCCACACTTTGGTTTCCGAACGTTTTGGAAGTCAAACGGACTTCTGGAATGGATTCCGTTTGACTTCCAAGGTACGACTGTATCTATTTCATGCAGGGAAGTATGTATTTGGTCCAGCCCTTCATCATACATACAGCAACAATGGGGAATGGCTGTAAGAACTGGTATCCACGAAAATCAATGGGTTGTATCCCACTAAGTCATAGAATCATAGAATTTTAGAGTTGGAAAGGACCACAAGGGTCATCTAGTCCAACCTCCTGCAATGCAGGAATCTTTTGCCCAACGTGGGGCTTGAAACTAAGAGTCTCATGCTTTACCGATTGAGCATAAGGACTTCCATCCACACAATGAAACTTCATCTCCCTCTCCTCTCCCTGCATGCCCCTCCCTGCACCCCTCAAAACCTGTTCCGGGATTTCCCCCAATCCTCTGGAGCAGACTTGTGGAGGGCATGGGGGTGGGTCCTTGGGAGTAAGAGAGGAATTTCTGTTGCATAGGCGGAAGTCCTTCCACTAATGGGATAACTTTGCTGTCTACTACCCAAGACACTCACGACACTATCCCTGTACAATTTCACACTCTAGAAAAAGGGTTGCATGTGCACATCTTGGCACAAGTCCTTTAGGCTGTGGTATAAAAGCATCCAGATTAATACTAACTGGTTGTGTTTTAGCCTCTGCACAATTAAGTCACTTTCTGGGGCGGGAGTCAGATGTGTCCACAGAACCTTTGTCACCAGGCTGGCTTGGGCTGTCAAAAGCTGCTTTCCAGATCATGTGGAGAGCACCCGGTTAGCGAAGAATGTTTTAAGCACAGGGTGTGGACCCCAATTCCTTTGCTTTTCTGCCAGTTATTAACTTCACTCTTTTAACAGGGCAGAGCACAGAGGAAAATGATAGCCTGTATCCCAAAGAAAAGAATGGCAGACTGATTACTTTATGGTTATTTTGAAAAACTGATGAGACAGCAAATGATAGTCAATCCTATTAAAAAGATTAAGCGTACACACACACACACACACACACACACACACTCCTTCAAACACTCTATATAGCCTACATTGGGATTGGTTGATATGATTCTACAACTCAAGAAGAGTGGAAATTACAGAACATCTGCAATGAAATTGGTTTTCTGTGGAAAACTGATGAATCACTTACTGCCAATGACTGGAAGGAAAAATACTTGTTTATGCCCTTATGTAATGAATTTTTATGAGGTGAAGTTTGGTGTTTATTAAAAAAAGAAAAGAAAAGAAAGAAAAAAAACCACTTTAAACCGCCAGAGATGTAAAATAATAGAATTCCAAATTCAAAGCAATGAATTACTGCAAAGACAATCGCAAGTAGAATACTATCTGCTACCAAACACCCAAACAGACCCATTACTCTTATAATGACATTAAAATTTTTCATCCATCCAGTTAAGTGGGGCGGAGAGGGGGGGATGGCATGAAAGGGGGCAGGCATAGCAGTTCCAGTTCAAAGCAGAAAACACATCTGCATTCCTATTTTGAGTTCCAGGATGTTTTCTTTTTTTCTCCTCCTGGAAAAGGAGATGGGGGGGGGAGGGGGAAGCTAAAGCATTTTTCAAGGATAAAATTACATTTCTCAGCAAGTCTTCAAAAAAAAAAAAAAAAACCAAATCAAAGGTCCAAAAGCTTCCTGCAGCCCCAGGAATACAAATTGGAGACAGACTCCTCCCCCATCCTATTTCCCAAAGTTCACACAGCCTTTTCAATTGAAGAAGTCCAGAATCCCATGCAGTGATGCATAGGCAACACTTTTACCCAAAACCTCCACTGAAGTCAGTGGGGCTTGGCTGTAGAATAGGCATGGCTACAGGCTGGCCATGTTAGCTGAAATTTACAAATATTTCCTCCTCGTAGCCAAGAAATTGCCTCGCAGTATCAAAACTCTTTAAGAGTTAAAACAACTGCATTCCCTCTAAAGACGACGGAACAACTTTTAAATAGGAGCGGAAATTAGCTGATGTTCTTGCTTGTGGCTAAGGTGGGGAGACCGTAGCCCTGTGCCAAACTGACTGCTAAACTAATGATTACAACAACTTAATTACCCTCAGTGTGCTTAATATCAACCCCCCATGGATTCCTGTCAGCATGCAAACTGAAACTCTAAGCCCTCATATGGCAATTGCTTTGGGGGAAATTAGCTTGGCTTCAGTTGTGAGGAGTGTGTACAAGTGCAGAGTTCTGAGGCGATAGTTATCTTTCTAATAATCCCTTTTCTTCTTTCGCTTTGGAATTATACTTTTGCTCGATTCCCCCGCCCCCAAACAGAAAAACCGCATCGGCAATAACAGCGAGGGAAAGAGCCAGAAGCAATATATCCACTTCCTAGCCTTTCTGCTCCAGCGCACAAGTATCAACCGAGTGGCCGGCAGTTAGCCACTCTCTTCAGAAATATGGCAAGTGTCACTTTGCGGGATTGGCCTGGTACAAAGCAACACAGGAGCTGCCTTCCACAGAGCAAAACCACTGGCGCAGCTCGCTCAGGGCCTATCTAGCATCACTGATTGGCATCAGCTCTGACACTCCCAGCCCTTTTCGGAGACGCTGGGGGCTAAACCTGGGACAATCCGCATGCAAACCAGACGCTCCACCGCTGAGCTACGACCCATGTCATGAACAGGAAGGGGAATCTGGTGGGGGGTGTTGCTATTACTGGGACAAACAACAAGCATAGAAAGTACTCACGGGGTGATGAAGAATGGTGGTCAGCGTGCAGGAACCAGAGCCGCAGGCCCCATGACCAGAGCCAGAGGGAGCCCTGTCTCCTCAAATACAGCAGGCTGAGGCCTAAGGAGCAGTGGGAGGAATGCTGTAGGAGGCTGAGGCAGACGAGGGCCCACAGCCCAGCTCACTAGCTGGCCAGGTGGTGCTTGTTAGCTGGAGGAGCTGAGTGATTCCTCAGCTGGAGGAGGCTGGGAACAGGTGAGGGTCACCTGCCTTGTCAAGCCCAGGTGCTCCAATTGGCAAGAAAACCACAGCTTGGGTGTTCCAAGGAGCTCTCGGAAAGTTCAGTAAAGCCTCTGAACCTATTGGAGGCATATAACAGCACTGGGAGACGCAACCACAATAAGGTTTGTGGATTGGCCCCAAAGTATTTGCAAGTCAAGCCTAATTTGGTTGATTTGATTTACATCCTTATGCCCTTTTAAAATGTTTTTTTTTGGGGGGGGGACACCATTCGGGGTTTTTTTAAATTAGGTATTTTGTGGTTTCTTCTTCTTCTTTGATCACTCGTAGCCGAGTAAGATTGTCTTCCATAAACATGGTTTTAACAATGAGTCTGTAAGTGACTATGGAGGCCAATTCTGGATCCACACATCGTTGCAGTGGGGACATTGGTTTCCAGGCGGGATTTGATCACAGTGTGGATTTGCCAAGTGTGCCTTCCTCTTAGTATGTTTCTCCCTTGCGTCCTGAGTTTGAGTGTCTTCAAAGCCCAGGGCACCTTTGGTAAAGGCTGTTCTCCAATTGGAGCACTTGCAGGCATGATTTTATTCTGTGAACCATCCTGAGACCCCTGGGTATAGGGTGGTATATAAATAATAATAATAATAATAATAATAATAATAATAATAATAATAATTTGCAGGTGCAGTTGTCTCTATGCAACTAAATCATACTCAGAGTAGACTCACTGAAATTAATAAACTGTGATGTCTTTTTTTATTATTATTACTTTTATTGGTCTACTCCCATACCATCCACAGAATACAACCCAGTGTGGTTGAACTGTATATAAAACTGAATGGGTCCAGTACTACTTGAGAAACAATAGTGTTAAATAGCTTTCCACACAGTTTGTGGCAGCTTTTGATGATGCCATCTCTTCTCTCCTTTTCTTCGCACCCACGTGGTTATATTGCATGTAACCTATTACAAGTGGCTGCACTTATGTTGAGGTTACCAGATTTTTTTCAATGAATCCAGGGACTTTTCAACTTCAATGGATTTTGTATGGGGACTGGATTTGTAAATCCAGGGACTGTCCCCAGGAAACGGGGACGTCTGGTAACCTTAACTTATGTATCATAGAATTGCAGAGCTGGGGCACCATGAGGGTCATCTAGTCAAACCCCCTGCAAAGCAGGAATCTTTTGCCCAATCTGGGGCTTCAACCAACGACCCTGAGGTTAAGAGGCTCATGCTCTACCGACTGATTCAGTTACCTTAAAAAAAGGTTTTCTTTGAATGCACTGACTTATGATGATATAAATAAAATGGACAGAGTTTAATCACTATTTTGTTCTTTATTTGCAGTTCTATTGAGTTTGCAATTCTTTGAAAACCACCATCTTTTTTAATAGCTGTTGATCATTTTACAGTAAAGTAACAAAACCTACAAAGTAGCACAGAATAAGAGAATTCCAGTATTACAGAGAGTTTAAAATTACTGCACGCTAAATTTAACTATCAGGATAGAATAGTCCCATAGAATCCACAAGTTATACATAATTATGGATTTGAGGAAAGCCTAAACAACCTTAATGTGTATCTACCTCTTTCATTTCTAACTTATACTTTAATGGCTGCAGATCTTGCACCTCTGTGCCACATTTAGGACAAGTGAAATACAAATCAAATAAGTAGTTGCTTTTAATACAATAGTAACAAAAAACATGTGAACAGCCAATGGTGTGAGGCAGAGTGGGCCACTCTCCACACAGAGGACATTCCTTGCAACATGCTGCTGAATTATTTTCATTTCTGGTACCCCCTGAAATAGGTAGAGACCAAGAAGAGACTTTGAGTTTGAGCTTTTGCATGTTAATAAGTGGTAAAAGAAAAATTAGAAATTCAGCAAACCCATGCCACAGGAGTTCCCTGTTCATGTATTCAAATCCAATCTGACGAACACTCTGTGGCTGGCAGAACACTGACCTGATTCGCAAAATACGTTCAGTGAGTGTAGCAAACTTTCCCTTCTGAAGAAAAGCAAGGAAGTTCAGCAATTCACAAAGCCTCAGGAGCCCAAACACTATGTTAATAAAGTACTTTGTCTTCCGGAATGACTCCAATGGACGATTGCTAAATAAACCGTAACACCTTTCTTCCAGCCATTTCCCACCGACGGTGCAAATAAGGTACCAATATTTCTGTTGCTTGCTCAACGCTTGGTATTTCTGCATCTGGGATAAGTCGTTCTTGTACTGAATGTTCAGAATAGCTTGCCCCACAGTTGCATTCTTGGAGTAGACAGTGAATCTCCACAAAAAAAGCCACAAGAAGGCTTTAAGCTCTGGTTCAAAGCGAGCCAACAGTCCGGGTTTAAATCCCTGAAAACAGCGAGTAAACTGGGACCAAACCAGCTGTTCCAATGCTTTGTTCAGTTCGAGGGCATCAAGCTGACTTATTCTGAGCACAGGAGTCACTTTCTTGCCACTGTCATCGCCAGATGCCATTGTCAACACGTGGCTTTCTATGATAAAAGAAGAGATTTAAACATATGTATTATTATGATCATCATCATATTAATTTCAATTACAATTTATTCGGCTTTAGAGGAAGTATTTCGTGTTGATGAGCTAGATCACACAAGAATTCAAAGCTGGGAAAATGCAACTTACCCCGAGGTCATTCAATGGCAAGCAGAGGTTTGAAACCTGAGTTTGCTACCCTCTCCTATTGGTTCGCCAAGAACAAACACTGTATATACATACTCGGCGACAGTAATGCTCATATAATTTTCACCTGATATGGTTGGTGTTAATCTTTAAACTGAAGCTTAGAATGTGCAATCAACAATTGCATTTATTATTAAATGTGAAGCATGGTGCAATAGGCTGAACACACAAACACCAATTACTATTTTATTTTTAAATATTTTTCTCTCAACCCTCCACTCTTACCCAAAAAGATAAGTATTTTATTTGGTTTTAGGGAAAAGGCAAAAGCTTATTCCAAACTTTTTTCTTTTTTCTTTTTTTTAAAAAGCTATTTCATAGGTGCAGGTGTCCCCTAAGAAAAATCACAGCACTTCCTATGGCTGAAGTTATTATCAAATATGAAAATTAAGAGGAAGTTCTGGGGGGATTGTATTGCAGTTAAAATAGTTAACATGCCTTAAATGTGGAAGTTGGGTATATTAAGTAGACATATGGGTAAGATAATGAAGAAATCCTTGCCACATAAGCACTTGCCATACAAAATGATGTGGAAGAATATGAATGAAAAGCATGCATGAGAGAATGTAAGCGTATCAAATTAATATACATAAGAGTGTAGCAGAGACTGTGACAAACTTTAGGTACTTAAAGAGAGAATTTTAGCTTCCCTTAAACTAAAACCAACATTCAGACGAAAGCTGCTTCCTTGCAAGCAAGCATCAGGTGTTGCTGGTGGTTTTTTGCAGGGAGCATGCAGAGCACCGGCCAGATCTGCTGGATGCCACCATCAGCCAGCATAAACTGTGTACATACTCCAAGATCCCCTCAGTGAGGGACAATGGGGTAATGATGGGAATGTCCTTTTGCAGGTGAGTTGGAGGAATGCTCGCTGGTGCTGTTGGGAATCCCAGGGTTTTCTGCAACATACAATGAGGACCAAGGGATCTATGGCAGAAGAACTGCTAGGTTGTATTGTGCTAAACACTGGAATAGATTCTTTGAAATCTGGACAGAGTTCTGCACTCTACTGATTTCATGATGGTTCAGTTGAGGTGGTGTTTTTATTTTTCAAGGCAGCTGGTGACCTTGCAGTACCTTGCTCTCATGCTTTCAGCAGTCTAGAACAGGCACCCTCAAACTCGGCCCTCCCAATGTTTTGGGACTACAATTCCCATCATCCCTGACCACTGGTCCCGTTAGCTAGGGATGATGGGAGTTGTAGTCCCAAAACATCGGGAGGGCCGAGTTTGGGGGTGCCTGGTCTACAGGCTGTACATTTTAGGCAGTTGCCTCCTTCCATTCTATACAAGCACAACTTCCTGCTGTCAGTCGGCAATCAGTTTCTTTAATTCCCCAATGTTCTTAAATGGAACTGAACCAGTCAATTGCTTTTATGAAATGTGAAGATGGCTCACAGATTCAAGACTTCTCCCAGAAACGGTGCTAGGTCCACATGTGGCAGATCAATGCGCTTAACTTATATAAATGTATGAACTGGTATGGTTTAATTTACTGCTCCAATTATTCACAGTGCACCATCACTATGCACAGCACATTACAAGAGAGGAAGTCCCTGCCTTGAGGAGGTTACAGTCTAAAATCTGACAATGGGGAAACAATGAATCTATTCATGAGTAATTCCCTGGGTTCACTTCAATCTCAGACCAGCAGGCACAGCCAACATAATTTTATCTGCTTGTTTTGATTTTGGACTAGATTGCTATAAATTACTTGGACAAGCATACAAGGGCTGTTCAACCACGGCAGGAAAAGAAGGTGGAGCTCAAGCAGGGCAAGTTATCCTTAGGCAACCCTTGTCTACTGCACATCCCAGAGTCAATCTGGTGAATAATCTAAACAGTGTTAAGTTACGTGTGTAATACAGTGGGCACAATTTAAGTCAACCTTTTTTCTGTGAGAGCATTCAAAGACAAAATCTAATACCCAACATACCAATGTTGTGTGAACCATGATGGACTCCAAAATACAAGAGTGTATCTGTAGAAACTTACACAAGTATGGCCTCGCAACTCACAACATCATGTAACATCAAGACAACTTCATTCCAGTTGCTGTGTGGATCACAAACACACATTTATTTTCAGTCTTGTGATCATAAACAAACATTTTTTCATTTATTCTTTCATACAGTTCCCCGAGCTCTATAAAGATAGACGTAATGGAAATGAAAGCAAATATACCAGTGTTGCTGGAAACACAAGGAAGCTTTAGTACAACAATAGAGAAGTGAAAGAAACTTGCAGATGAAGTTGATGTAGAACTTAAAACACCTAGAGAAGCAACACAACAGCGAAACTGTGCCGATCACCCAACCAATCCACAGAAGAGTTCTACCCTTGGTCCATCTACATTTCCTACCTGGATTCACTTATTACCTGAGGTATTGGGACACTTTCCTGTCACTAGGTTGCACTGCATAACCCATCATGATAAGCTTCACCAATAACAGTGAACTAACCTGCTTACAGTTTGCTAAAACGACTTTGATCGCAGGTGTACCGCATTTTGGGGAAACATACTTTAAAACTCATGTCAGTTTCCTTCAGGATCTTTACAAACTGAAAATGTTGGGCATGAATCATTGTTTGAAATATGCAACATGAACCTCAACATGAACCATACTAAACCATCCCTTGCTATTTAAATGGCCATCCATACAGCACTTCCCCTTCCAGTTATAACATGCAGTTATGACTGATCTTTTAGCACTCGACAATGAGTGAAGATCGATTGTCTGGCTTGTGTTTGTGGAGTGACCATGGAGAAAAGTTGAAGACCTATCCCAAGGAGAAATTTATAAAAGAAATGATTGATTGTTTTGGCCAAGACTCTCAGAGGCTCCAGTTTTTGTTTGAACGATGATCCACTTTGTATTATATTTTCCTTTAAGTTATGGACAGGCAAGCATTAACAACAACAACAACAAAAAGTCTGACAAGTTTCAGACCTTATGTCTGTTGTTCACTACAGCCAAGGCAGATTCTGTGTAAAAGGTGTGAAATTCAGCCTTAGGGGTTTTTAATTTGGTTTAGAATCCTACAGTATTGTTGTTCAGTGGAAAATATGAAGCTGTGTGTCTTTCTCCTGCCTTAACTGTTATTGTTAAATGGACAAATAAAGCAATTTGTTAGCAATTAGTTTTGAAATGTGTAATCCCAAACAATACAGTACACCACCATGGTTTCTTGTTGCTTCTCTTCAGCACCATATAATGATCTGTGGGGTTCAGTCATATGAAGATTGATAATATTCCATTCAACAATTTGTAGTTACAAGTCATAGAGCTTGCGTCTCCACATTTATTTCTGTGGATGCCCATGACACAATGGCCGCCAATATATGTGACAAAGCTACAGATTATTGAAAACGGTAAACAGATGTGAAAGTTGTAACGTATCTATATCTCTAACTCAAATGACACATTTTATATCATTTCTAACACTAACATGCCTTATGGTTATACAATTGCTTTTGCTATAAATATGCTATAGTTCTCTAGGTGTGGCTAATTTTCCAGAATACAATGGAGATTCTGTGCAACCTCTCAAAATAAAGATTATGTAATAAAATAGGTTTTAAAGAGGGAGGGGAAATGTAGTAAAAGAGGAATGTGACCAGAGAAAAAGAGCAACTCATAACTCAATTCTAAGATTTCCTAGAGGAGGCATGACGGAAACATTTTGTCTATGCAGACATACCTCCCTGGTTCTGTTTATCAAAATTGTTTATGTAATCTATAAGAGAGTTGCTACTGTGAAATATACAGAGACTATATACAATAAGCCCCAAACTTGTGTGCATTCATCTTTACATGCATGGCATTTTTTTTTATAAAAAAAAAGGTGCAGAAAAGGGGCGGAGTTGCGGGGAAAACAATTGTGGCAATCCCATCTGCCATTGAACCCAATGGGTTTTGACTATACACAATGTTGGCTTTAGGTGCGATCCCTAGAATGTAACACCTCACCTATGTTGCAGGTCTACTGTACTGAATTCTGTTCAAAATGCTTCTAGAAAGGGGGTTGTCTAGCTGTGTTCCAGGCATCCTCCCAGACAAGATCAGTCGTAATAGACAAATTTCTCTTAACATCAATTGGTCAACCATCACTAGACCTTTTAACAAGCTGCAGAGTTTTAGTGACCTTAAAAAAAACCCCACAACACTTATGTAATTGTAAAAAAAAAATTAAACTGTCTTGGAAGCTTTTTGGATGAAAAGTAGCATAAACATGCTTTAAATAAGATAAACAGATTGGCTGGCACTCCAAAGAACGGAGCGTAAGACTTGGAACCTCCCCCCAAATCTGCCCTGTAAAACATTCCTTGGCAGGAATGTACATTCCTGGGTGAAGCAAGTTTAGAAACCCATTGTCCTAGAACATCTCAGGGCTTAAAGAGGAGATAGCGAAAAGTTAGATACAGTCAGTATATCTCCTCCACTGCCATGGGCTTGAGGCTAAGATAATAGAGAGGCTTGCTTAGGGTCAGCTAGTCCCAGAGAGTTTGTGGCAGAGATGAGATTTGAATCAGCAACTTCCTGACCTATAACTCACACTCTTACAAACAGCACCACACCAATTTTAATTATATTATGCCCTATGAAGCCGAGAGATATTCTATGAAAGTACAAAGCCTCTGGAAACTCCTTTCCACCGTCTTAGTCAAAACACTGATAACTATAAGGCTCCAAACGGAAACCTTTAAAAATATTATCATTAGCAATGCTCTGTGAAGAGTGTGATCAAGCAAAGCAAACAAGAATTCTTGAGGGGGGAGAAATATTACCAAATGTCACTGTATATACTTTAAAATAATAATGTTTTAAAGATGACGTAGTTCAGGTTTTAAATGTATTTGAGATGTTTCTGACCAGATTTTTTCTTGTAATGTCACCCTGCTTTCCTTTCCGGAAGTAAACCGCATGTCATGTTTTTATATCTGTCCAACAGCTCTTTTAAATAACATAATATATTGCTCATTTTTATTTAACTAAATTCAGGAATCCCTCTTGCAAAACATGCACTGTAAGAAAACAATTTGCTGTATATCACCAATAAAATAGGTATTTCTCCTGATATACTTTAGCATTGCTTACTGAGTATTGTACAAATTATGAATGAATATATTTTATTTAGAAATGCATTATTGACAGAAATCTATCAATAGTAAAGTGGGTATTGTCAAGGGCCTGTCAATATTAATGTAATTATGATTAAGGGGATAACATGGATTTTAGCTTTAATACCAAATAACATCTCCTACATTGCTGCTATCAATATAAGCATTATTATTGACCTGTTCTGAGGCTCAGAACTAGATGTATTACCATTAGGCATATTTGTCAATGCATTCTGCCTACAAAAATTCTACATTTAAATTTACAGGCCTGTAAACTTTGGCAGCAGAAATGTATGAGTTCAAGTAATCTCTAGGGTGTCATTCCCCGCTTCGCCCACTATTCTACTGTAATAAACTAATTTATGCCAATCCAATGTCACTGCCATCTCACTCCCACTCCATCTCATTTTTTAAGCATAATTAGCAGAAAACAAACAGCATTTTCATAATGGAAGGTCACACACATTCTGTTGCTTAATGCATGCTGGCCTTGCATATCTTCAGGATCCAAAGCTTAGACAGAAAAGGAAAATAATGGGCTAAAACTCCTATTGTAAGAAGTTTGACTACTGAAATCCCTTAATTGTGTTGGCTGTGAATGCAGCAGCTTATTAGTGAACCTCTCAGTAAGTAATATTCCAATTGATTCAAACGTCTTATTATCCAAGTGCCTTAGTTCCCAAGGCCATTTACATCAGTGAGGCATGCTGATAATCTGTTAGGCACTCATCACAGTGTAAAATGCATCTCCAGCTGCCAATCAATACCACATCTCTTGTGGGTTACATTGTCTTGCTGGAACATTTTGTGGGGTCTGGGCACACTGCTTAGAGGGGTAAGGGAAAGGGCTGCAGCTCAGTGGTAGAGCATCTGCTTTGCATCCAGAAGGTCACAGCTTCACTTCCCCGACATCTCCAGGTAGCGCTGGGAATGTTCCCTGTCTAAAACCCTGGAAATCTGCTGCCAGTCAGTGTAGGCAATGGTGAGCTAGATCAGGGGTCAACAACCTTTTTCAGCCATGGGCCGGTCCACTGTCCCTCAGACCATGTGGAAGGCTGGACTATATTTTGAAAAAAATAATAAATGAACGAATTCCTGTGCTCCACAAATAACCAAGAGATGCATTTTAAATAAAAGCACACATTCTACTCATGTAAAAACACACTGATTCCCAGACCGTCCGTGGGCCGGATTGAGAAGGCGATTGGGCCGCATCCAGCCCACGGGCCTTAGGTTGCTTACCCCTGAGCTAGATGGACCACTGATCTGACAATAGCTTCCTTTGTTACTAAGGAGCACAGTTACGCAGGGATAGAGAACCTCTGGCCCTCCAAATGCTGGACGACTTCAGCCAAGCTGGCTAGGACTCAGATATCCACCAACTCAGGAGGTCCACAGGTTTCACCCCCCTGGTTTCCATCATGACCTAGTCCTGCGTCAACTCTGCTGGCGTTAGTTGAAGACTTCATTTTGAAAGCTTTTTTAAACAAACAGGTTGTCATAAATTTAGTATATGGAGCGTAACTCTAAAACATTTCCAAGCAGGACCCATCTCTGTAATGAACATTGCTACTGTTTCTGATTACAGAAAGGCAAACAGGACTTAAATAAAGAGAGGAAACCTGAAGTGTCTATTTTCCAGCAGAAGCACTTTGTGGAATAAGTTGTAAAATGTATTAATTGTTACAGGTGATGAAATTGAACTAAATCATCTCACCAAACTAGAACAAAAGCAGGCACAGAAAATCACTTGCACTGATGCTTTTCATCAGTGCTTTTCCTTTTCCTTTTTTTGAGGAAATAACGGTGCCAGTACTCACCATGAAGTTGTTAGAGTAAGTGCCACACTTTTGATACATCCTCCGATGTACCCTCGTCTTCTCTAGATCGCTTCCTGCTTTTTGTATCAACTGTGTTAGGATGTCCTTGTAGCAGCCATGATTCAACATATTTGGTAGGATTGAACTGAGTAAGAGGAGGTCCTACCATCCTGATGAACATCAGAGAAGAAACTGTCCGAATAACCAGAGATGATCTTGATGAAGTTACTGTGAGGTTCATCTGAGATAGTCCTCTTTCACATTCCGTCGAAGATATTGCAATTGTGCTTAAAGCATGCATTAGAGGAAGTAATTTGTCTGGGACTTCATTTTCTTCAAGATATTCATGAAAGCCACAAATTGTTTCCTTTTCATTTAAGCAAAACTTTTGTGCTAGCTTTCTAATTTCAGTTTCACCAAAGGTTAATTGCTTTCCAGGATTTTCTGGCCAATATTTGGAATCTAAAACCTTGGCACATTCAGGCAAATCAGCATCATCTCCTTCAAGTATACACTTTCTAACAGTTTCTTTCAGACTTTCATAGAAAGCAGATGAACTTATTGTAGGGGTAAGTTTTTCATTTTTGTGGAGCTCACTCCCTTTGAACTTCATAGTCTTCTGACTTTGAAGAGCAACACTATAGTATGGACCAGGATTTTCAGTTCGTTCTTCAAAAAGTTGAACTGTGTTCTTTATCTTCCTGTCTGCTGTAAACAAATCAATATTTCGCTCTTGTAAATCCAAACTTAGTTCACTGAGAACTTGGAGAGCGTCACACATAAGACCCAAATCGAGAACAAATTCACATGATGTTATTGTCCTTAAAAGACCCTCATAAAGACAGCGATCTGTTTTGCTTCTTCTCCTGTCTTCTTTTGCCTCCTGAAAGTGATAAACCAGTGCTTCATAATCTTGCCAAACTGCAAAAACTGTGCAAAAGCTAGAAGCAACCCAGCGAGTGCTTAAAATCCTTCCAATTTTCAGAAGCTGAAGTTCTAGAGTTGCTGCACATTCCTCCAATTCCCTAGCATTCTCGGGTGAAGCGTGGTAAGTCACATAGAGTTTGTCCATAAAATTCTTAAAGTGATTAACTCCAACCACTTTGTTCACAGTATCACTGACAGACAATTCCAGACGATGGTTAGCACAACGCCAGAAGATAACACTCGGAAATTTTTCTTTTATTAACCTTTTTACACCACCACGTGCGCCAAACAACACTGCAGCACCATCACAAGTGACAGACAATAAATACTCCTTTAAATAATCTTCTGAGATTCCTAGGCACTCAAGATGACTGATTAATGAGCTTAAAATTCCTCTTGCTGTTGTATCTTGTAACTCAATCAAATCTAGGAAAAGACTAACTGGAGCCGAATGTTTGGGAAGAACTACGCGAATAATAACAATCAAAGTTATTCTGTTATTCACTGTTGTCGATTCATCAATAATTAAGGACATTTTGTTCTTAGAGTTCACTATGTTGCTTATTAATGTTTTTCTCATTTCATCTGCAATATGGTTTAAAATATTAATGCAGGCATTTGTAGAGTGAAAGGTATATCCCATGTCTAGGCCATTAAGTTCCTGTAAATTTATTTCATCTTCAAAGTTGTTAAATGCTTGATTCTTTTTTGCAACTTTGTAAGCGGTTCGAAACACTTTTGTTGTGTTTAAGACAACTTTATCTAACTTTTCATTTTTAGATTCAGATTTTATCCTTTCTGCTGCTTTGTGAGCTCCACTTTCCTTGTGTTCAAAAATCTTTTTTCTTAAAGACATTAACTGTTGTTTGCGAGACTCTCCAAAATGACTAATTTTACAATTTGCCCACTCTACTGAAATTTTCATTCCCATCCGCTTTTCGACAGGAAGACTTCCGATATCTCGGCACACTTTGCAGCCCAACCTTTTATTGTTGACAAAGAGCCACTCATTTCTCTGACAGAAGTCATTTTTCTGCAATAGTGTCCAACATTCGGGCCAATCTTTGCCTGAACTTCCATCCTCTTGACCGCATGTATCCTCGGTGTTAGTTTTGCGATGTTTGAAAGGATCAGAAGTTGATTCCACAATTTCTGCTTCTTCTTCAGCCTTCCTTTTTTGACTCGGTGGCATAAAGTAACTACTTAAGGAACTCATCATGAAAAATGATTGCACCGATTTAACTTGGATCACATGTACAACTGCCTCATCGTGCCTTCTGCAAAGCGGCTATACTGAGCGTAAGTCTGAAAAAGAAAGAGAGGCTGGCGTTAGAGGAATTCCAGAAACAGAACTGGCAAAGACAATGGAGGGGTCCCACAAGGAGGGCTTGTTTTGGCGCTGGCCATGGCACCCACTTCCCCAGCCACACTGCAGGGAATTAGACTAGATGACCCTTAGGGTCCCTTAAAGCCAGATGGCCTCCCTCCCTCCCTCCCGTCCTCATATTACCTGGGACTCTTGCCGCACTGGCTCCGGTGACTTTCTGGCGGCTCCTGCGCCCACCCTGCCACGACCATCGTGAACAAGGCCAGCAGCAGAGCGCACTGCATGGCAGGGAAAGCACATCACACACTGTGCTGCCTGCTCTTGCGCTCCACAGGGAGCGGGACTCGTGCGCTCTGGCCAGCCACGCAGCTACTGACAGGAAGCAGCAGCAGTTATAGGGCCCAAGAACAGCCTCCGGGGGGGGCAGCGGAGCTGGGCCCTGGAATGGCAATGCCCATGCCATGTCTCCTCATGCAGCCGAGCATCTCCAGGAAAAAGTAAGTGCCGGTATTGAGGATCATTGGGTACCACCAGAAAAATAAGCAATGGTTTTCATCCAAGACCCAGTTTCTGGCTATAAGACCCTTTACCAACCTAGTGCTCCCCATATGTTGTTGGACTACAAATCTCACAATGTGCTGGCTGCAGCAGATGCAAGTTATAGTCCTACAACATCTGCAGCCTGCCAGGTTGGTGGAGGCAGGCCTTAAACATGGCCTGAAGGTATACAATGCAACACCTGTGCTGAAGAAGCAGGTTGAAATCTGGTCAGCGTCTGGACAGACTACCTGGGAACCCAGTGTGCTGCAAGTTCCATCATGGAAGAGAGATGTCAATGTAATAAAGATATACTATTTATAAACATGATAATTTCTTAAGAGTAATTCCTACCGTGTGTGCTAGTAAAAGACTCTCAAAATCATTTGTATTGAGTCCATGCCAAGGAGCCTGAGGAGTACTGAGGAATACAGTTGCATGAGAATTCAGCTGCCAAGTAAGAAGACTTCTATCAAAGCTACAGTGTGCAAGACAAACTCATCGGTCTTTGTTTAAAAGGGCCCACATTGGCTGTCTGTAGGCTGCCTCCACTCTACGGGTTTTCAACCCAAACCACAATAGAGAATCTCCTTAGAGACACATACTGTACAATGTATTTTTCTATCTTCAGTCTCATCAAAGATAGGTATGTTACCTCAACAAAAGCCTGACTAGAAGCCCTGAGTATATTATCTCTTAATCACTGTAAAATTAGTTTGCCATTACTATGCCATTAGCTTAAATAACCTTAGAAAAGATTAATTTCATATTACATTTTAAATTTCTATACTCTTCAATTAAGTGCCTACTATCGTTTGAAAGAATAATATAGACTTAGGTTCTCTAACCATTCTGCATAGCTAATAATACTTAACGTTTATATAACTTTCTATGTTTGAATCCCTGAAAATGTTAACTGATTATTTTCATGGTATTCCTGTGAGGCATTGAAGAATTATCTCCATTTTACAAGTAGAAAAGAGGACTTCAAAATTTGAGGAAAAGACTAGGAGAAATCACATGATTTTCATGACTATATTCATTTTCTTAAGTCACATAATCTTTTACTTAGAATTTTAGTCATTTAATTTACAGTTCTTTACTGGATATTGTAAAAAGGATAAATAACTATGGGAAATAGAAGGGAAATATCTAGGTTTGGGAATTTTAACTACCTTGATACAGAGAACTGGACTGATAATACCCCTTTTAATTTTTCATTAAAATCCATTATGTTGCCTGGAGATAATAAACTTTCTGTACCATGCAAGATGCATCTTACTATGCTAGACATCATTGATGGCTATGTCCACAATAATGCTTAAGCCGGAAATGGTAGTTTGGCAAAAATACTGGATGTGTAACACATTTCATTTTACTTACAGCTGAAGAGCAGCTATTATCGCTGCTACTACTGTTACTATGATTTTGCCCAACTAGGGAGTCTGTGTAATTCAAGATTAAAGGTAAAGGGACCCCTGACCATTAGGTCCAGTCGTGACCGACTCTGGGGTTGCGCGCTCATCTCGCATTATTGGCCGAGGGAGCCGGCGTATAGCTTCCAGGTCATGTGGCCAGCATGACAAAGCCGCTTCTGGCAAACCAGAGCAGCACATGGAAACGCCGTTTACCTTCCCGCTGTAGCGGTTCCTATTTATCTACTTGCATTTTGACGTGCTTTCGAACTGCTAGGTTGGCAGGAGCTGGGACCGAGCAACGGGAGCTCACCCCGTCACAGGGATTCGAACCGCTGACCTTCTGATCAATTGGAAACACTGAAGAATGGCAGCTGCATTGATACCTGTAAGACCAACAACTCAAGTAGTCTCTTGAATTTTACATAACTTTTATTCTGGCTAAATGTCCTTTCCCGCCTTACCCCACTCCATCCTGTTGCCCCAAGAGGAACTAGTAGCTTTGGTATATTAACTCAGGTCCTCTCTACTGGGCACAAACTCACTTAAGGCAAATAATTTTTTTGAAATAGATAACTAAGACAGTTGGGTGTCTGTTTTGCCCTTTACCAATAATCTTCATCTCTTCAACCCAGTCTTCTCTTTTAACATCTAGCTGGGTGCACCATTCTGGGAAACTTCAAAGGTGGCTCAGTCCTAATAAGGGTATTACATTACTAATAGAAAGATGCACATATAGTTGATCTAAACAGAAATGGAAAACCCTTTCCTGTACACACACACACACACATATACATATAGTGGAACCTCGAATTCTGAATGTAATCCATTCCAGAAGATCGTTTGACTTCCAAAATGTTTGAAAACTCAATACAGAAGTCTCAATAACATATGTAAACTCAAAATGGAAGCCACATGGCACGTTCGGCTTCCGAAAATTGTTTGAAAACCGGAGCAGTTACTTCTGGGTTTTTGGGGTTTGAAAGCCGAAATGTTCCAGCTTTCGAGACAATCATAAACTGAGGTTCCACTGTATATATCATTGTAATTTATGGGGGGGGGGGTGATACAAGTAACCATTTGACATTCTTGGGTCACTGAAACCTCCTGTTGGTTTTCTTTTAAAGTCCATTTTAAGTACATTTTTCTCCCAGAGTTTTAGTCTTTGTACCATGATACACAAACACACAGACTAAACCACTGCTTTCCATGTACTTTTAAGACACATTCAGCCCTCCTGTAAGTGCAGCTCTCCATTTGCCGGACGGCTGCTAACAAGAAGGTGGAGTCAGTAGTGGCAGGACACAGAGCAGCAGACACAGAAGGAGGAAAGAACACACCGGGCACCTGGGCTAAAGCTAAAGAAAGTTGCACTTCTTATTCCCATAGATCTTCACAGCACTGATCTGCTGTAGTTCTCATTTCAGAACAAAGGCAAGGCTGACCTGACCATTGTTTAAAGCAGGCATCCCCAAACTTCGGCCCTCCAGATGTTTTGGACTACAATTCCCATAATCCCTGACCACTGGTCCTGTTAGCTAGGGATCATGGGAGTTGTAGGCCAAAACATCTGGAGGGCCACAGTTTGGGGATGCCTGGTTTAAAGCATCCACCACTGAAACTAGGTTCTACGTGGGCATTTAAAATCACATAGTCCAGACTAAATGGCACTGCTTTTGGCTCAGCTGTATCAAATGATTGTATTTGTTTTGCTTTAAGGAGGTTTAATAACGTATCTGTGAGACCAAATTTTCATCTTGTGTTTTGGAATGAGTCTCTTAAGGGTGGTTGGAATTCACTTTTCAGATAACTGCTTTCTTCTTATTGCCAAATGTAATTAGTGTGTTATGACAGTATAATACTGACAACGGTTGGTTGTTTTGTTTTTTAAATTCCTAAACATGCCAATGAAGTGCTATGTTTAATTTATTTCACATTTTTCTCAGTATTCTCATAATTTCCATTTCACTGTCTTGGCAGTAAGATGGAGCAGTTTTCCGCTTCCTGCTTAGTTTGTAATCAATAAGAGATTATTGGGGTGGATAAAAAAAATAGTTACATTACATAATATTTATTAAATTGTGTTGAATACAAACATTCATAACTAGATTCTTTTTCAAATCTCAGGTCAGACCTGTTTTCAAACATACTCCACTAAATCCTGTTTAATAATAATAATAATAATTTATTATTTATACCCCGCCCATCTGGCCGGGTTCCCCCAGCCACTCTGGGCGGCTTCCAAAAAAAAAACAGAAATTCTAAAATACAGAAATCCATCAAACATTAAAAGCTTCCCTAAACAGGGCTGCCTTGAGATGCCTTCTAAAGGTCTGGTAATTGTTTGTTTTTTACATAAAAGAAAAAAATAGGGAAAATGTTTTGACTTCAATAGTTGAGCATTAAGAACATGATACTGTACGTACAATAAATCATGCACTGTGTTCATACTTTCCTACAATCATAAATATTTATGACTATCAACCAAATAGCAAGGACATTTACTTTTTATCTCATAGAAAAACACTGTTTTGCCCACTAACTGGAAGCCTGGCCTCTGAAAGTTCTAGATGCTGAGCTACAAGCTCTGCTGAGCCAACTCTACAATGGATTGTGGCCTTGTCTCCAAGTACATGATTTTGCTCAGTGTGCTTACATATGTACATTAAATTCACAGCCCAAGGCAGATATAATTGTGTGGTGCAAATGGCACGTGGGTCTGCATTACCAATTATTTTATATTATGTTGCAAGGTTAGTACACAAGCTTTATTTAGTTGCAATCCAATACGCTGTAACTTGCAGCAGAAAATATATGAATTTTAAAACCCGCATTACAGTATTTAAATCGATCCACACGGTAAACTATTTTTTTAAAATACGGGGTACAAAGTGCTTTTCTTAATTTACAACAGAAGTGAAGTGATCATAACTTAGAACAGGGATATTTGAAAGGACTTCCACCATGTTATATACATAAGTTCTTGAATGAATTATTATGGTATTCGATATGAAGACTTCTGAACATGCATTAACAGGATGCTGAAGTAGCTTTAGATATCTACTGCATTTCTAGTCTCAGGAAGCCCTGAATTATCACTGATAAATGTCTCAATAAACTTCCAAAGAAGTTCAGAACCTACTGCACCAAAATTTAAATCTGAGTCTTCTGCTGTGAAAAACCACAGATCTCACCAAGCTCAAGAACAAAGGATTTTTTATATATTAAAAAATAGCATTCTGTGCTGTATTCTAGTTAGCATCAATGGTAAAATTGCACTGTTGTAGAAGACAGTAACCTGATGTTCCTGGTTCCTTCTACTTGTAATTTCGCTAAATTCTGAAGTCTGATTAACCCCCACATAGGAATTTGTCTGCACAAAGCTAAATGGTAAATGCAGAAGGAATGAGCATTAATTAAACATATTTGCCCCAATCTGGGGGCCTCAGTGTGCACACTGAGTTATGTGCACATTGAGACTTCAGTGATAGAGAATGCTATATAATCCCCCATCCCTTTCTTCACCATTTAAGTTAATGGGAGAGCTCCTGCTGACAGTGAATTCCATGTCTGTATCAGCAGACCTGCAACTCTTATGAAATTTACTGCCTCTGAAAACCTAACACTAATATTCCGTTTCCTGTATAAACAAACAATCCTATATTCCTAAGCAATCCAAATGAAAATCATCTTGGAAAGTAACTGATTACAGCAACAAATAATATAAATTGCTTAACTACCATTTTAAAAAATATAAATGTATGCTTAGATCTGCACAAAATGAGTCAATTTCCATCAATGACAAAATGATAAGAATGATGTGCTTCTCCCCCCACCCCACCTCACTTTTTAATAAGGATAGCAAGGCTTAGAAGAGGGCTTATACGGTGCACTTTTTAGCTCACTCAAATCTTTATCTTAAGGAAATAATTTAAGGGAGGTACCATGGGCTTTGAAAGGAAATTAAAATGTGCCTGCTAATGTAGCATTAATTTCCTTATAGCAATTTTGCTTGGATCAAGTCTGTGCACTGTGCATGCTTTGAATATGTGATTTCAAACTGATATTTCCTTTCTCGCATATGTTACCACATTTAAGAGGTCTGAGATATTCCTTCCAAGGAATACATGACATGTGTGTGTAACATACACACATACGATATGAAAATTGACTCTTTGAGTACCATCAAGATTTTTTTAGGGCACATCTTGGTAATTGTTTCCACTCCTGTGCCAATGGTTTTAACCCTGCCTTCAAAACCTATAGTATTCACCACCTTGTTTTTCTCCATATTAGCTGAGAAATAACCTTTGAATAAGGTCATTGAAGGAAATAAGCAAAGGCAATCTTGCTCCTGGTGGGACTGCTGCTCAAATGTTATTAAAAAGAAAGAAAAAATGGAATCCCACCTGAAAAATGTAATTAATCGTTTCAAAATTCCTCTAACTCTCCTGAACAAGAACCTCCAGATTCACTTTGATTTTGCTTTAGGCAAATTTCAGTGACAAGTCTATTTGAGAGCTCTTCCACAGGACTAATGAACACACACATAGATATGCACACTTATTCTCTTCCCCCCCCAACCCCAGATTCATTTGCTGGAAGGAAATGGGTAGTGAAAGAAGTTCCTCAGATGACCACACCATTGTTCAACCTACTTGTAGAATATTTGCTAAGGCACTCCCAAACCTGAACTGGGCGTGTAAGCAGAATTCACGCACACAAGACTTTGTTATGAGGTAACTGTGATTCTGTGTCTATTTTGGTGCCTCCTGTGAATGAAAGGAGCGTGAGTGTGTTTGTATGTAGGGCACTGTGATTCTCTACAGTCTGGTAACAAAAATCTAGATACTGACTTGTATAGATGTGCAATTTTCTATTCTTGGTGTAATTACATACTGTAACTGTTAAAAGCACGTTTGTCTTAAGAGATATTATTTAGGTAACTAAACAAAACACGCCAGATTTGTTCAAATTAACATGCCTCTTTGCAAATGATTATGAATCACTGAATGCAGAATAATTTGGGATTTGCAATATGCCAACTCTGGAATACTAGGGGTATACAAGGAAGACACCTCAACAAGGTTACCTAAGGGATTTTTTTTCTCATTCTTTAATGTGTGAAGGAGCAAGCAAAACATCTGAAAACAATGTTCACGGGAAAGGATCAATGGCATGGATTTCTCAATGGCACTCCACTGGACTCTGCATCTTGAACAGCTGTTCACTCAAACTTCAAATACAGGCAACAAGTGGGAAGTGCAACTAAATGTTGGGGCAAGAAATGCTCTTTTTCATGACTGGTTGGCTGCTTATCCTGCATTTTTCTGGTATGCCCTATTCCATTCCTACCCTCCTCCAATTACTTGGGCATACTCAGTGTTCAGAGGGCTGTTTTGGGGTCACTCCAGTGTGTGTATGTTTACTTTTGCAAACTTTGGGATCCTTGAAATGCTGCTGCTACTTTCCAGGGCATGGGCAGTGCTCTTCCATCTATGTAAGGACCAACATAACAGATATTTATGTTCACTATTAGTACAGCAGCCCTGGCGCCCTCCAGATGCTGTTGGACTCCCATCATTCCCAACCAGCATGATCAGGAATGATGTGCATTTCAGCCCAAGACCTCTGGAAGTCACCAGGCTTGGGAAAGCTGATACTGTACACTGTATATGATGGCAGGTGCTGATTTCTGTGTTTTTCATTCGTTTTCACTCATCATTACTTTAGGGGCATGAAAAATGCAGGAGCAGGGCTTTGAAACTAACTGTAAATTAGTTTCAATTAGAGGTTTGTGGTTATTCATCAATTGTTGTTTTTTTAAAGCCACATGTAGTATGGCTAAGCCCCTTACTCACCCACCCCATAGAGGAATCAGTCATAGAAATGTCAGTATGATACAGTGGTGTTAAGACTACAGTTGGCTGGATCCAGGTTCAAAACATCACTCAGCTGTGAAGAAGCTCACTGGGTGACTTTGGATTAGACATTCTCTCATTGGAACATTAAGGAAAAACCTCTTGCTGAATCAGAACAAATCCAGCATTATGTTCCCACAAAGATGCCTCAGGGGAAGGCCACAAGCAGAACCGTAGGAACTAGCATTCAAGCCAATCCTAACTTGCATGCATGTTGCAGGGATAAAAAGTGGTGTTAGGAAGAAGGATCATCCATACAACCCTGGAAGGGCCACAGCTCAGTGGCAGAGCACCTGCACTTGCAAGCAGAAGGCCCCAAATTCAATCCCCGGCATCTCCAGATAGAGTTGGGGGAGACCCCCTGCCTGAAATCCTGCAGAGTCACTGCCAGTCAGCATGCAGTCAATACTGAGCAAGATGGGCCAATCGTCTGACTCTGTATATGACATCTTCCTATGTTCCTTGAGAAAAGGGGACAAAGAAATGTAAACAAGCAGATACATGGCAGGCAGAAATTCAACTGGTAACACTTTTTACAAAGCAGGTAGGGATATAACACAAAGAAACTTGGTTTGGGGATGTGCACAGAGGGGGTAACCCAACTTCCAAGATTTTGCTCCCTTATTTATTTCATTAAAATTGTGAAGGAGGAAAAAACAACAACCTCAAAGCAGTTTACAAAAATTCACAAAATTCACTTTCAAGCATACAGACGTCAAAGCACTAAAACAGATGAAAACTACCTCAAGTTTCTAAGCATCTGGATTAGGCTTGCGAGAACACGAATGCTTTTAGCAGGAGCTGGAAAAAGCGTACGGTGAGGCGGAGCCTGCTTGACCTCAATAGGCAGGGAGTTCCAAAGAACAGGCCTCTTCAGGCCTCTTGTGTCCCAGAATTAAGGATGGTCCTGAGCTCGCATTAAACCCCATTTGGGGACCTGCACCCCCACCCCACCTTGACGCCACGCAGCCCCTCTCCCCTCCAGCCCCCCGCGATTCCCTCCCCACCGAGTGCCAGTCTCCCCCCCCACCAAATCCCCCTCCTCCGTCACGGACTGACCTCTCTTTTCCTGAGGGAGGGGCTACTCCGCGAGACCCCGCCGCCCCGTTTCCCGCGCCGACCGAGAGGAAGAGACCATGCAGTTCGGTGACCCGGATTTCGCTACGGACGTCGAGTTCTCCTTCGGGGATTCCTAGAGCAGCCGAGCTTGTTTCCACCACACCGCGCACCTTTCCGCTCTCCTCATCTCTATGGTGCTCCTCGTCCTTTGCTTTCCCCAGCGTTGTAGGTAACGGGCGACTACAGGCGCAGAGCGTCTCCCGAGCCGAAGCAGGAAATACTAATGAGATGCCCTTTACGTCTTTCCTAGAGCGGCTCCCCCCCCCCGCCGCTTCGCGGTTCTTGTTCTCTGCTTTTGCCCATAGAGATAGTAAAAACAAAAAATAAATTAAGAGTGACACATCGTCCAACTCTCTGGTTTGAAAAGACCTTTTTATTTCTCCCTAAGGGCGAAGTGAGAGCTCTCCGTAGAAAAGGACACAGGAAAGAAACACAGTTTTTTGTAATACGGGTGCGATTGGGCAATAGGCACACCTCGCCCCTGCCCTCAAATTAATATATAGGATATGCTGAGCTCCATGTTCCAAGTAACGTCTTTCTTCGTATGAAGAACGTGGTCTTAGGGTTTTTTTACCTTCTAAGGATTTGTTGTCTTGCGGATCTGCACGCAAGTCAGCAGAGCACAGGACTTCTGCATACAGCTGAGTGCTAGTTTGGGACTAGAAAGGGTCGGGGTGGAAATCGGTTGACTTTTGGTTAGACCAAGCCAAACCAGTCGACCTCAGCCCCACCTGCAGCATGCATAGCTGGCTGTTGTAAACTTCCTCTCTCGCTTAAGCCTCAGGATGACCTCCAAAATGCAGTATTAACAATGTACTGTACTGTTGTAGTCACACTCTTTCAACTGCCCACCCGCCCCCAAGCCAAAATATGGGGGATTTGAAGGCCTGGGTTAAAAAATGAGCATGGATTCCTGCCTTTGCTACTCCCTTTTTGGGGTGGGCATTCTGAAGCCCAGTCACAGATTTGGTAAAAATGTAAATAAAATATAAAACACTTTGGTTTCCCCGTTGTTTTCTCTCGCTTCCGGAGACGGAAAGGTTTAAAAATGGCTTCCAAAGTAAACCCAGAAATCGCTATCCAGATGGTGAGCTACTCTACCCTTAACTCTGTGGGCTTGCCAAGCTTCTCCGCGGGGAGCTCAGCCGATTGCGGCGAAGAGGCCAGGCGGGTCCAGCTGCCTGATGGGCGGCGCTTGCATCCAATCACATGGAAAGAAAAAGAGCGGACGACGTGCTGCCCAATGAGAGATGATGGGAGAAATGGGATTCAGAACCCATTGCGCTGTTTAAGGAGTCGAGGGATGGGCAACTCTTAAGAATTAAATAGCCCAGCATCTTGTTTGCAAGAGGGTAGCATCAAGCAAAGAGTGAGGGCTGCAGCTCTCATTTCTGTTTTGTTTGTATTGTAGCTGGTATTCAGAGGTATACTACTTCTGAAACTGGAAGCTCTATTTAACAATAACGGCTAACAATCCTCTACAAACCTGTCCAATATTTAATTTTTATTTAAAAGGCATCTAAGCCAGTGCTGTTACCACGTCTGGCAGTGAGACCCACACACCAATTATTTCTAGTGGCATTCAGTTTGTCAGAGGGTAACCTCAAATAGAATGAGAAATGGGAAGGGGGCAATAGCCATTCATAAATTGATAAAGCTCCTGTCATTATTCCCCCATCCTCTTCATAAGATAGTAGGGGGGTGTTATTTCTCTTGAACCTTGAAATTTACCCTTAAAAGGGAAAGCAGCAAATTGGAAAGGATGTTTGGAGTTTCTTGTTATGCTCTCCTCTCTGCTTTTTTTCTCCCTTATAATGAATGTGTGTGTGTGTGTGTGTGTGTTTATAAAATAAAATCACATGGTCAGGAAAAGCCCTACACCATTTGGCACATTTCCCATTTGTTCAACTTCTTAATACCTTTTTTAAAAAAATTATTTTCAAAATCTGTAGCTCATTTAAAAATTCACAATTTAGCTCAGTTGGTAGAGTTGTGGGTTTGAGCCCCATGTTGGACAAAAGATTCCTGCATTGCAGTGGGTTGGACTAGATGACCCTTGTGGTCCCTTCCAACTCTACAATTCTATAATTCTATGAATTTACATGTATTATTTACCGGTATCCCTGTCATATAAAACAATAAATTTGTATACTAAACAAGGTATTCTCTCTCTCTCTCTCTCTCTCACACACACACACAGACAAACACACACAAAGTTGTTGAGTGGGCACTGTTGCGGGAGGGAAATGTTAATGTGACAGTATTGCCAGCTTTGCAAGTAAATATGAAATGTTTGTACTGTGTGTGTGAGCAGTTGGGTGGGCAGCCTATGACAGGAGTGATTCCCCAACAAGCTGTGCCCCAAATTCTGCACTGAGGTTTGATGTAGTTGTATGCACTGTATGTTGTTATTTCATAAGCATCCACTCTCCCTGGTTACTGTACTTTCCACTTGTTTCCCCATTAAATGACCTTAGTACGGTAAATGACCCTAGTAGAGGTAAAATGTGGTGTTCTGTACAGTAGCTGAAGGCACAAAAGCTCAGCCAGAAAACAACAGCCAGCCAATCACCTCTGCGCCATTCTTTTGCCTTAGGTACTTGGTTAGATCATTCTTTCTTTGATATCTACATTGAGTGGTGGTTACCTCAAAGAGTATTTAACAGCTCTACCTTTTTCACCCTAAAAAAGTCTAGCTGTTGAATTTGCGCAACACATTCATTTGTAGAAGACGAAAAGAAAAGAAGGTGTGTGTATGGGATATGTTTTTTGCATGACTTATAACAACTGAACTTGCTTCTTCCATCCTAACATCTGAATAAGAGACAAAACCATCCTTACTACCTATCAGATTCAGATCTTGCTAATTCACAGCTATTTTCTTTTTCTTCATTGTGCCCCCCCCCAATATTTTTATTAAGAATTTTGGCATAGCAGTATCAAATACAAAGTAAAGAAACCATGACATTAAACAGGGAAAGGAAAATAAAAAGCCAAAGGAGAAACAAAGACAGAACATCTGGCAAGAATGAGAAGGTAAAGCAAACCACAATCAATTCTCTAACTATAAGAGGCTCGCCTTGTTTCTCTTTGTTATGTCTTTCCAGGTATGTTGAAAGGATGGCAGAAACAACCAGGCAAACAATGAGGAAATGCTGAGAAAGAGGAAGATGAAAGTCACATAATCCACAATCTCATATAGGCTGGTGGCAGAGACCTTTATGCGCTTTTTGACGGATGTAGTCGATAAAGTCAGACCACATGTTGCTACCTTCTGGACCTCTTGTGGAGGGGGCACACGAAGAAGGGCCTCAGATGATGATCACAGGCTCTGGGTTGGTTCATATGAGGAGAGGTGGTCTGTGAGGTATTGGGGTCCTGAGCTGCATAAGACTTTATAGGACAAAACAAGCCCTTTGAATTGGGCCTGGAAATTAATTGGTAGCCAGTGCAGTGGGGCCAGGATTGGCTATAGCCCTCTCCCACTGTTGTTCCCCACCACCTGGTATGCAGAGGCAGGCTGCCTCACGTCCTGGATGAGCACCCACATTAACACAAACAATAATTGCAGTGATTACAGTTCACTTGCACAGTTTTAACAATTGCCAGACCTATTCCTGGTGCCCAAATGACAACTGCCTGACCCAGTAACTCATTTTCATAAACAATATTTGGACTACATGGCCTTGAGTATGACCCTGAAGATTAATATATGTGTTGTGCTGCCTCTAATTGGCCTGTTTGCCTCTTGATACACACACACGATTTCACAATAAAGCTAATGGGGATTACGTGTGTGCCTAAAGGTTAGAAAATACTTTGGAAGGCTCTGTTACATTGTGCGGCATTAATGATCTCCAAATTGCAGAGGTGCTTGGGAAAAGTAAAAGAAAGTAAATTGGGGGTGGGCATCATGCTTGCATCAATACAGCAGCATACGCACTACACAAAATGCAACAAACCAAATCTGTCAGTAGTGGAACAAGTTCAAATTGAGTCCCAAAGCTTCTTTGGTGACCCGGCTCTGAACCTCTGTTGCCTTTGAGGGTGTGTTCTAGTTGGGGATATATTTACCCTGAGGAAAGGTGTTCGCAACACATCAAGCAGTCGTGTCTTATAACAAAGTACAGGGTACATAGGCATTCTGGATAATGTCCTATGAACATGGATTGAAAACCCAGCACTGCAAATCCAGAAAGCAGGAGTGTGAACAGAACCTTCCAATTGGGCTGTGTTCACATTAGTGGCCTGAAACATATTCCCCCCCTCCACTGCTTTTCAAGCCACATTTGCATAGAGATGCATCAGAGAAGTTTTCATCCAGTTTTCTAATCAGATTGAAGCTGGCTTGAGAAGAATTGCATCAAACAGCAGTATTTGGCAGGAAACGACAGGGTCGATATACAGATTTTGGCTAACGTGTGAATACAGCTTCAAAAATTAGCAGTGGGGATGCTCTGGATACAGAGCAAGGGGCAACATGAACATACCCTCAGATGACGCCAGCCAGGTTACTGTATATGGTGGGACAAACTTGTAGTTGCAAGTTGTAACCCCCCAAACAGCCCCAATGAGAACTGAGCATGCTCAGTGGCTGTGGGATTACTCAATGATTCCTCCTCCCAGGGTGGTGCAGAAATTGAAAACCATGCGGAGAGGGAATGGAATGGAGCAGATGGAATCCTGATCAGCAACACTCCATTGTGCAACACACTGTTATAAATCTTGTTTGTGTTTTCCTTCTTTCTTATTTGGGGTGAGAGGATTTCTCCTACTGAAACTGTTACATGAGTTTAGGTTTAGGTTTGAAGAGTTGGAACTGAAGCAAATACTTGGAGTTCACAGCCTCTCCGGCACCTGAAATCGTATGGGGGCTGGATTCAGAAAGTCAGGGAAGAAGACCCATTGAACTCAAGACATGCATAGAGATTACACTGTATGGGAAGTTCATGGTAATTTGCCACCTGCGGTTAACAAAAGTATCATATAAATGTATCATGCAGTTCAGCTCCCCCCCCCCACTTTTCTTTTATGAACTAAACTTTACATTCATGATCAATCATTTTAGTTAATGGAGAGGCTCTGTAGCCTCTCTGCTTTATTATTATTTTAAAAAATTACTCTTGTCTTTGTGTAGTTCGAGTCCTTTTGTTAATTATACCAAACCAGATTTCCACTGAGACTCCAGCGGTAGTGCTATCAGCATGTGATCTGTCAAGGCCCCATGAAACCTTCTTCAATGGCTTTTGTAAGTTTAGTACTTTTTCTGTAGACTCGCTTGTTGTACAAAAGGTGTGCTACTTGCACTGTTTTGATCTAAGTCAGGCTCATATGAGTCTTATCTTTTAATTTAGGCTAATTTCAATTCTGGGTTTTTTTAAAAAATAGATGATTCTCTCCTCCCTTGCCGGCAAAGGAAAGCAGTAATTCTCCCTTGTGCTGTAGCTCTGTGATTAGCCATTCAAGTATTCGTCTTTCAAGAAATGACAAGTCCAAGTTGATAAGTTACTTTGTTCTTTGCTTAAAACATATTTTTTTATTTATGAATTTATAAGCTGCACTTTCATTAAAAAAAGGCGGAATGCAACATATAAAAACAAAGGCCTCATTCACATGACAGTTTATTACATTTCCCTGCTTTTGATTTCCACATAGTATTTGAGCTTTCCCACAAGGTAAAAGCCACTTCCAGAAAACTAATGGAATATAGAACATGTTTAGCACTCATTTCCATTTTACTGGAAAAATCTGTTTGCAGCCATCTTAACCTGGAAAAACAGCAAGAGTAAAGTGACAAAATTTGGGGTGGGGTACCAGCATTTAGTTATTTCCTGTTATCATGGGGGAACATTCATGCATGGAAAGAGGTGGGCAGTAACAACGTTGTCCAATAGCAATTGTGTCATGCCACACCCACTGATGTGAATGAAATTTAGTGCAACAGGCTGGTATATTGGTCAAAAAGCCACAGTTCCCTAACACGGCAGGTGCTGCAGTATGAAAGGAACATTAGCAAACAGGTCAAAAGTCATATGTGACCATCAGCAAAACTAACACAATATTCCCCATGTCTGAAAATGCCCTCATGCAATCTATACTGAAGCCCTTTTTGTCTGGGAAGAATTGCTGCATTTGGTATTGCCACCGGGGGGGGGGGCAAAAAACACAGCATGGAATACAATGGTCGACCTCCTTTGTCCAGGTTACCTCCACACTATGAGTATTTTGTGGGAGGGATTCAAATGCATAGGAGAAATGTATGTTTGTGCCATTAAAGTGCTCTGTTGCCTTAGCACAACAAATCCACTTAAAACAAAACCAAAAACCAGACCTTTCATAGTTAGGAAATTGACAGGGAAATGTACTGGAAATGGTGGGATGAATGAATGATTAACGAGAAGAGACATAAACGCCCCCAAGTAAATCGGAATGAATGCTCATTGCCATATAACACCCCTGCAAACAAATCAGAATGAATGCTCAGTAAAGACCGAATTTAATATAGTCTCTGTGTAAGCTTTCTTCCAGCAAAGCAGGATGAATGCTCAATAAACAGGTCAGCAGGAGGAGCCTTATAAGGGATGGGTTTTATTAGGTAGGTGAAGGAATATAATTAACTATATTTTATCCCTCTATAGACCCACGTGTGTGGGTTAGCAGACAAAAGCATCAGTTAATGGAGTGATCCCCCCATTAATGTGGGTAGGGGAAAAGAAGAGGCTACATCTCTAGACACAGCTGAGACAGGACAGTCTCGCCCCCCTAGCAAGGAGCCCATTGCCCCAAGGGTCCTTGATGGCGGTTGGGGAGGGGGATGAGGCTCTTCTTTCCCCTTATGCAAGCTAATGAAGGGATCACACTCTCAGTTTGCCCAAAGTGAAGCTGCACCACCAGAAATGGCTGCCGAGTGCATGTAGCTACTACCACCACAATCACATTCCTTCTTGATCACCAATGTTCTGCCTCCTCAGTCCTCACCCTGTGAAAATATGCGAGGGAAAGCTTTTAAAGTTAAGCTCAGCTGTGCAGGTGTACATTGAGAAACATGTCCCTCCCCACCTCATCAAAAACATCCACAGAGAGTACAATGAAGGGTAAAACTACCCCCCCCCCAATTCATCTCCACCCAATAAATTGTAACCAATCAGGGGGAAAGGCCTAGCCTAGAAGGGTCTGTGTGTGAGTCTTGGAGGACTCGGCCGCTAAGGGGTGCGTGCATCTCGGCAAGTGTGGACTGGTCCCTCCCACCTAGAGGTGATTCAAAAGGATTACAGCTCACATGGTCTCCTCAGTACTGTACACTGTTGCTCCAGCAGGAATGTGTGACACTGGTACTGGAATTAACAAAGAGCAATTCAATGATTCCCATTCCCATCTGTAGTCACTGCAATGTAGAGTCCCCCAACTGGGGAATGTTACTTGGTGGTTGTTGCATTGATAATGTCTGCATTGGGGTTTCTGTGTCTTTGTGACACTGACCTTCCTAGGGGGACAGATTTAGCTTTGGTCTCTGTCTGTCTGTCTGTCTGTCGCACACATGGAACAGTGTACTTCTGGTGTTGCAGACAGACCTTTCCTCTTCCCTCCTAACTCGTATCATCCCTGTCTATGGCACTCTGCCCTAGAACTGACCATTTCTGTCACTTGAAAGGAGATGGGCCAGGGTGTGCTGGCAACATAAGGATTCTCTTCTCCCTCCATTACATGCCATATGTCTGTAACCCTACAGGTGTTCTACTAGTCTATTTATAACCTTCGCTAATGCAAAAATATGTTTCTAATTGCAAGTAATTGATGCATGATTAAGATAAATGGTTGGAGCTATAGAGAGGGGTGGGGGAGCTCTCTTGTTATTCTGGTTTTGGCAGCAACTTGGATCAGATTGATACCACATCAGAACAATGTTTTATAGCCTCTGCCAATTTAATAATCGAATCAGATGCTGGATCTGTACAGAACTGCATCTCTGATTGACAGAAAAGGCTGTTTTAATATGGATGTGATGTGCTATTCATATATAATAGGGTCTTTGAATGACAGTTTAACAATGGTATAATTTCTACCTTATATACTGTAAATGATTCTCATTGTGGCGCTGGTAGCTCTGCGCAAGCTGTATTATGTATAGAACACCCTTTCCCCACCAAAGAGTAATGCTTTCTAAGGCTTTTAAAAAAAAATCCTATGGGTTGTGACAATTAATCCAATATTGCTAGGCAGTGTCAAGTACCGCTATTGTTGCAAACCGTAGGATAAGAGTTCTTGGGTACTTAACATCCAGCGAAGGACAGCACATCTCTTTTGAGATATGTTGCACATAAAGGCAATGGGGAGACATGGTTCCAAGCTTGCATTTGTCTACATTGCTTCTAATGTACACCCCCTGCAAATCCTCTTCTCCCCCACCCACAGTTTTTGCTCCTGAATCCTCTTAGGGAGAAACTGTCTAATGTAATAGAGTTACTTTGTTCCATTAAATCACATAAGGGGAAATTTAAGAAGCCTCAAAGACCAAATAAAAAATAGAGAATACCCTTTCAGACTCTTAAGTCTCTCCCTATCAAATATAATTTGTAATTCTCCTTTATTTAATGTAATAGAGTCATGTGATTGTTGCCTACCAGCATGGCTGTGTGAGGGTCTGATACAGTGCCTTCTCAGTGGCGGCACCCCAACTGAGGGACTCACAGGGAGATAAGGTTCTTCTCCCCAGTTATTATTTAGATGCCTATTTAAAACGTACTTGTCTGCTTGAGCATTTCGGCCACAAAATGGCTCTGAGATTCCACAGTTCTGTTTCACTGCTTTGTTGTTCTGTTTTTGTTTTTGTTTTTTTTGTTAAGTCTTGTAATGTTTAGATGTTTTATTTATCATTTGCATTTTTTATGTTGTGCACCTCCCCAGACTTCAGGAGGAAAGGCAATATATAAATGAAATGAAATACAATAAACAAAAGCAATAATATTTTGCACTTGGCTCCTGCAAATGAATCTGGGAGTTCTGGTCAAAATGCAAAGCATTTGCCCCTGTCTCTGGCTTGCCCCTGTCCTAGAGCCAAGGGCTCTAGACTAACATTGCTGTGAGAAATGTCCTCCTAAATGCCGATTGGCTCCTGCATCCAGTCTTAAATGCTTATTTACCCGGGCAGTGACTCACAGGAATGGAACAGTAGAACGGAAAAATATTATTTAGAGTTATTATTCCCACCCCCCTCTGAGTTCTCAGTTCAGGCAAGACGCTATTCTTTATGTTACTTTTTTCTGTGTTACTAATAACAGCGCTGTTAAACATAAAGCGCCTCCATACAAATATATATCTATAAGGAGTAGCCAGTGACCCACATTACAGTGGGGCTGAGAAAGATCAATGACACTGTACTCATAAGAGGCTTTTTAAGGTTGAGTGTGAATGTCGCCGCAGTCATTCATTTTGTCAGTGGACTTCCTCCTCTTGGTCAGGACCATACATCACGGCGCCGATTTCACACAATGCCTTGGCTCCTTCTTTGAATAGATTGTAGTCCTTTGGAAAGGACCTACATTCTTTTCCATAGCTTTGATACCAGCGTATTAGGACTGTTAGCGTTTTGAAGAGTTATTTTTAAAATCCCGCTCTCCTCTTTGTGCATTTCTTAGGATATTGTGACTCAAATGTAAAAGCTCATTCACCCACAACTGTGGCGACAAGGATAACTGGTCTCAGGTCAGTTTGACTCCTCTTGAGATTTCTAAGGCGGCATGTTACAAAGTGCTATTTTACCACATGAAAATTTAGATACAAAGAGAGTAAATAATATTTTTACTCCCACTCACATCTTTAAAACTATTCATTATTCTCCGTTTTGAAAGCTAGATACATGCTGTTTCCAATATTTTATTGGATAACAAAGGCTGCAATCCTAAACAAGCTTTTCTGGGAGTAGCTCTGTCGAACACGTAATTTTACTTCTGAGTCATGGATTATGCTGAAAGTCAGAAACAATGCAGCAGCTCTTAAAAGTGTTTTTATGTGCTCAGCCCTTTCCTATCTACTGTCAATTTATTTCATACTCTCCAACATATCACAACTGAAAAAAAGAGACATTTCTAGGCATGAATGGATGATTCGAGGTGCAGAGTCCAGCAGTGTGGCCCAGTGAACAAAATTAGGCCAAGGGAACGCAGGCTCAAACTGTACTACAAACAGAAAGCAGGAATCAACACAGGTGCAAGCAGATGACAAGTGCAACAAGTTAAGCCGCAGGCTGCACAGCAAGTCACTTACGTGTAACATGCACAAACATGCATTATGTTGTTAAGGAAATATGCATGTACATAATCTGGAGGACGCTGGTTCCATTTTATAGCTGGGGAATACTGAAGCATAGCAATAAATAAGATCAGCCTGTGGCTCTATGGTGGAAACTGCTGAAAAACAGTTACCGTAAGTTTGTGCTGAGTCAGAGCATTGGTTCATCTAGAGCAGTACCGTGTACATAGACGGGCCATCGTTCTCCAGGATCTGAGACATAGTTTGTTCCCAGCCATACTTGGTGGCTGAACCTGGGACCTTCTACAATGTGATTGTTGTTGCTCCACCCCTGGTTACTGACTAGTTATGTTGCTATGGCATGGGGAAGACCCTATTTCTGTCTATCCCTTCATGCATTGCTGTTTGTTTGTTTGTTTAGTCGTTTAGTCGTGTCCGACTCTTCGTGACCCCATGGACCATAGCACGCCAGGCACTCCTGTCTTGCACTGCCTCCCGCAGTTTGGTCAAACTCATGTTCGTAGCTTCGAGAACACTATCCAACCATCTTGTCCTCTGTCGTCCCCTTCTCCTAGTGCCCTCAATCTTTCCCAACATCAGGGTCTTTTCCAAGGATTCTTCTCTTCTCATGAGGTGGCCAAAGTATTGGAGCCTCAGCTTCACGATCCGTCCTTCCAGGGAGCACTCAGGGCTGATTTCCTTAAGAATGGATAGGTTTGATCTTCTTGCAGTCCATGGGACTCTCAAGAGTCTCCTCCAGCACCATAATTCAAAAGCATCAATTCTTCGGCGATCAGCCTTCTTTATGGATTGCTGTAGTATTTCATTATTATTTCCTGGTTCTTTGTTTAGGGACATAGATGATTAATCTTTTCTAATTTCTCTCTGTCTCTCTCTCTCTCTCTTTAAAAGATTACGTTGCTTTTAAGCCTGTGACTAATCCTCTTGATTTTAAGGTGTAAAATGAGTATTAGAACTGTAATGCCAGAAATACGACGGTCGTTCTTTGTTTAGGGAAATAGATGGTTTATCTGTTCTAATTTCTGTGTTTTTGTTTTGTTTTGAAAAGAAGATTACATTGCTTTTAAGGTATAAGATTAATATTAGAAGTGTGATGTGAGATGTGATGTCAGAAATAGGTTTCCCACTAAACAAGCAGTAAAGAAAAAGCTAAACAAATACCTCCCGATTGCCATTGTTTATTTTAACGTAAAGCTACACTTATTCTTTGCAGTGACAAAAAACCCCTAAAAGCAGAACCTTAAAAAGAAACAGATGAGGGTAATGACAAAACTGAAGGTGAATATTGTTTTCTCTACATCTTCACAGCCTGTGGCCCCTAAATCGTCTCTACAGTTCTCGTCAGCCCTTGAAGTGACTTCTTCCCAGTCCTTCAGCAGAACTTAGCCCTAGCTGGTTCTCTCACTATCAGCAGGCAGCTTAACATCAAGGTAAATGAAGGTAAAGGCCCCCTGGATAGTTAAGTCCAATCTGAAGCAGTGAGGCCTCCTGGTGAGGGGGAGGCAGTGAGCGCGACGGGCCTGTTGTGGGACGTGGCAGCGGAGGACGAGGCACCGTGGTCAATGCCTGACAGGAAGGCGCACCGTGCTCCCCAGGAGGCTTCACCGCTGCTCTTCCTCGGCCGCTGAGGAAAGTGTGGGCGAGGCGGCAGGCGCGCTTGTGGGAGGGTGGGGGCGCCCAAGGGATCCCTGCGCCACGGCTCCATTTAAGCTTAAGACGGCCCTGTATGGGGTTGTGGGTCTCATATCGCTTTCAGGCTGAAGGAGCTGGCTTTCTGGATCATGTGGCCAGCATGACTAAACAGCTTCTGGTGCAACGGAACACCGTGATGGAAACCAGAGTGCACGTGCCATTTACCTTCCCGTCGTAGTAGTACCTATTTATCTACTTGCACAGGCATGCTTTTGAACTGCTAGATTGGCAGGAGCTGGGACAGCAACGGGAGCTCACCCTGCCGCGGGGATTCAAACTGCCGACTTTCTGATCAGCAAGCCCTAGGCTCTGTGGTTTAGACCACAGCGCCACCCGCATCCCGGACTGTGGCTAGCAAAGTGATGGAGAAGTGCACTCAAAAGTGTGGGATAAATTATTGAGCAACAGGAAGACGTATAATCTCTGGGAAAGCAAGTTGGGATGAATTCTCATTGTTGTATAATCTCCCTGCAAACAAATCATAATGGGTGCTCAAGAAAGACTGGTCAAGTAAGATTTGTGGAAGCAAATCAGGATGAATGCTCACTCAACAGGTTGTCTGTAGAAGTCCCCGGTTCTGCATAGAACCATGATGATCTGCCTGCTGGGTGAGTTACTGTACAGACGGCAACCATTTTAGTTGCATCCAATTTATGTGCAACTGTTGATGTGCTGGTCCTTTTGGACCCGGAAGAGAGCAGAATGGGGGGGACTGGACGGAACAAGGTGGGGCAGGCTTATGCAATCACCCGGAACTCAACCCCCCACGCAAATCGGGGGTTTACCTGTAGTTACAGATGAGACTGTCTTTCAAATATAATTGAAATGCATGCCTTAAAAGGAAGATACAAAACTGAAACAGTAATTAATACTATTTAATAATTGCAGGGGTTTGGTAAATCTCTGAAGCGTCGCATTAAACATATGGCCCCATAAAATGGAACATGTCTTACAGCCGAATATCCAATCCAGTTAAACCATAGTACTTTAGATAATTCTATGTGAAAATGGAACTACATTATATTTAAATATTTATTCTTTTTCTTACTCATCCTTTCTAAGCTATCATTGCTCCCTTGCTGGGTGCTGATTTCTCCAAATAATTCCTGGAGCACAAAATAGCAGTGTGCTGTAATTGGGAATAAGTAATTTTAGAAAAGCAATATAGGAGGCCTGTTCTTTTGCTTTCCTTTTGCTCTCCATAAGTGCTAATAAGAGCAAAGGTATATTAAGTAAAATCTTTGGGGATTTACATTGTATTCACTAGTAGTTTATGTGATGTTTGAATAAATGTTTACTTCTGCTATGCATCTTAGTGGATTATGGCTCTTTTGCATATTATGAAAGCTTTATAGAATTGCCTGATTTGCATTTTGTTTTAAGAGAAGCACAGGATTTGTCGTTAACAAATCTTTATCTCAGTCCTGCTGCCTTTTGAAAGCAAGGTATACATAGAAGAAATAGTAGGTATTCCCCTCGGAGATGTCTGCTATGCATAGCATTTGAGTCTCCAAATTTTTAAAATACGGTATTTAGATGCTACAATGGTGTCTGCCTTTGTCATATTTTTGAGCAGGAGAAGTATCTTTATGGCATTGCTGTACTCAGTTGCCCGTGTTATATGTTTTTTTCATTATCCCGTCATGGAACCAGACATGAAGAGTTAGCTAATATTTGTCTAAGTTTGATTAGTGCTGTGCCAAATGTTTCTCCTGAATTTTTTTAGCCATTCTCTATCAATTAATGAAAATAAGTTGCATTCAAAAATTATTAAAGGGAAAAGAACATTTCTGTGAAATTTTGAGTGCCGGGGTTTTGTTGCCCTTAGCTGACTTTGTGGCTGAGGAGTGTTTGTGAGGGTCCTTTCCGTCATTTTATAAATAATTTCCCTAGCTTTCCTGTAAGACCTCTCCTCCTTCCAGAGGGGAGGAGTTGCGAGCGGGAGCCGTTTCCCCGCACTTGCAGCGGGGCATGTTCGGCTAAAGTTAGATTGCATGCTTTATATGGGGAAAGACCCTGGAAACTCTGGAATCTAATGTCCGAACTGGGTCCCCTCTGTACGTTTATGAGAAGTATTGTTTTCAGGGACTGTTCCATATCTACTGTAACAACTGCTTCCAGCCTAAGATCAATGCCTGTGAGACATTATGCTTGCCATTTAGTTGCAATCATAAAAAAATTGATTTCTAGATCTTTTAGAAGTCTTGGTTCAGGTTTTCTTTGGATTGGCTTTCCATGCTTGTGGCTAAGATCTGGTGTTTGTGCTCTATTCTGATTTCAGTGGTTATTTTGTTGCTGCATTATTACCCACCTCTAAATTCTTGGAAAGGGGAAGTTAAAAGAAATAAATATTTGTCTCACTGCAATAAAGTAAGGAAGTCAAACTTGGATGGTGTGTACATCCTCCATAATCAATTTTAAAGGCATATTAAATTTTATTAAATAATTGAATATTATAATACTTCAGTCCTAATAGGAATATAAGAATACAAATTATATGTTATGTTTGGGACAGTCATGTTTGGGATTTCCAATGACTGCCAATCTGCTCGCTGCCCAAGTTTTGATATTAACATATAAGGTCCTATACCACTCAGGTCCACGTTACCTGAAAGACTGTCTTATTATCTGTTATATGCTCGGTAGATCACTGAATTCTGCGTAAGAGTTTCTCACTGAAACCTCACTCCACAGCAATTCAGTGTGGCTGCCCCATTCTGTGGAACAACATTTCTGTTGAGATACAGGAGGTGCCCACTGTTTGTTCTTTCTGGAAACAATTGAGGACATTTTCTGACAAACTTTCCCAGCTAAATGGATTGGTCTTTGCCATAGCTGTCCATCTTGTATAGGCTTTAAACCCGTCTCCTATTGTTTTTTTGTACTGTTTGTAGCTTTTAAAATTTTTTCTTATATTTTCACATTGCCTTAAGATATATATTTGTCTGTGGGGTGGTGCCGGGGACATTAATATATGACAAGAACAATAGCAGCAGTATCCTGCACTTAGCATTTAGGAAAAAGGCTGTGCCTGGACAAGTGTTTAGGCGAGAATTTCAGCACAAGGACTGAACTCACCATATTTGCTGCCCCCAGAAAAACAACAACACCCTCCTGCTTCCCTCTTCCCTGCTTCCCTTATTTTAGCCAATTCTCAAATCTAGTTTGTTTTATTATTCCTAAGCAACTTACAAGCACAGTAGAAGAAAAAGCTATTTGTTTTTTTAAAATGTCCTTATTGGTATTTTATCAGTAAAACAAAGGAGTGGGGTGCAAAAGCCAGGAAGCATTTCCCTCCCCCAAATTTGTCTGGCCCTCAAACTTGTACTGCACCTTTACCATACACTTTGGGCTTGGGAGAAGCAGCCCATGGTAAAAGCATCTAATTTTCATTTAGCACCAAAGGCTTTTAGGAGGAAAGTTCAAAAGGAAAGAAACTGGCAAATGTTTTCAAAGAATAGATTTATGCCCATTTCTTTGCTTGCCACTTCTAATTACGGCTCTAATTTTAGAGCCATCATAACTCTTGTGGTGTTTAAAAATATAGGGCTAAATATACAACTTTAGTAGGCAGCACATTTATGATACCTACTCTGGGCTTCTGTTTTAGATGCTATTGTATGCTAGAGTGTACAACAAAGGGAGTGAAGAAGGAGGGAAACAGAAATGTAATTGTTTTCCCTGAAAACTGGAACATTTGGAGGGTAGATTTTTCTCCAGGACTCTGAAATACATTGTGTGTGTGTGTGTGTGTGTGTGTGTGTGTGTGTGTGTGTGTGGACTCAGGGAAAGGGTAAGTAGAGGGCATCCATAAAGCTTCTTTCCAGCATCAATAGGTAAAAACAGTTAGCCCCAGAGTGAGAAGGCCATCATAGAAGTGGGTTTACAATCTGCACAAACTCGTTAGCTTGTAAAAAGTACCAAGCACCACAGAAGAGAGAGTCTGCAAAATCTTATATTTTTTGCAAAATGCCAGCAATGGAATTCTGAACAAATACTGCAAAATCCCTGCATTGCAATGAAGCTTGATTAATGAGCAATTTGCCTAAATTAAATGAAATATGTATTAGAACTAGAAAGTGGATTCTCAGAACATTTTCCAATAAGCATGCATTCAGATGTGAGAAACAAGCATATGAAACCTATTGCGCCATAACACTGCCTGTTTCAGGAGCTTCTACGGAAGCATTTTAATGGCATCAATTTTTATTTTGCTCAGCACCTTGAATGTCTCTTCCTTTGGGTCATGCAAGACTCTCTGGTATGGTGGCCCCCTGTTCTCCATGGTAGCTGAAGACAGATTGAGCATTCCCAGCCTCCTCTGCTGTAGCTTCTGCTTGAAGCAGTGGTTCCCTTTTGTGGCACTTTTGTGGTCTCATTTAGACCACCACTGAGGAGGAATGAGCATAAGAGAGGTTGGTAGTCATGTCCAAACAGCCATGCAGAGTGTATCTAGCCTGTGGGCTACTAGTTTTCTGCTCGTGCACACTGCATCATGGTGGCTTCATATATCAGTGTGGCTCCCTCACACGCCAGCATAGCACCAATTTCCTGACCTGTGGCTTCTGGTGTTACCGGTACCTTCTTAATGTGGAAAGAAACCAAACTATGGCAATTCTTCCACTATGAAGGTAACTTTGGAAGAGACCTGCGGGATGTGGCTTGGTGGTCCGACTGAGAACAGTATAGCGCAGAAAGATTGAAATCAAACCCTAGTGAAATATATAATTAATTTCTCTCATTTTGGGGGACCAACATGGCAGTAAATATCCTGATCTCCAGTATATCAGAGAAGGAGTTCCCCAAGGGACCCGAAAGAAATCTCTCTGTTTTGCTTATATAAGGAATGTACAGCTTAGAGATGTACTTTAAGCAGCTACCTGGGCTTCATTCCACACATTTGTAAAACATTAGTCTGTGGAATTAAAGCCCAAGTCCAAAACCATTATTGAGAGAACAATTTTACAGTCACTGTTTTTAACACTCACTACTATGAAGAGTACTGTTTCAGCAATCTTTTAGATGATTCTAAATTGGGCAAAATGTTCTTTGAAAAGTTGTAACAGCCAATCTTTTCCCCCGTAGTTCAAAACTGTAATAGTTAAAGGGTTATCTCCAGTGAAGGACTTCTGCTTGTGCAAAGGATGTTTTCTTCTCTTCTCTTCTCTCCTGCTATACTCCCCCACTAAAAAAAAAATGCTCCCAGAAGAGATTTAGCTCTCATAGGGAGGAGACAGAGAGGCAGCTTTGTTGTGAAGCAGAAGTCCCTCTGTTAACTGGATGATTTTGTTGGCTACAACTGAGAAGCTTAAGACTTTAGAATAAAGTTGTATAACTACACGTCAGATTGCTCTGTATTTAGCAGAAGTGAGCAGGAGAATAAGATGAGAAATCAGGGGTCTGGATCCTCCAGGTTTTGCTTCTTATTGGGGCCCACTTCTGAGAGCATCCTGGGCAAAGTACACTCCTCAGTGGGCTTTCCTGGCAGTGGGGAGCAGCAGCATTTAAAGTTTCCACAATATCAGATGCACTGTGGTCAATTAAAATGGCCACATCCCAGATCCCATTGGCCAGTGTAGCTCTGAGTGCCAGGCCAGAATATTTTTAAAAAGGGGGGGACCAGGGCAAGCATTTGTGGGGAGCCTTTTGAGGTGCTAGGACACAGCAGTTGCCCAGAGGTGCTGAGTGCTGATGCTGACCCTTATTTGCCTTTTTGGTTGACCATATTTTTAAGCTTTTTACTGTGGTTTTATATATCTATATCTATATCTATATCTATATAAACACAGTTCCAGAAATGCCATGCATGTCAACTATAACTCATTAAGCACGTGAGAAATCTCTTCCACAGCCCTCATGGGGCAACCTATCAACTTTAAGGGGACGGGTGTGTGTGTGCCTTGCATCTTTGGATAGGAAGATTTTTAAAATAATTCTAAATAATTCTAAAGCAGAATCTGTTTAGCTTCAATAAGAGCTTTAGCTCAGGGCCCTCATTAATAGCTCCTAATAAAGGAACTCATCAATAACTATTGAAGTGGAAAGAACTAAAAGAGTGGTGGAAATCTTGGAAGATATTTTTTGGTAATGCAAACCAAATGGCTTTCAAATTATTCGCACTATAGAAACAATTAATTAAAACATTTTAAATTAGCGTTCTCACGCTTCTAGCATAAAAACCCAAATACAAGTAGAGTTAGAAGAATAAAGCAAAGAATAGTTTTTAAAAAATGGGTTTAGCTAGAAATATTCTAGCTAGCAGGATGGACAGATTGTGTGTGTGTGTGTGGGAGACCTTTAAAATTTAGATTAGTATGACATCTTCATGGGAAAGTTGCCCTAGAATGTTGCAGGAGAAGATAGAACTAAACATGCAACGGCCTCTTAAAAGCAGCAACCAAGTGTTGAATATAACAAATAATTCCACTCCTAGGAAGAATGAAATAAACTGTAAAATAAATTCCCATAACATGTCTGTGGGCTGGTTTGCATGCCACTTTAAACCACAGTTTAAACTATGCTTTAAAGGTGCAGCATGGTGGTGCAGAGAACTAAAATTGTGAGTGCTTCTCTTTCCCCCCAGTCCTGTTGCTACTGCACTGCTGGAAGCTAAGTTGTGGGTTGGCTTAACATTACACCTGAACCCAGGCCGGGCCCTATGGCCCCCTTGTCGCTTCCTCTACCTTCTGGGAAACAAAATGGTTAGCGAGGCAATGGATAATTTTTTTTGGACTTCATATCCTTGAAAGAATTTGAGTCCCAAATATCGGGGAAGTTGAAGTCTCCCATGACTATTATATTTCTCCTTTTTAAACATTCGGTGATCTGGTCTGGATTACCAAACGCTTCTTTATAAATAGAATGCTTCTTTCCTTGGCAGAAATGGCCATTACTTGAGAAATTACGGTTTGTTATTTTATGTAATGTGATTTTTATGCCCGAAGTATCTGTATTCTGATTTGCTGCCTTATGTTTTGTATCAATTAATTTTTTTTTTAAAAAAATTGAGGTGGTATTATTTGTGGGGGAAAGTTCGACTTTTCAAAACACGAATGACAAAAAGTACAACGCTGCTGTAACGTTGATAGTAATGATTAACAACTTAAATTTCTAAAGGGGTATTGTCTCCTCAGTCATATGTGATGCTACAAGCATGCTCTCATTTGATGACTAGCAAAATGGAAGTGTGCTCTGCTCTGGGCAAAGTGCCACATTAATGCTTGTTAGTCCCTCATTATCTCCCTGCTGCTGCGAGACATTCTGTAGTTACTCATAACTCCTAATGAAGTGCTAAAATATTTGCTGCAGAGAAATTGTGAAATTGCTGTGCTTCCGAACATTGACACAATCTAGCTCTGCAGAAGCACAGGCATGATGGAGCGTTAAATGGACTCTCCTGCAACAGCGCATGTCTGCTATTATATAGAGCTCCTGAGTTGAAGACCTTTACATGCGAATCTGTTAGTTGTTTTTTTATCTCATTACCTGTCGTTAAGAGCAGACAAAAGGAAGGACCTATTCACACAGCACTAGGGATGAGAAGGCCTGGGGAAAAGCCACAAAAATTGGTTTCCCCCCAAAGCCATTTGTTCCGGAAAAATTGAAAGAAAAAGTATGTGGAATATGTTCTTTTCCAATGATAATATATCTATGACATGGTATTAAAAATATATAATGGAGTACGTGGATATGAAAATAATTTTGATGGGAGACCTGAATGGGGTAATAGACCCACAACTGGACAGATCAGGAGGGGGGGGAAAGCAAGGGGAAACTGCCACAAATATTTGTTGAATTAAGTAAAAAATTGGAGTTAGAGGATGCTTGGAGGCATAAACATAGAAAAGATAAAGAATATACATATTTTTCAGACGCAAAAAAATCAGCGAGTAGGATAGATGCAATTTGGACATCCAAGGAGTTATTGGGAAGGATCGAGGAAGCAAAGATCCTCCCCAAAACAATTTTGGACCACAACCCGGTATTGGTAAAAATTAAACCTAATTGGACAACAGGGATACGCAGATGGGAATTAAATGAGACATTACTAAAAGATGAAAAAATAATAGAGTGGGCTAAAAAGGTATTGAAAGAATACTTTGAGTTGAATTCAGGAAAGCAAACAGATATCAAAACAATATGGGATGCTGGAAAAGCAGTTATTAGAGGGTATTATATAAAACAAAACGCAATGCTAAGAAAAATAAATGAGGAAGAAAAGTCCAAATTGTTAGAGGAAATTAGGAAAAAAGAAAAAGAATTAGATAAACAACCATTGAACGAGAAAATTAAGAAAGAAATTAAATTATTACAAGCAGAGTATACATGTAAAATAGAACAAGAAATAGAGAAAAATCTGAGATTATACAAACAAAACAATTTTGAATTTGCAAAAAAACTGGGAAGGTATTTGGCTTGGCAACTAAAAAAAAGAAACAGTGAAAAACAAGTGAATAAAATCAAAGTAAATGAGGAACTTATAGACCATAGGTGTCAGAGACAAGGCCCGTGGGCCTAATCCGGCCCGGCAGACCTCGCAATGCGGCCCGCCGCCCGCTGGCCCACCGGCCCGCCGGCCTCTGGGCGGCCGCTCGCTGGCGCGATCACATGGGCGGCCTGGGCGCCGCTTCCGGAGCAAAGGGCGGGACAAAAGTTGCATTCAAGGCCCCATTGGCTAGTGGCGCTGCTAATCTCAGCCTCTCAGGGCTCGCCTCGCCATTGGACAACGGAGTTCGGAGCGAGGCAGCCCATTGGCTGAAATTTTTTTCCCGGCTCCGGCGGTGGCACGAGAGTTGAAAAGGAGCCTGAGAAGCAGCGTCCTGAGAAGCAGCGTGGAGAAGGAGTGAGAGGCCGGTGGCAGAGGTATTTATTTTCTCCGCTGAGCCTCAGCGTAGTCGGGCTGCCTTTAAATGGGAGGTTTTTTTTTAAAAGGTTTCAATCCAAGGTGGGGGGGGGGAAGAGAGAAGGAAAAAAATCCTGCCTTTCCGGTGGCAGCGGCACAGAGGTATTTATTTTCTCCGCTGAGCCTCAGCGTAGTCGGGCTGCCTTTAAATGGGAGGTTGTTTTTTTAAAAGGTTTCAATCCAAGGTGGGGGGGGGGAGAAGGAAAAAAATCCTGCCTTTCCGGTGGCAGCGGCACAGAGGTATTTATTTTCTCCGCTGAGCCTCAGCGTAGTCGGGCTGCCTTTAAATGGGAGGTTTTTTTATTTTTTAAAAAAGGTTTCAATCCAAGGTGGGGGGGGGAGAGAAGGAAAAAAAATCAACTCCTGATACCTCTTCACCGGGGTGCCTTGTGCATCCGCGGAGGCTCTGCTTCTTAGCTAGAACCCTGGAAAAACAGGACTCACACTATGAACATGTGAAGGGGGCAGAAGTAAAGCTGCAGCCCCCCTCTATCGGTGTTCCCTCTTGGGGCAATAATTCCTGGAGAGAGCTTGACTCTTGAGTTTTGTTTCTGTTCTAAGTCCCTTTGCATCATCCTTCTTAAAAAAAATTGCAGACCATGTTGACTGCCTATGCCAGTTAAGAGTAAATGCCTCAAGCTTCTGTGAGTCTTAATTTGTGTGGTGACGTTGCACCTAATGCAACCCAGGGGTATAAATAATAAAGGTTGTTGTTGTTGTTGTTGTTGTTGCATGTGTGGTGATTGGATTTTGGATTTTGCAAGGTGGCTGTGCTTGCAATATTTCCACATCCCTCTGTGCTTGCATGATCATTTCCCACCTCCTTTCTGCCTGCCCTCCAGCTCCCTCCCTGGCCTGCAGGACCACAATAACCTTGTGAGGCACTGAGATGTTTACATGTTGAACTCCTTGCCCTTAAGAAGACAACATTCCCCCCCCCCCCGGGAAGGGGAAGACCCTTTTTGAATGTGAACTTTGCTGGCTAGGCCTATGGGCATAAAAAAGAGCCCCCTGAAACTCAGTAGGGAGCATTCCTGATGAATCTCTGTGTCCTACAGATACAACCGGCCCTTTGAGGGTGACCAAACTGCTGATGCGGCCCCCGATGAATTTGAGATTTGATACCCCTGCTATAGGCAAACCCAAGTTGATAATAAAAGAATTCATGAATTTTTATGGAGAATTATACAAAGAAGATTTGAGAGTAGGGGAGGAAACAGAGGAATATCTATCTAAACATAGATAGATATCTGAAGAAGTGTGCATGCACACGAAAGCTCATACCAAAATATAAACTTAGTTGGTCTTTAAGGTGCTACTGAAGGAATTTTCTTATTTATCTAAACATAAGATCCCCAAGATTATTAAATAAGAAATCGGAAAATTAAATGCCCCAATCACGGAAGTAGAGGTACGAAATGCGATACAAAAAATCAAGACAGGCAAAACCCCGGGCCCAGACGGCCTTCCTGCGGAACATTATAAAGAAATGGAAGGACTTCTAATTAAACCATTAGTTGAAATTATGAACGATATCCTGAATGAAGGTGAAATACCAGACTCATGGAGGGAGGCGTACATAATCCTCCTACCAAAACAAGATGGAAACCCTGAAGAAATGGCAAATTACCGACCAATATCACTACTGAACTGTGATTATAAAATCTTCACTAATATATTAGCCAACAGGCTGAAAGAAGCCATTAAAGGTATTATCCATTCTGATCAAACAGGATTTCTTCCAGGGAGACAGATTTCAAACAACACAAGGAATATCATAAACATCATAGAATATTTAGAAGTAAACAAAGATAAAAAAGCTGCACTTTTACTTATCAATGCCAAAAAGGCATTTGATAATGTGTCCTGGAATTACATGAAAAAACAATGGGAAATAATGGAGCTGGGATCACAGTTCAGGAGGGGACTAGAAGCCATATATGACCGACAAACTGCAAGGCTCTTAATAAACGGTAATTTAACAGGTAAGATCACAATAAATAAGGGGACCAGACGGGTGTCCTCTCTCCCCACTATTATTTATTCTGGCACTAGAACCACTTCTCCACCACATTAGAAACGAGGAAAAAATAAAAAGAATTAAATTGGGGGAAAACACCTATAAGGTCAGAGCTTTTGCGGATGATCTGATCATAACCACGCAAGACCCAGAATTTGGAATACCAGCAGCTCTAGACTTAATTAAGCAATTTGGAAGATCGATGGGGCTAAAAATAAATTATCAAAAGACAAAAATGTTAACCAAAAATTTGACCAGAGAGGAAAAGGATAATCTTCAAGATAAAACAAAATTGGAAATAAAAAAGAAAAGAAAATATTTAGGAATCTGGATTTCCAATAATAACTTAAATTTGTTCGAAGATAATTATAATAAGGTTTGGAAAGAAATTAGGAAAAGTATGGAAACATGGAATAAGCTTCATCTATCTCTATGGGGCCGAATCTCGGTTGTGAAAATGAATATCCTATCAAAAATGATGTTTTTGTTCCAAACAATGCCCATATTAGGGGGAAAGAAACTGTTTTAAAGATTGGAAAAAGATATATCAAGGTTTGTTTGGAACGGGAAAAACCCGAGGATTAAATACCAACTGTTGATTGATAAGAGGGAGAGAGGAGGCTTCGCTCTCCCAGATCTAGAGCTGTATCACACGGCCGCAGGGTTGATATGGATGAGGGAGTGGATAACACTACAGGAAAGAGAGATGTTAGACCTAGAAGGCCACAACACAAGATTCGGGTGGCATGCCTATTTACTGTATGGAAAAATAAAAGCTCACAAGGGTTTCTTAGACCACATTGTAAGGAGATCATTATATAACATCTGGAATAAATACAGAGGGATACTGGAGCCCAAAGTCCCATTATGGGCATGCCCGACTGAGGCAATTGCAGTAAAGAGAAGAAATATGGAAGGGAGTTGGCCCACGTATAGAGCAGTTAGAGATATGGTGAACGGTGAAGTTCGGTGGCTCTACCGAACCTCCCGGGCAGCGGAGGAATCGCGTTCGAAGCTCCGCTGGGCTGCTAAGCCCCCGGGACGCTCTTCCCGGGGTTTTTATGGGGAATCCGCGCGTCACGCGGATTCCCCCCCTCCGCGATGCCAGAGACCTTGGAGCTCGAGGTCTCTGCATCCTCTCACCAGCGCGGCAGATCGGAAGTCATGTTCAATGCCAGATAAGTCACTTACATTTATAGTTATATTGTACTACTTTGGCTATGTGTTTAATAAAATATTGAATTCTTGCATTACGAAAAACGAAGATTATGGTGAAAAGTGAAAAACATGAATTGCAAAAAAACCTAGAGCTTACAGAACAAAACGACTTCAGATATGAAATCAGCACGTTGAAATTAGGTTAGAACAACTTGCAGGTGTCAATGCAACAAAAATTTTGTTCGCCAGCGATATGGCCGCTGAGTGCAAAAATAACAATTTTCTGTGACGAGAGGCCAAATCGATGCAGTTCTGAATGGAAAATATTCTCTACATTCAGAGAACTGGAAAGTCCCAGAAGAGGAGGATTTACTGGCTAATTTTATCAATTTACCAGATGAAAAGCAGAGGGACATTCTCATCAAACTAGGTAAGCTGCGGTCCAGGTTGGCCCAGATGCAACAGCTTGGATGGCAGGACGTTGGTGAAACAGCTGGCAGTTGGGCCCCATGTTCATGGGTCATTTCCCCAAAATGTATAGTCAAGAACAGGATGTCAGAGGAACATTTGAGTGCATAGATGCAGACCTGCAATCCAAACCCCCCACCCCCAGATTATGACATGGTGAGGGTCAACCTTGACGTTGTGGCTGCGAACTCCTGGCTGAGCTTTTGCAAACTAGCTCCAAACAAGATAGCTAGTCCTCTCCTGAGAACCAGGGGGTATACCAGCATGATTGAATGTGTTCCTACAAAACAGACAAAACAGGGTATCTGGAAAAGGTGGAAGTTATGGGCATAGAGCCTTGAGGGAATGTGGGTTAAAACTGATGTCATGGAATATAGCAGGCTGGCGCTCAAAGCAGAACAACAAACACCTGATGATCTACTTTGAGCAATTTGATATTATTCTCCTGCAAGAAACACAGCACAGTGACCATATAATGCTTAACAGTTATAAATGCCACTCATTGACAGCCACTCCCTCAGTGAAAGGTGGAAGGCCCAGTGGGGTCTAGTATGCTTCATCTCCACAGCATTAAATGTAACTACAACATCTATGACCTCATGTAATCTGTTTTTAACTGCTGTCCTAGTTAAAGTATGGAAAGCTTGTTTAATGCTGATCAACATTTACTTACCACCTTGAAAAAAACTACTATAAATGCTATTTGGACAGAATTAGAGAATTACATAGAATTCCTGGAACCCATTTATCCTAGTCAGGATGGCTGATATTTAGGAAGCTCCCTCCTGTAAATCTGGCCAGGAGGAGCAATGCAAGAATTGACTCTGGTAGACTAGGCCCAAGTACACATCAGGTTCAGATGTCTTGGTGCCAAGGTGCTCCAGTCAACTGACAAAACAGCAGAGGCCTTGCAGGCTTTCTTCCTGGCAACAGATGAAAGATAATGTGAGACATATTTTAAATATAATAGAATATCTAGAGACCAGGAATGATAAGCAAGCAGCATTAATGTTTATTGACACAGAGAAGGCCTTTGATAATATTTCATGGAATTTTATGAGAAGAAATTTGGAGTTAATGGCTATGGGGCACACGTGCCAGAGGGGGCAACTCAGAGCCATCTCTGTGGGCACTTGTGCCATCACCCCAGCACAGAGCTGGCAGAAGGCGAGGGCAACGTGTCAAGTCCTCAGCTCAACTTGGGCAGCCAGACTGCAGTGTGTGGCAAGAGTAGGATGTGATGCAATCTCCTCCTTGAATGTTGAAGGAGGAAGAAGTTAAAAATTGTGGTAAAAGAATTATGACCCCCTTTGAAGACTTAGTGAAAGGATACAGGAGAGACAGGGCTAAAATAGTTTCAAAATTGTATAAGGTCCTACTAAATGAAGGGAAATCACCAAAGGAAAGCTTGAAAGAATATTGGAAGTTAGATACCCAAGAACAGATTTTAGATGAAGATTGGGAAAGAGTATTTCGGCAATCTCCCTTTGTCACGACTTCTAGGATAATCCAGGAGCAGGGGCTGAAGCTGGTACAAAAATGGTATTATACTCCAGTAAGGTTGTATCATATTACAAAGTTAGGAAGTAAAAATTGCTGGAGGAAATGTGGAGTAATAGGAACTTACAGTCATATGTGGTGGGATTGTCCCTTAGTTAATAATTTTTGGAAACAGATAGGTATAGAAATATCAGAATTTGTGGGAAGGAAAGTGGAAATATCTAAACTAATGGTTCTTATTGGCCTGGGTAACACAAAAGAGGAATGTAAATGGGTAAATTTGATGGTAATTGCAGCCAGACAGGTTATAGCAAGTAAGTGGAAAATGCAGAAAAATTAGAGGTGAACCAGGGCCCTTTCAGGAAACAGTGGCATTATGGGGGGACACGCGATGTGGGGGTGCTGCTCCGCACAGGCTCAGTAGGCCAGACCAAGAATGCACACTTGCTAGGGCTAGAGCTTAAAAGCGGGGAATCCTTAAAGTGTGGAATTCTCTGCCAAATAATTCTAAGTCAATGAAAGCACTTGGGATTGCTTTCCTTACTTTGTTTGATCATCTTAATGCAAACTTTTACATTTCAATAAAAAGTTGTTTGTACCATTGAAAGCTCTGCTATTGTGTTTTTCTTTTCAGACAAAAGATGTTAATGTATGAGTTGTTTTTTCTAAACTAAAACCTTAATATTCAGATTAAATTGCCGTGTTGGCACTTTGTGATATATAAGTGGGTTTTGGGTTGCAGTTTGGACACTTGGTCTCTAAAGGGTTTGCCATCACTGGTATAGGAGCTATATAGTCAGAACAGAAAGCTAGATTAATAGTGAATAATGTATTAATGGATAACTTTGAAATTACAAAAGGAACAAGACAGGGGTGTCCGTTGTCACCATTATTGTTTATAACAGTCCTCGAAGTCCTAACAAGAAACATAAAAGTGACTGAAAATGTAAAACGAATTAGAGTTAGATCTAAATAATATAAATTGAAAGCCTTTGTTGATGATTTAGTAATAACAGTAGAAAAACCCCTATCCAGTGTACCTAAAGCACTGGATAGGATTGAAGAATTTGGACAAGTAGCCGGACTTAGACTTAACAAAACAAAAATGAAAATGTTAGTTAAAAATTTGAATGTGCATTTGACTGAGGAAATGCAACACAATATGGGAATAATGGTAATCAAAAAGATAAAGTACCTAGGTATATGGTCAACTGCAAAAAATATAAATTTGTTTAAAAACAGTTACACACCTGTTTGGAAAGAGGTTAAGAGAGACTTAGAAGTGTGGTGAAGGATGAAATTATCTCTTTGGGGAAGAATATCTGTTGTAAAGATGAACGTGCTACCTAAAATATTGTTTTTATTTCAAACAATCCTGGTGATCAACAGGGTGGCTCACTTCAAAGAATGGCAAAAAGTAGTATCAAAATTTATCTGGCAGGGGGGAAAATCAAGAATTAAATCTAAGCTTCTAACAGATATAAAAGAAATAGGTGGTTTCTCTCTGCCAGATCTGAGATTATATTATGAAGAGTCCTGTCTATGTTGGTTAAGGGATTGGATTGATTGGAAAACAGATTTATTAGATTTGGAAGATTACAATCATAGATATGGATGGCACACATATTTATGGTATGATAAAGTTAAACTGCATAAAGGATTCCTGAATCATACAATAAGAAAATCAATTTATGAGGTGTGGAACATATATAAAAATTTATTGGAACGTAAAACCTCTTGGTGGCTCTCCCTAATAGAAGCAATAGCAGCAAAGAAGTTAAATATGAAAGGAAAGTGGGCCACATATAGAGATTTAAAGAAAATGTTTAAAAATACTTTTGTTAAAAAAACAGAAGCCTTTTTATTGGGTATAGTGAATGAAGAGAAACCAAGGGAAGATAAAAGACTGTTTATGTATGCAACAACTGCGGCAAGAATTCTTTTAGCCCCAAAATGGAAACAACAAGAAGTACCAATGAAAGAAGAGTGGCAGATAAAGATGATGGACTGACTTTGCAGAACTGGCGAAACTGACAGGAAAAATCCGAAACCACCATGATCAAGTATTCCAAAAAGACTGGAGTTAATTTATACGATATCTGAAAGATTATTGTAAGCAATTAACATCACTAGCAGGGTTGTTTGAAGACTTGTAATGAGAAATTTTCTACCTTTCTATATTTATTTAAATTTTGAGTTATTGTATAATGTGTGTAATTAGATTTGGAAAATATGCAAAATGAAATGATACAAAGGTTAATTTTGAAAGCCATGAGGCGGAAGGGAAGGAAGTTGACAGGCTCTAAAGAGCCAGGGACTTAAAGTGGAGTGTTATGATGTGAATGGAAAATAAATAAATTTTTTTTAAAAAAAAACTAGTAGAAGGTGATCAAATAAAAACGAAGCGGTAACATCAGAAATTTAATAGACATATGCTTACAATGGGAGTGGGAAACCTAATTACTTTTGAAAAAAATGTATTAAATTTAATTTGGATGGATTTGTTAAAATTTGAAAACGAATAAAAATTAATACTAAAAAAACCCAAGTGCGGCTGCTGTAAGCAAAATACATCCTGCACGGAGCATTGCCGCTGTGAGCCCTCTGACTTGGTGAGGAACTCTTGGTTGTTGTATCACAGGGGAAGCTTGAGGAGTCGACAGGTGAAAGTAAATGGAAGGGGACACCCAACACATTGTGAAAATCCATAGGGATACTCTCCACCCCCCGTCCAAGTGGTGTTCTGGTGGCCACATGGGTCACAATAAGAAGGGGAATAAACAAGCTCAGGATAGAGGGAGGTGGAGAGATTTCACTCCTTGAGGATGAGAGAGTTTTGCTACCTTGGCTCCGGCTCCCAAATCCCCAAGCACACTCACTGGCAGCCCCGATTCAAATGGGCAATGGCAATCACACCCCTTCGGACGGTAGTGGGGGGGGGGCTGGCACTGGTCTTATTGGTTAAATAGAACCTGCCAACCCTGTGCCAAAACCAGGTGACAATTGATATATTAACCTAATGGAGGAAGTAGCATTAATCTTTAATTTCACCAATTGTTGGGCATGTGGGGCCCCCCAGTCCACTTCCCTCAGGAGGAGTGCCCTCCCCCTAAGCCCCAAATGGATTATAAGTGCCTGTTCTATAATACATAATGGCTGTACCCCAAAACTAGCTCATGTACAAGTCTCATGGAAAAGTAACCCAATAGGCAATTGGTGGTTTAATCGGTTTGGAACTGGATGGCTAGCAGGATTAGGAAAAGGAGCAGCCATGTTCCTCCTGGCTGACCTTGCTTTTATTTTATTTGTGCCTTGCCTTATTGGCTTAATCTGACACTTGTTTTCTAATATGAGTTCCACCATATCCCCACATGCAGTTACTTTTACAGCACCACCTATTACCTCAGCAGGGTCAAATTAACGGGGTGACGAGTTCCTCACACTATAAGCTTGAAGGGGAGGAATGAGGCACTGGGGGGTCTGTTAGAGCCCCCTTTACATTGGGGTTCTGTTTGAAACCCCTTTGCTCACAAAATACGCAAGCAGCTCAGTTGCTGGAGACACCAAAGATAAGATACAGCAGCAGTTGGGAGTGAATTAGGGAGTAAACTAGCTATGCTGGCCGAAAAAAGGACAAAATGCTTTAGGAGGCCTCTCTCCCTTTAATGTTGCAAGTAGGCATGCAGGCAAGATGCAGAACTTTATGTATTAGGCGTTGTCAGCGTTTTCTAAGTAAAGCAAGTAAGTAAGTAAGTAAGTAAGTAAGTAAGTAAGTAGATAAGGCCGCCAAGAAGCCCTTGTAAGGTTAGCACATTAAGGTGTAAGCATAGCCATTGTAGCAAAAATTGTATCCAATAGGCTTTCGCCAAACAACACTCTGCAGATGTTTGGGGGTTTCTAATTGGATTCTGTATGCATTCTTAGTGTGTAAACCCTGTAAAAAGTCCCTACGGGCAACACCCAGTGTTCAGCTTTTGGGAATTATCCCGCTGAATCAAGTGCTCTGCACAGACCAATAAAACACTGGACTGTCTCCTCTCATCTCCTGTGTCTAATTGGTGAGGTCCAGGATGGGCAGGGGTTTGCCTGCATCACTGGCATTTCTTAAGGATTGGAAGTTTCCTATGGACTTTTTGTGTAAAAGAGAAAATGAACTTTCAGTATCTGAAATTGAAGATTGAAAAAATAATAATACTGGTTTATAAAAGATAGAACGTTAAAAAAAAATCATATGCAGCGACCCAGAAGTCCCTTTATTCTACTCTTTTTCTTTAGTTTTTTCTTTCTTTCTCTTTTCTCTTTCTCCTACTTTTATTTTCTCTTTTTCTTGTACTTCCTTCCTTCTGTCTTTGCTGTTTCTTAGATTAAATAGCTGTTTTATCTCAGTATATTATAAAAATATATTTGTAATGGGTATTATTTGCCTGTCTTAAAATAAGTATCAATCAATCAATAAAAACATACGAATGATTTTTACACCACAAACTCTTCCCCCAACGAATAAACCCTAGCATTTCCTTGCTGTACCTCTAGCCCCACACCTCACCCTGTAGCCTGCCAGCCCCACAAATACCACTCCCAGCCAAGTTCTCTATGCCCCACCTCTTCCTTCTCCTCTATAAGTACCCCAAAGCCTAATTTTCAACAGCTGTGTCTTTTCTCAGTTGCTCCTTATCTTGCAGATCTCCTCCACCTGTTGACTAGGGACCCAATGCAGCATCTATGCAAAGGCCAGACATCAGCACCCCCTGTTGTATAATTGCACACTCTATGGGGGCAGAGGGCTGAGCCCCCCCAAAATTTTAAAGGAGGGGGTGGGGCCCCTCAAAAATCCCTGGGACCAAGTCATGTCAACACACCCCATGTGCTCATGCCATCTGGGGGGGGCATGAGCTAAGGGCCCCTAAATTTTTTCAAGGGTGCCCCTCAAAATTCCCTGGGGGAAACGCAGTGTCAGCACACCCCATGATGTGCTTGTGGCATATAAAAGGCAGGGGGCCCGAGATCCCCTCATTTTTCAAGGGGGTGGCCCACCAGGGAATCAGTTGAAAGGCCGTCAACACGAAACATGTCAATGATAGTGCTCTTTTAAAAAAGACTAAGGCTGGATCAAGACATATCAAAGAAGCATTTCAATTTAAAGTGTTGTAAATTTAAACAGGGAAAACAAGTAGAAAAAATGGGACTCCACATCACCATCTAGTGGCACAATGTTATATCGCACATACAACACATATACATAGTGGTTTTTTAAAAAATCAGTCTAGCTGAGTCCAAAAATAATGCACAAGTATTGCTGGCGTTCTGTTCATGTATGTGAGGTATTCTTTTTTAAAAATAAAAATAAATAAGAGCATCAAGTAAGAATGGCAAAATCTGAGGGGGGGGGGCATTATTTAGCACCTATTCTGCTTTTTATTTCCTGTAAGAGTTCTTCTAATGTCTAGTCTAGAAGCCTGTGACTTAATCATTAGATTTATATTTCCTGTCTGTAGAGTGTTAAGAGGTCAGTGAAATCAGAAAACATTGCCTTTGGCCATCCATTATGAGTCACGGACCTGGCCTACTTTGTTGAAAGCAAGTATCCGGCTATCTAAGAGGTATTTCTTTAAAAGCTGGGGTGCTTACTTTCCTTCCCTTATAGTCAGTGGAAGAAAATCTCCCAAGAATTTGAAGCTTCTTAGCAATTTGCTGAAACAGCAAGTGATCTAACTGACCTTGGCCTTCTATTTTGCCAACTCTTTTGAAGGCAAGCCGTTTTTTGTTCCAGCAGTGAATTTCAGGATAAAATACTGTATTTTTTTAAAAAATAAAGAAAAATCTTCAAACCATTTTACTACCTTATCACTTTAAAGGAAGAAATGACATCCTTAACTAAGCAGGAGAAAAGCATTCATTAGTGATGATGTCAGTTAAAAGCTCATTTTGTAACAATGGATATTAATATATTGATCGCTTTTGCCCTTAAAAATTAAGTAATCAGCCATAAAGGAATATGGTTGGGGCCTACGCCTGGTTTGACATTTCCTTACTGGCGTTGTGAGAAGACATGAATGGAAGTCTACACTGAATGTCTGTAATGGCAGAACAGCTGGATACAAAGTACAAGATGTGTCACATCTCTTAAGCTTGATCCTGCCTGCTTTACCTATTGAAATTTATATATTTTGTGAACATTTCTTCTAACCTACTTTCTTGACCTGTGAGGCAAAGTGCACTTTGGTTTGCAAGCTTCATAATCTGCACTGGTTTCCTGTCTATTTCCAAGCACAGTTCAAAGTTCTGGTCTTAACCTTCAAAGTCCTTAAATGGGGTGGGGCCACGATACCTGAGCTATTACCTTCTCCAATATGTACCTGCCTACTCCTTGAGATCTTCATTGTGTGTCCTTTTCCATGTTCCCTTCCTAAGTCAGGCAGGTGACCACTAGGGAAAGAGCCTTTTCAGTGGTGGTGCCCCGTATATGAAATGCCTTCCCCAGAGAGGCTCACTTGGTGCCCATGCTTAAGAGCTTTCTTCACTGAATATAGTATTTATAGTTTGGTGCTTTATATTTTATTATACTAATTTAATTCAGCAATGTAGCGGAATGCTGGAAGATTCGGGACAGACAAAAGGAAATACTTCTGCACAAAGTGCATAGTTAAGCGACAGAATTTGCGAGCAGAAGGTGTAGTAATTTGGATAGCTTTAAAAGTGGTTCAGACAATTTCATGGGAGGCAAGACCATCAGTGGTGTCCTGCCTTCAGTATTGGAGTGGAGGTTGTATGGCTCTGAATACCAGTTGCCCAAGCAGAGTACTGTTGTGCTCATGTCCTGCTTTGAGCACCCCTTGGGTATCTGTTTGGCCTCAGAACAATACAGTATGCTGGACTAAATTGACCTTTGGTCTGATGCAATTGAGCTCTCGCACATGGAACTGGTGTGCTCAGCTCAGTCTCTCCCTCATGTGATTCTAATCAACTGGGAGATTTGAATACAGCCCAAATGTCTGAACGGTTGCACCTGGCCCCTAGATTGCCTTGATTTTAAATGGCCTAAATATGTCAAGCTGTGCCCGCAACTTAATGGATCCAATTGGCTTCCAGAGAGTGGTAGGGGATGTTTTATCCCATGTCGATGGCCTTTCAGCTGATTCCCTGGTGGCCCACTGGAATGTGGAGTTAACCAGGGCTATTGACTGTTGGGCTCCGAAGCGCCCTCTCCGATTACATGGAGCCCGGACAGCCCCGTGGTTTTCCCCAGAGCTGAGGGCAATGAAACAGTCGCTGAGACGGCTAGAGCGCCGGTGGTGGAAAACTCATTCTGAATCAGACCGGACACGGGCTAGAGCTCAACTTCGAGCCTACCAAGTGGCAATGGCGAAGGCGAAGAGGACCTTCTTCACCGTTTCTATCGCATCTGCAGAAAACAGCAGCAGGAGACTGTTCCAGGTGGTTCGCAATCTATCCGAACCACCTTCGTCATCGGGGCCTGGTAGGGACCCCAATATCTCCTGCAAAGTTTTTTGCAGATAAAGTCGCTCAGATTCGGAGGGAGGTAGACACCACCGTGGGAGCAGGGCCGGAGCGGGAGAGTGCTGGAGCCCTGTCTAGTCATGTTTCATGGGATCAATTTCAACCTGTTACCTCCGAGGATGTGGACAGGCTGCTTGGACGAGTGAAACCGACCACCTGTCTCCTTGACCCTTGCCCATCCTGGCTAATAAAAGTGAGCTGGGAAGGGCTGGGCGATGGGCTCCGTGGGGTGGTAAATGCTTCCCTCTATGAGGGAGTATTCCCAGACCCACTGAAAGAGGCGGTTATTAAACTGCTTCTTTAAAAAACATCTTTAGACCCGACAAATGTGGCCAATTATCGCCCAGTCTCAAATCTATCATTCTTGGGCAAGGTGATTGAGCGAGTGGTTGCTGAACAACTCCAAGCACACCTGCAGGATGGGGACCATTTGGATCCCTTCCCATCAGGATTCAGGCCTCATCATGGGACTGAAACTGCCTTGGTCGCGCTGGTTGATGATCTCCGGTGGGCTAGGGAAAAAGGTGAGAGCTGTTTCCTAGTTCTGCTGGATCTCTCAGTGGCCTTTGATACAATCAACCATAACATCCTTCTGGACCGTCTAGAGGGGTTAGGAGCTGGGGGGGGGGGGACTGTCATACAGTGGTTCCGCTCCTTCCTCCTGGGCCGTGTTCAGAAAGTGGTGGTGGGGGATGAGTGTTCAGACCCCTGGGCTCTCACTTGTGGGGTGCCTCAGGGTTCCGTCCTCTCCCCCATGCTTTTTAACATCTATATGAAGTTGCTGGGAGAGATCATCAGGGGGTTTGGGCTGACAAGACAGAAGTACTGTTTTTGGAGGACAGGAGGCGGGCGGGTGTGGGGGACTCCCTGGTCCTGAATGGGGTCACTGTGCCCCTGAAGGAACAGGTGCGCAGCCTGGGAGTAATTTTGGACTCACAGCTGTCCATGGAGCCACAGGTCAATTCTGTGTCCGGGGCGGCTGCTAGAGTGGTGACTGGGAGTGGCTGTTGAGACCACATAACACCGGTCCTAAGAGACCTACATTGGCTCCTAGTACATTTCCGAGCACACCCAATATGCCAGCAAGTTTGGAAAACTCAGCAATGGCCAGAGGATTGGAGAAGATCAGTCTACATCCCAATTCCAAAGAAGGGCAGTGCCAAAGAATGCTCCAACTACCACACAATTGCGCTCATTTCACACGCTAGCAAGGTTATGCTCAAAATTCTACAAGGCAGGCTTAGGCAGTATGTGGACCGAGAACTCCCAGAAGTGCAAGCTGGATTTTGAAAGGGCAGAGGAACCAGAGACCAAATAGCAAACATGCGCTGGATTATGGAGAAAGCTAGAGAGTTCCAGAAAAACGTCTACTTCTGCTTCATTGACTATGCAAAAGCCTTTGACTGTGTCGACCACAGCAAACTATGGCAAGTTCTTAAAGAAATGGGAGTGCCTGATCACCTCATCTGTCTCCTGAGAAATCTCTATGTGGGACAAGAAGCTACAGTTAGAACTGGATATGGAACAACTGATTGGTTCAAAATTGGGAAAGGAGTACGACAAGGTTGTATATTGTCTCCCTGCTTATTTAACTTATATGCAGAATTCATCATGCGAAAGGCTGGACTAGATGAATCCCAAGCCGGAATTAAGATTGCCGGAAGAAATATCAACAACCTCAGATATGCAGATGACACAACCTTGATGGCAGAAAGCGAGGAGGAATTAAAGAACCTTTTAATGAGGGTGAAAGAGGAGAGCGCAAAATATGGTCTGAAGCTCAACATCAAAAAAAACCAAGATCATGGCCACCGGTCCCATCACCTCCTGGCAAATAGAAGGGGAAGAAATGGAGGCAGTGAGAGATTTTACTTTCTTGGGCTCCTTGATCACTGCAGATGGTGACAGCAGTCACGAAATTAAAAGACGCCTGCTTCTTGGGAGAAAAGCAATGACAAACCTAGACAGCATCTTAAAAAGCAGAGACATCACCTTGCCGACAAAGGTCCGTATAGTTAAAGCTATGGTTTTCCCAGTAGTGATGTATGGAAGTGAGAGCTGGACCATAAAGAAGGCTGATCGCCGAAGAATTGATGCTTTTGAATTATGGTGCTGGAGGAGACTCTTGAGAGTCCCATGGACTGCTAGAAGATCAAACCTATCCATTCTTAAGGAAATCAGCCCTGAGTGCTCCCTGGAAGGACAGATCGTGAAGCTGAGGCTCCAATACTTTGGCCACCTCATGAGAAGAGAAGAATCCTTGGAAAAGACCCTGATGTTGGGAAAGATTGAGGGCACTAGGAGAAGGGGACGACAGAGGACAAGATGGTTGGACAGTGTTCTCGAAGCTACGGACATGAGTTTGACCAAACTGCGGGAGGCAGTGCAAGACAGGAGTGCCTGGCGTGCTATGGTCCATGGGGTCACGAAGAGTCGGACACGACTAAACGACTAAACAACAACAACACATTTCCGAGCACAATTCAAAGTGTTGGTGCTGACCTTTAAAGCCCTAAACGGCCTTGGTCCTGTATACCTGAAAGAGCGTCTCCACCACCGTTTAGCCTGGACACTGAGATCCAGCGCCGAGGGCCTTCTGGCGGTTCCCTCACTGCGAGAAGCAAAGCTACAGGGAACCAGGCAGAGGGCCTTTTCAGTAGTGGTGCCCGCCCTATGGAACGCCCTCTCATCGGAGGTCAAGGAGAAAAACAACTACCTGACATTTAGAAAACACCTAAAGACAGCCCTGTTTAGGGAAGTTTTTAATCTGTGATATTTTAATGTATTTTGATATTTGCTGGAAGCCGCCCAGAGTGGTGGGGGGAACCCAGCCAGATGGGCGGGGTATAAATAAAATAATAATAATAATAATAATAATAATAATAATAATAATAATAATAATATCTTGCAAATGGTTAAAAATCTACACACTGTCACCCCTCTGGGTCTTTTGTGTTCCTGCCCTTGCTTTTTGAAAATGACAAATTAATCTTGCTTTTTTAAATTAAAAAAAAGCTTTGAAATAAAGAATATGTATGTTTAAACCTCGGATCCCAGACAGTGCCATAGAATTTAACTCTAGAGCTTAACAGCTTCCTTTTAAAGTGGATATGTCTAATGAGAATTAAAGAGAGGGTAGATCTTGAAATAAAATTATCTGGATATAAAATTAGTATGCTTATGCAAATGGCCAATCCATGACTTCATAATTTGTAATGGCATTAGGCTTGGCAGTGTTTACACTTGTTAATGACTTCCTTTATGAGTGATAATTGATCTGACTCATTATCATATGAAATCCTTGATCATATGCCATTAGTTTGGAATGTAATGAATGGTCTGTTTGATTTTTGGCGTAATGAACTAATTAGACTAATTAAAATCAATATGTGTGCCAATATTAGGCTTTACATCCAAATGCTGCTGCTGTCTGTGCAAGTTAAAAATCAGCAACTCCGTAAAACAGGGGTCTAATGTTGATTTATGAGCACTTGATGAACGTGAGGCAGAATAAATTGTTTGCAGTGAAAGAGTCAGTATTAGTGAAGAACAAGATAGTAAGTGCATTGTAAGGTCAGCAAGAAGGCCTTCCTTACACATGTAGTTGTGTGGTGCCTTGAACCTTTCGTAATAGATCAGGCCATTCTAAAAGAATGATTTAGCTTAAGTCTAAAGTAAAATATATTCCAATGGTTGCATGCAAATATTCTGTAAATATTTATATTCTTTAGTATGCTATTATGTACAACTCTTAAATCATTTGGTCAGTTTATACATTTTCCAGCACACGTTTGTTTCAGCTGCAACTTGTCACATGCTTTGTCACATACAGTATGTATGTATGTATGTATGTATGTATGTATGTATGTATGTATGTATGTGTTGCTGTATTGGTTATATAATGCAATGGCACTCACAACCTGATCATTGGAAATAGAAGGAATAACAGGAAACTAGCACATTGGTCATTTTAGCAAACTTACATTAATGTTCATCCTGTTCAGTTAATTGGAGACCAAGGAGCAAGTACTTTTTCATACCTCCAGATTTCATCCAGAGGTGAACTTCGTGGTCCCAAGTCAAGTCTACATTCTAAGGTAAAGGTAAAGGGACCCCTGACGATTAGGTCCAGTCATGACCGACTCTGGGGTTGCGGCGCTCATCTCGCATTATTGGCCGAGGGAGCCGGCGTACAGCTTCCAGGTCATGTGGCTAGCACAAAACCGCTTCTGGCGAACCAGAGCAGCACACGGAAACGCCATTTACCTTCCTGCTGTAGTGGTACCTATTTATCTACTTGTACTGCTTTTGAACTGCTAGGTTGGCAGGAGCTGGGACCAAGCAATGGGAGCTCACCCCGTCGCGGGGATTTGAACCAGCGACCTTCTGATTGGCAAGCCCTAGGCTCTGTGGTTTAACCCACAGCGCTACCTGCGCCTTACATTCAAAGGTAGTAGCATTCAAATGCACCTTACAGGAACTATCTAGTACCTCCTTTCTTCTCCATCCTTGACAGGGCCATCTTAAGCATAGCTGGCGCCCTGGCGCCGTGGCACAAACTATCCCTCCGGCGCTCCCCCTCCCGTTTCCAAGCGCGGCTGCGGTGCGGCGCCACCCAGCCTTGCCTTTGGGCTGGCCCTGTTCCTTGATGTGGTTTTGTTTCTGATGTGTTGGTGTTCAGCTGCTGGACCCATCACTGGACATGCTTCAAATTAAGGTGTGCCACACCAGTATAGCGCTCTCCCTCCCTCCCTCCCTCCCTCCCTCCCTCCCTCCCTCCCTCCCTCCCTCTCTCTGGCTCATCCAGACTTCTGCTCGTCTCGCCGCTTGCCCACAGGAAAACCTCATCTTTACTGCTGAATTGGAGCAAACATCCACCAGCAGTTGACAATTCAGCACCAAAGCAGGTATTCCTGGGGAAAGTGGTGGGGCAAACAGAAAACTGCTTGGACCCATGCCTAGCAAAAATAGGACAAGTGGAAAACTGTCTGGAACCATGCTTTCTAGGCATGGGTCATGTGGGAGTGTGAACGAGCCCTAAGAGAGAAAGACACGGACAGAGAGAAAGTAAGCAGAATGACCAAAGATAAAGGGTAAGGAACTGCAGAGAAAGACATGGCCTCTCTTCTACACATTATATATATTAGATTTCTATACTTTTTGAAGTCACGAGAGCACTGCTGGGTCCTCCTTTGCATCTGGAGTGGGGAAGGGCAGGACATATTTGCAGGGAGATGAACCAGATGACCCTCAGGGTCCCTTCCAACCATATTCTATATTCTTTTAAAAATATAGGTCCTTTACTCTGGATTAAACTCAATCTGGAGTTTGAAGCTACTCCATTCTGTTGACCAAGGAATGCAAGGGATTCTACAGAACAGGAGACACAGACGTGACACCAAGGCTATATACATTTTAAAAGGAAGCTGTTAAGCCCTGGAGTTATCATGGATCTTTTTGCTTCTCTGGCTGTGCCATTGGTGGCACATGCATTACAGATGGTCATCCATTATTTAATCCATATAAACTAGGATCATTGGGATGCATAGCCTAATAAAGAAGAGAGTATCCTGGCTTTAGTCACAGTAAGCTTTACATTTTTGGGATTAGAAGGAATGGCTTTTCATGCTTGATGCTTGAGTCCAGGCAACTCTCAGGGCTCAAGCAACATCAACCTGTGCATTTTACTTTGGGGGGATTCAAGGATAATCTATTTGTTTCCTGCCCCATCCTGAGTTTAAAGCAGCTATTAGCTTTTCTTGGCAATCTAGAAGTTTCAAGCAACATAGGAAATGGAAGACCAGAAAAGAACCACCCCAAAAGGAGCTATATTCTTGTAAAATGCCTCCCTCTTTTTGTCGGTGGATCAAAAGTAAATGTTGGCCCAATCAAAGCATAAATATGAAATGGGCTTGAGTGCTAAGGACCTTTTGAAAATGCTCACATCTCCCTTTGAAGCCAAAGTGGACAAAACATAAAATGTGTGTTTGCATTTTACGTATCTTTTTATTATTATTATTAAAGCAGCAGCTATCAGGTTCCAATGAAAATAACCTCCTTAAAGCCAATGGGTGGTATTCAGCTAGCTTTAACTCAAAGTAGACTCATTGAAATTAATGGACATGTCTTAGGTAGGTCCATTAATTTATATAGGTCTACTCAGAGTAAGACATCAAATCCGGAGTTTTATGCGATTCCATCGCTTCTCACCTTTTTGTATATTTCCTGGAATTGCAAGTTAAACACTGTCATTTTAAGCAGAAACATTTATATAGAATGTATTTTAAGTGCTCAAAGTCCTTCACATACCTTATTTCAGAAATTAGTGCAACAATCTATAAATTAGGCCAGCCCATGTTATTCATATATCACAGGAGAGGATTTTATTCCAAAAATCCTCAGGTGTGCAGTTGACTGTTCTAGTCAATCCCTTTGATATCTTATGTTTTTCCACACATTCTGCACCAGCATCATTGTGATCCTTTTTGCTTTGGTAACCTGGCATGGGCTGGCTGGCATTGTGTTCAGATAAAATATTGACTTTGAACATTTGCACAATTAACCACTCGATCATGAGAATTAAGTGTCGCACATTGTGTTTTTTTTATTAAAAAAACAGTAATTAACAGGGATTGCATGACTAATCTTCTATGACTGCTGCCACCAGGAGAATTGCACCATGTTTGGATCTGTTTCTGTACAGTAACTTCCCTATTCATATGTAGTAATCTGTCTTCATACTGCAAAGTGCACACTTTGATCAGCAGCTTCCTTTTGGTGAAAGTCATGAATGCCGACTTAGATGTAGTGAACACACATCGCAAAAACAGGCTGTACTTCAGGGAGTTTATGTAGATTGACTGCTGTCCCAGGGAAAATACCTTGCTTTTGTGCCTGAAGCAGTATGCCCTGACAACATAAATGAGATTCTTTTTGTCTAAGATATATTCAGTATGCATATAATCAGCCCTGTAATCCAAGACACATAACCAGTGTCCTTGATTCATATAGATGTATTGAATGCCCCAAGGATTAATATGGTCTTGAAACATCCTGCAGTTGTTTGTGAGGTGGCACCAGTTCAAGTATCTTAATTCAGGGAAAGAAAAATTTATCTCCTTTTAAAAATCAATTTATTCGTCCTTCAAAATAGAGACAGGAATGCTGCTGTAAAGCAAGCGGGTTGTCCAATATTTATTATGTTTTAATACTTTCCTCAAGTATTAATTGTGATTTAGAGGTGTGTGTGTTTAGTTTACACAAAGTTGTCTTTAGGGTGGGCTGGCATCTGATGGATTGGCAATTGGATTATTTGTGGAGGGGGCTATTTTTATTTTTGCAAACAGTGTTGAAGGAAGAATCCAATCCCATTAAATAAATGGGCTTTAGGCTGAATATACAGTCATACCTTGGTTTAAGTACACTTTGGTTTGAGTACTTTCAGTTTAAGTACTCTGCGGACCTGTCTGGAACGGATTCATCCACTTTTCCCCCATTACTTTCAATGGGAAAGTTCACTTCAGGTTAAGTACGCTTCAGGTTAAGTACGGACTTCCAGAACCAATTACACTCATACTTCGGGTTAAGTACGCTTCAGGTTGAGTACTCTGCGGACCCGTCTGGAACGGATTCATCCACTTTCCATTACTTTCAATGGGAAAGTTCGCTTCAGGTTAAGTACGCTTCAGGTTAAGTACAGACCTCCAGAACCAATTGTGTACTTAAACCGAGGTACCACTGTATTCTTGTGATGCCCCAAATATCAAATACAATTGAGCATTGACTACATAAAATAAGAACATATCCAGGTTTCTACCGGTTTGAAGAATGTTCCATTGTCTTTGCCCTCAACCCTCAAAGCTCACCATGCTAGCAGAATTTGTTTCTGCTAGAAAAATGGGAAGGGGCTTATAAAGAAAAACCACTAGCTGGTGAGCAGTTCTGGGAGGTTGTTATTAATAAGAAGAAGTAGCAATTATCATTGCTATACTGCAAAGGCTTTGAAGACTAAGCACCTAGAATCTGACAGCCTCATTCTTAGCAGCATAAATTATGGAGAACCATAAGGTGCTAAGGTGAAATTCCAGGCTCCCCAAGTTCTAAGTCCAAAAACGAGAAGGAGTTGGATGTGAGGATTCCACTGTCAGAAAGAGTCTTAAGTGAGCACAAGACTCTTAATTTCACAGTCATGGGTTCAAGCCCCACATTGGGCAAAAGATTCATGCATTGCAGAAGATTGGACTAGATGACCCTCGTGGTCCCTTCCAACTCTACAATTCTATGATTCTGTGCCCTCTCAGAAGTGACTCCCACAGAGTTCAGTGGGGCTTCCTCCCCTTTTATGACCTGCTGCTAATATCACTCATTCTGAAGAAATCCCCTGAGTATTGAGTACTTATTGACCCAACTCAGTACTCAGCCAGAATGACCTGGCCTTTGTGATTCAGTTCTTCCAGTTCTGTAGTCTAACCTCTGCAGTCTGTCCTCAGTTGTACCCTCAGAAGTACCACCTATGTCCAGTTCTTGAGATTACTGTCACTTGTTAGTTCTGTTGTCTCATATGCTTCTGCAGAGATTGTGGCATTGGTGGTTACTCTCTCTTGCCTACCAGGTGGCCGTGAAATGAATATTATCATCCCTTTAGGATTGTTACTCCAAATGTTCCAAAGTGTTGGCAATTTGGTGTTCTAGAATTGGTGGGAATGGTTAGTTTGCCATAAGTATATTACCAAGACTTCAGTCTGAGGTTTATAACCCTTGGCCCCTTAAGCAGAATGGGACTGATATGTGCAGATCTGCAGATTCAGGAAACACTGTTTGCAAATGGTACTCTGCTTTAATGCTTAGAACAGAACTGTTGTGGTTCTTGAAATGGTTTTGCCTGATAACGTATTGCTTTTGAAAATGACAGTTTCCTTGATATTAAGTACTTACCTTGATGAAGGAAATGAGCAGATGGCTTTGAATGAACGCATAGCAAATTTCACAGTTGTTTTAATTCCTTTCCAACTGGTGGCAATATTTCCCTTTATCTCTTAAAAGCAATTCAGTTCAGTTTAATAAAAGATCACTGATCTGCTCTTGAACTTTCCTTTTTAGAAGTCTGAATTGAAGTGAATTATCAAGTGATAATTATGATTCTATGTGTTCCAGAAACTGTGACAGCACTTTTTCTGTATTTCTTATGTATCTTGCTAATCTGCTTAATGTAGAATGTAATTACCAAAATGATAGGTGCCATATAAGACCACCAAACAGTTTACACTACAAACTTAAAAAATGAGCATTTTACATCTGGGTTAGGGACCCTTGTTTGCAGCTCAAGGGTGGAATTCATTCATAGGGAACATTCTGAGGGGCACACGGTGAGGCAAAAATATCACTCCTACTTTTCTGCAATAGGCTAGAGTAACACAAAAGTCTGAAGCTTTTACCCTCCCACACAACCACACACACCACCCTCCACCCTCCATTCAGGTAAGCAAGAAGCATTATTCAAGAGCACCTTGGTAACGACAAACTCAGCAGACAAATGGTTTTGGTTTCAGATGTACCTAAAACATGTGATTTAGTCTAATAGTGCAACCCAATGCTTGCAATTATCATTGTGTTCAGTGGGACTTGCTTCCTGGAAAGTGTGCAGAGGATTGCAGACTAAGGATGTCACAGGTTCTTTGTTTTTGCTGAGACAGAGTAATGTGGAGTGTGGACACCTATGTGTCATCCAAAAAGAGGAAACATTTGCATGTGTTAATTCATATCAGTAGATGCATATTTTGAAATAATTACTATAATATACGTAGAAATACATCTCATTATAGTGGGGGAGATAGCCAGTTGAGCTATGTGCCTTCTCAGTCTACTGACCTGCTGCTGCTAACTTCAATGGTTCATTTATCATTAAACTGGACTTGGACAGCTTCTCAAAACAGACAACTCATTCAAACAGAAGGGGGGGGGTTACACAATTTCCCTGCATAGACCCTGCTAAAGGTAATGGTAAAGGGCCCCTGACAGTTAAGTCCAGTCACAGACGACTCTGGGGTTGTGGTGCTCATCTCGCTTTACAGGCCGAGGGAGCTGGCGTTTGTCCGCAGACAATTTTTCCGGGTCATGTGGCCAGCATGACTAAGCTGCTTCTGGCACAATGGAGCACCAAAACCAGAGCAGCGCAGAGAAACACCATTTGCCTTCTCGCCGAAGTGGTACCTATTTATCTACTTGAACTTTTTGGCATGCTTTCGAACTGCTAGGTTGGCAGGAGCTGGGACCGAGCAACGGGAGCTCACCCTGTCGCCAACATTCTGATCGGCAAGCCCAAGAGGCTCAGTGGTTTAGACCACAGCGCCACCCCCGTCCCATAGACCCTGCTATCTAAGTTTAAAATTAACAGGACACGTGTGTATTTATTTTGTTTAAAACATTTATATGCCACCTTTTGATTTCAAGGCGTTGTACATATGGTGTGCTGTATGTACTTGTAGTGTTCTCCATTATTTGTGAAAAACATGTGTGTGTGTTTACTGCATTTGTTACAGAAGCGCAAGACTAATTGCAGCTCCTTACAGCATATGCATAGATTATGGGGTGCATGTGGCATGCAGATGTTCAATGCGTCAAGCTGCAATGAATTTGTATTTGTTTTCTGCATAGTGGTCTGTCTAATGAATAATCAAAATAGTATGATACTATTGTTAAAGATGTGCTGAGGTTTCCTACCCACAGAGTTCCTGTGGAATTATGTGAGAGATGCACCATCATGGCTGGTAGAAATGCTTTTGGGACACACATACGGTATGCAGTTTAGAATTCGAAGTTGTAAGGGAAGAAATTCCATCTGCCTATGAGCTGGAAGAAAGAATGCTTCCCTTCCCCCAAAAAACAATGGTAGAAGGAATGCAGAAAAGAGAAGAGCAATTTTTGTCAGCTGAAATCCCAAGTGGTGTTTTAAAGCAACACTAATTACATATATTGCATATGAGGTTTGGAGGATTCAGCTGTCTCATAACATTTATAGTGTGCTCTGAGGACTGTATAATAAATCCAAACAAAAACTTCCTACCGTGTAGCATGCACAAATACCAAGATGGAGTTTTTTGTGTGGCAGATACGATTTGCAAATTAGCCTAAAACAGCTAACAGCATCTAGGATTAGAAGTGTTGGTACTTTTGCTGGTGTTTTGCTTCATTTGTTACACTCCAGCAGAACTGCTGGCACGGTGTGTTTGTTTCAGTTCTGATGATTAGTGTCATTCTTTTTAATTTGCATCACGCTGCTTGTTAGACCTCTGCTTGACTGATACAGTATGACAACAGGTAATAGATAACAATGGTGATAAAACAGTAATCATCGCTGCTGGGACATAAGGAAGCCCTTTCCCTTTCCCTTGCCTGCCTCTGCCTCTCTCTGTTCTTTCTCTCTCTTCACCCCCTCCCAAGCTTTCCTCAGCTGGAAAGTTCTGACATCTGCTGGTTTGGGACATGACTGAACAGCTGTCAGCAGCAGTTGGTGGGATGGCAGGGTGCCAGCTTGTACCATCTGTGCGCCTGACATTTCATTCTAATTAACAGTAGGGTTAATTGTTCTGGCAGGCTCAAACGTAGTGTCTAACATTACCCAAGGGAAGCGCGTACAACTGCAGGAGTGGCAGGGAGCTGGGGGAGCATTGCTAACAGACCTATTGAGGGAGAATGGTTAACAACAACTAATGATTTTACTAGCTGGCCACATGCAAGAAAGGCTGAGGTATTTTCCTCCCTCCCTCCCTCCCTCTGATGAATTATGCGAAGCCTGTAATGATGTAGAAGGAATCAGGCACAGAAAGGCTGAGACGGCTGCCTTGGGGCAATTGTGAGGGAACAATCTGCATGTTATTACTGCATATTCATACCTAATTGTGTTAGGCTTTGTTAATAGAGCAGAATGACAGTATGAAAAATCGAGCAACTGCTTTATAGCCAACAAAGCTAGTGTGTTCCTCCCCCCACCCCGCTATGAGTGCTGACTGATCATTTAGACATTTAGTTGCTCAATATGACAAGTCTACCATTTGTTAACTTGACATATTGTAGTTCATAAAGATGTATTCTAATTTTACTTTTAGTTTATTCTCAATTTTATACAATATTCATGATAGCAATTTGAATGGGGATATTCATGGCCATTGTTAGAAGCTATGATTCAAATGAAAGTATTTTCAGCATGAAGCATTGCCATTGTTTTATGATGTATTAATTTTAATGTTTAAATAGCTCTCTCATATGTTAATCCAACATAAACCAGGCATTGATGAGAAATTCTTATTAAAGTGAGGCCTGTGTGCACTGCTTTGGTTAATGCCTCTGCATTTTCATAATAAAACTCCTTTTTCTTCTTCTTAAAGAAGTATGGAATTTTGATTAAGCAAAGCAGGGTCATATTTGAGCTGTGCTGAATTTGTGCCAAAATACCAGTTCATGCTACTGAAGATCTGTTGCATTTATACATGAAAAGAAATACATTTCAAGAGTCTGTAGTTAGATCAGGGTGCACTTACTTTATAAAGTTCTGCACCAAAACCCTTGACAATATTTCCTCTATTTTTAATTTGAGTTCACCCTCTCAGCCTCCCAATACTCAGCTTTGTTCATTTAATGATTCGTGGGAACTTTAAGTTCAACAGTGGTAGAACAACTACTTTACATGCAGAATTCCCCAGGTTCAGTCCTGGGCAGGTTCCTAGCAATATCTGAAACCCTGAGACCAGGTGTAGAGTAGCCTTTGCTTCCCAGATGTTTTGGACTGGGACTGATGATAGTTGCAACTCAAAATGTATGGAGAGCACCATAGTGGTGTAGTCAATACTGAGCTAAATGGATTGATGGTCTGACTCAATATAAGACAGATCCCAATATTCCTATGCTGCCACCACCACAGCCAGTCTACCATTACTTTTGAAGCCAATCCGTACTTAACAAATCCCTACTCTATACTATCACTTGGCTTTCTGCATTTCTAGCAGCAATATATGCAGCCATCTCACACATATCTTTTTTCAGGTTGGTGCTACCAGAATCACATGCTGTGACTCAAATTAACTTTGGCTCTCCTAGTTGATGATGTATTTCTAAGGTACCTCCACCCAGCACTAAACACTGTGGTCAGTCTTGATTTACAGCACATGACATATACTTTCCTTTTATACTGGATCAGCAAAAAAAGTGTTTGTTCATTTATTTTGTTTATATGCAATTATAGCTAAAAACAAACGTGGTTGGTTAAGTAGTATACATTCTAAGCAGCTATTTTCAAACCAGTATTTAGATGTTCTATCCATGATATTATTTAAATGGTATCATTTGTGCAACTTAATTATGTAGTAAAATACTGGAGGATTATGGTCAGAGAGCATATGATATGGCTGCAGCACTCCGTTAATTTATGAGTCCTCTAAAATTGTGGATATTTGCGGGTAATTTTATGACTTCAGGCATAGAAATATGGTGCCAAACATAAGTTTTGTTCTTTTGTGGTTTGCAAAAAAAAAATCAAAGTATATTTTAAAGACTTACGTTGAGCATCTGAAGTCTCAGCTTTCATCCAAGGATAACACGATTCATTTCTTTCCCCAATCACTTTAGGTCGTTCTGATTGCGGACATTTCAGTTTACACAGGGATGTGTGCTTTCAGAGATAAATGCCCTTCTCAGGAGTCTATTGTATGAAGAAGGCAAGTTGGTGAAAGCCATTAGGATGCACATTGGTCCTCAGTTGGCCCTCTTGAGATACTAACCATTTTGGGTCGCCAGGGAACAGTTATCTGAGCTTGAAAGCCAACATTCCAATTCCAATTCTAAAATTTGCCCGGTCAGCTGCAGGTTTGACATTCACTACCCCGAAGTTGTGCAGTTTTTGTCACTGCTGCTTTCTGGCGGTATAACTTCTGAAGTAGAGAGGCTGTTCTATGCATAAAGGCACCCTGAGCAAATTAGATACCCTTGGCAGTCAGCTCTTCAAATTGCACAGGGAGCTTCATGCAGAAGTTAACTCTCAATCTTGTAATTTGGGGGTTGGGGAGCAGTGGCAGGAAGACCATGGGGCATTACGGATGGGACCCTTCTGCCCCTTTAAACACACTTGCCCTCATACTGAGAGTAATACCTGAACAATCTTATGCCATTTTAATGGAAGTCTCGCTATGGTATTTATTCCCAGGAACGTGTGCACAGAATTGCAGCCTTAGCCAAATTCAACCTGGACTATTTCCCACCCCCCACCCCCCTTTCATACACTATAGGGGAAGAAACACACATGAATTATTTTCAAAACAATATAAACAGGCCTGGAGCTAATGCAATTTCTTACGCATGGAAGATGCTAAACATATTGGCCTGAAGCAAAAACTAATAACAAATCTTGATTAGGTTTAATGTAATTATTCTAAAAGTATTCCCACTTCTCATGATTTCTATTCTTTGGTATGTTTAATTGTAGAAACTTATGTTGCTCACTTACTAGCCAGTGAAGAAACATGCTAGTAGGTAAAGGTAGTAAAATTGTTCCTTGTTGCTTGGATGTGCTTTTGCCTTGTGCTTTGTGCTCTAGTTAACTGGTGTTCCTTCCCTCCTAACTCTTCATGTTTTCTAGGTTAAAGAAAAAGTGAAAGCTTAGCCAGATAAACCAATGACTATTGGTGCATTTGCTGTAGCAGTAAATGATAACAATACATATCAATTTCAATAGCATTGTTAAAGCGCTGGGTAGTTTACAGTTGTGATGGCAACAGCACTGTGACTTGACCATCATTCCCATTTTTTAGATATAAAATGGAGAATGATTGGTGGAGGAGAGTAATTATTTCCAAGTGAGAACATACCAATTCAAGCTTGTTAGGAAATAGTTTGCAGAAGGGGTGGAAAACTGCAGGCCTTGGGTGTGTGTGTGTGTGTGTCAAAGTTTCTCTGTCTGGCCCTCGGGACTCTTCCCCAGGCCACACTCTTCACTGGCTCTGCTTTAAACCCTCCCTGAGAGCTTTTGCCTGACTGGAATGTGCCTTGGAGCTCTGATAATGCCTCTTGCTTACCTGGATGGTGGCTAGAGAGTGAAATGTGAATGTGTAGAAGCCAGCCTGCTGTACAATAAATGCACATTTCTTGCTCTACCCACTATTTCCATTGGCTCCGCCTATGAATGGTATGTGGTCCCCAAAAGGTTGCCTGAAAAGGAATATGGCCCTTGAGCTGGGAAAGTTTCCCCATTTCAATCAACACTGAATATGGGCTATTTCTAAGTTACCCGAATAAATGAGATCAATTGGACTAACAGCATGAACTAAGCTCATATGGGTTCCTTACCATTTCTCTCCCTCTCCCTCTCCCCCCCCCTCTCTCTCACACACACAGCAATTCTGGGCTCAAGGTCTGGTGACATCACACATACGAACAGAAATCCCTAGTTGCCCTCATTGTGTCAATGTGTGTAGAAATTAGCAAAGGTAGCATGACCCCCTGGAAGTTCGCCTAGTTGAGAATGCGGCTCTCAGGCTGCCAAAGATTCCCACCCAAGGTTTACACCCTTAGAAAGATAGTAAATAGACCAGAGGTTAAACTGAGTCTGGCCTGATTTGAAAGGAAACCATCTCACTTCTCCCCCCACCCCTTGAAGGCACCTCATGGTCCTCTGATGGAAAGGCATATAAATGTTTAAATAAGTCAAATAATAAGTGCCTTAATTGAACATTATGAGCCTTTCAAAAGCATAGCTAGAGCTCATCTATTTCTCTGTTCTAAGATCTCCCCAGTTTGCCGGTTTCACCTAGAAGAGGATACAGTTACTGTCAATTCAATGCTCCACCAAATAAGTCAGCTCCAACCTTTGGTGAATGGCACTTTGCTCTTTTTTGAAAAGGCTTTTGGTATTCCTTGGGCACGGTATTGAGGTACTGCCTGACTTCCTTTCTTTTAAAATCTCTCATCATTGAAAGAAGCAGTGCCAGAACTCATCACGAACCCTTATTCTCTTAGAATGGCAATGGCGCCCACCTAAGAGGTGTCAGAACTGAGTTTTGGCGAGTTACGGCTGAAAAAAAGCCCTGGAAAGAAGCCAACGAGAGCAAAGAAAAAACACAGGTAGGGAGTGGTAATGTAATGGTTTAAGATACGGTCTTTTCTTCTGAAATAACACACAATGGCCTCCTTCACCCAGTGCACTGAATGGTATAGTGTTGCATGAGGTGTTGTGCTACATACACACAATATGCACAGTTCCTTTGCTACGTTGTGATTTCTGCTGACTCCCTTCCAGTTACAGCCCTCCATGTCACACCTCATTCTGTCTTGAGGGTCATTAAATGTAGTTGGGTCAGGAGATGGGGGAAGAGAAGCAGGAACCTGCAGTTGCGAACCAACTCATCGTATAGGGTTCTTTTTGGGGGGTGCGGGGTGCGGTGGGGTTTGTGAAGCACTCAAGCCCAGATAGAAGTTTGCTACCTCAATGACTCTAAATCTATGTCCAGCACCAATAACATAACAGCAAATAGTGGTAGTGAAAAAGGACTAAAACAATACATCATGAATATGTATCTTCAATATCTAATGCACATATCAGAGAAATCTTTTTATGATGCCACATCAACAAGTAGAACATAAGTAAAATAAGGGGGGGGGAGAGTTGACTCCTTTTATAAACTGAGATTTATAGATTTTTACAGATGTGAATGTTTGGCATACGCTTTTAAAAACCTCCTTATAAGCTAGAAATTGCGAAAAAATGGTTTGAATGAAGTTTTCTGAAATTGGAAAATGAAGTTGATGTTGGCTCTCTTCCTCCCCTCCTCAATACACTTGGTCATTTGAACATAACAATTGGATGAACATTTGATATCAATAATTCTATATTTTATTGCTGTTGGATGTACATTGCAAAAATTAATATATCTTATCCAAGAACATTTATGCATTTCACGATAAATCCTAAGAATCTTTAACTACCTTCCAAGATTATTGCCAACAAGTAGTTTTTCCAGGGCTCATTGTTAAGTATGAGCCCTTAATAATGACAGACTATGGTATTTACTGTCAAAGCTGTTGCCTTCTAATTCCACAGTGTGTCCTGGCCTGGTGCCTCTTGTGCCTGTTGGGATGAAGAGCTATTGTGGTGGTTGAACCGAAACTGTAGGAAAGTGTTCTGTTTTGGTTTGGGGGTTAGGAAAGAAGGCATTTGCCCACACTTGGTACAGGAGTTCAACCAGACCTGCAGTGAAACAGAAAGCAGTGAGAACAAGCAGCAGAGATGACCCAGATATCATAGAAAGTTAAAAGGTGATCTCTTTCTATTCACTGTTCTCATTTTGTTTTTAAGTGAGGCAGAGAGTACTGTTCACTGGTACATGCCCTTACTATTTAGGAGAGTCTGAAAGCAAGATGACCCAGCATTTGTTCAGTTTTAATTGAATGCTTTTATAGGGCATTTCTGTCTGTTTGGATTGACTGTAAATGAGGCTTGTGCTTTGTTTTGCTATTTGTCATGACCCTGGAACATTTGACTTGGTATGATTACTCAAACTATTTGTTCCACAGTTGCCATCGCTCTGCTTTGTAGCACAGTAAGTGTTTAGGTAGTGTTATAAGAATTTTGAGGTCATATATATATATATATATATATATATATATATATATATATAATTGTTCATAAAACATGTACATGAATGTACAGAAACATGTCTGAAGCAGCACAGGAAGACAGGCCTGACTGACACCATTTTGACTCTCTCTCTCTCTCTCTCTGACCAGGTGTTCCTCTGCAAGGAAGAAGGGGGGTGGGGGGAACCTTCTCATTGTCTCAGGAATTAAAGTGATAATCCCTGGCATCCTGATACCTGAGTGCCAGACAAAAAGGGTGTGATTAACTTGGCTGGGAAACAGGGAAATGTAAATATCTCTCTTTTTTGTTGATTAGGTTTTGGGGGCAGGGGGCAGGGTCCAGACTGCTCAGATTACTGCCACCAGACCTCCCCTTTCATGATGTACCTATGATGAATCTAGGGAGAGGGGTCTTGGGCTACACCCCTTCTGTGATGTATGGGTGATGCTTCTGGGGGGTGGGCTGAAACCAATTTCAAATTTCTTTTAAGGGCAGGACACCTTTGTTTGGGGTTCCTTCCTTGTTCTCCTGCGTGAGAGGAAGGACCCTGTTGCAACAGCGAAAATAAAGGCTTTGCTTCTCAAACTTCTCTGGTTGGCCTCTGTTATATTCTCCAACCGATGGAGAACCCAATAAGGGAATAAGGGCAGATTTTTGCCTATATCAGTAGGATTGGGGTGAAGGTGGTGATGGCCTGGGTAGCGGTCTTTCTCTGGGAGTTAGGGATGAGTTAAATGTTATAGTTCTATCCCCACAGGGAGGTTGATGCAAGAAGCTTCTGTCTAGCAAAGCTCCATGAAAACATTTTAGTTTTGCCCTTCTGGGGCTCCATGATCCTACATTGGTTTCCAGATGGCCATTTCCTTCCTTCATCTCTATACTCTGAGATCACTTTCTTAAGCATACAGTCATGAAGGAGCCCCATAATCTAAAAGTCCACCACCCATTCTTCTAGTTATCTAGGTCCACTGCATGTCCTCACATTGGTACCCCATGTTAATATATTCTTACAGAACTAACTCACAAATGCTATCCAATTACTGATAGCATTTTGACCGAGATCTCGCTTTCCTTTCCCCATATTTTCTCGTATTTCCATAGCAACCAAGGATTTGTGTTGTGTGTGTTTTTCATGGGAAAGCAAACTTACCTAAGTAGGAACATTATTCATAATGAGCATTAATTATTTGAATAATTAAATATCATCACCAATAAAAAGTAGATAAGCCCCCATGTAAATTTTAGTATGTGTTAAAACAAATCACTTGAGTCTTCAGGTAGGTCTGGGAAAGTTTCCCTGAAATCCTGGAGACACCCTGCCAGTCAGTGTGGGCAATACTGAGCTAGATGGACTAGTGGTCTGACTCAGTATAAGGCACCTTCCTATGTTCCTGTGAACCACACCAAGTTCATCCATTGTGTATTTTTGGCATTTCTATAGCACTTCATACACAAAGTGCTTCACATAGATTACCTAGGGTTGCCATACGTCCAGTTATATCTGGAATACTTCAGCCGCAAGCAGTGTCCAGGCGGAAATCACCGAAATGTCTGGGAAAATCCAGACGTATGGCAGTCCATGTCTGCAGTGTCTTTTTTGCCGATTTTCCTCAGAAAGCTCAACAACTCTGGCCAACAGCTTTTTTATTTTAGAAAAAGAAGCTCAACAACTTTTCTATCCCTAAGATCACCTCAGTATTACTCCAATACCTGTGTTAGGTAAACCATTTTTACTCTACCGGTATGTTTCATATTGTTGTGTTGTGTTTTTTAGCAGGACATTCTCTGGGATAAGCTAAGTATAGAAAGCTTTCTGATTTCTTTTAAATGTATTTTAGTGACAAGAATTAGCATTTATGTGATAGTTCCTGAGTATTCATTAAGCTCTTTGACCACAGGAAATTCTTTTGAAGCCGTTTTTAAAGAGCATTAGACTATTGTCAAGATTTTAAAGCAAGAAGCTTTAAAAACTTTGACTTCATCATAAAAATAATCTAGATTCAGCCTTAGTGGGGGGCACAAATACTTAAACTGACTACTACTAGTAGTAATAATAAAATGGTGTCTATACACCAACCTTGGCCAGCCAGGTGCCCTCCAGACTCCCCCCCCTTTACTACAAACTCTCATCAACCCCAGCCAGCCAGTATAGCTAATGGCCAGGAATTATGGGACTCGTAGCCCTACCATGTTTGAAGGGCACCAGGTTGGGGACGGCTGCTGTAAGCAGTCCTTCTTACATATGTGTAACAGCTCGATTTACGACATATTTTTTATCAGAGAAATGTTTTGGATGTATTTTGTGGCAAAATGCTGCCCCCTGAACATCCAGGAGCGGTGTTTGTACGTCCAAGAAAGACTTCAGAAAATGTACCTTCTGCTCTGCTGCAGTGTAACTGGAAGACAGACAATGTCCCAGATATCTGCTATCCTTGCATTTCTCCTGTTCTTGTGAGCACTGCAGGAATCCATCTTTTGGAGCAAAGGAAATGGATTGAGAAGGCAAATACCTTGATGTTACTTAGGCTCTTGTTCAGCAGGGGAGCTCTGTTATAATGGTGTACCTGTATGCTCAGTAAGTTCTGAGTCTATTACTAGCAAGCTGTCCAACTTCTTTTCCAAGCAAGCATCAGGTATACAATGGCGAGAGTATAAGGCATGAGTGGTTCTTTGCAATTTGCCTTTCATAGTTCTGGTATGAAGGCCAGGCACCAATTCTCAGTAAATCCTGACAGAAGAGTGTTCTGATAGACCCCAGCAGTAGCCCTATGCTGGGAACTCTAGGGGTGCTAGCTCATTGTCATAGCGTCCAATCAATTCTAAGAAATGCTCTCAAATCTTGACACTTTTGAAATACCAATAATCCTCCACTTCAAATGCATTCTGTAGATTGAATAATTGTACCAGAACACCAACTGCAAATGCCACAGCCTGAGGTCCAAATGTGGCATTCTTTAACCCTTCCATTTACGAGAAGAAGAGCCTAGCTCATTGGCAGTTACTTGCAGCAGATAATAGATCTTTCTCAACCTGAGGGTTTTCAATTGACTCAAACCTCAGCTGTTGCGATTTTCTGGGCCTAATGAGGCTCTGCTGACTGTAACTCCACTTATGTTTTCTGATGTGGGCAGGAGTCAAAGTCAAGCTACCGCTTCATTTTTTCCTCCCAAGAAACTCAAAGCCTTCCATGAAGTCTATATCTAAAAGCAACTTGACAGTCTGGTAAGTCTAGCAAATTTTAGAAAAAGAATGGAAAGACCAACAGATAATAAAAAATGAATATGATACGTTTTTATTGCTTGTCGATCTCTATACCTTTTACTAAGACCTGAAACTTAATAAATACCAAGATCCAGCTGTTCCTAATACAAGTGATTTAGACAACAATGAAATAAGAACAGGAGGAGCTTTTAAATGTCTATAAATGGGGGAATAATCAGAACTGAGTTAAAGTAGAAATTTATGGGCAGGATATCTCTCCTCTTGAATCTCAGGTAACAAATAATAACCAGTACTTTAACTTTCCTCATATTTTGCCTTATGGAACTCACATCAGATATATATATTCTAAATCCTTTTAACATTCTCTCTGAAGTACGGGATCCCAAGCTGATCAGAGTACTGTACTGCAAATTTGAAGTTGTTGTAGAAGCTAAATAGTGTTGGCCTGTGGGAATACTACATGGCATTGTTGGCTCATTATCAGTTTGACAGCCATGATAATACCTAACTGCCTGATCCCATTGGGAGGCGGTTCTGAACTGCACCTGAAGAAATCTTCCTTCACCTACCAGTGGCAGACTTGGGGGCCCTCAAATTTCAGTGGCGCTCTGAAATATTTAGCTTATAATATATTCTCAGGCATTTTATAAAAATTCATTGTCTGTTACATTTAATGGCATATTTCCTCCCAATACGTATTTATTTTGGAAATCTGAAGTAGAAATTTTAAACACTAACCTATTTAGCATTGCATCCTTAGCTCATGACTCATTCTTCCAACTGAAAGGTAGTAAAGGTAGCATACCATGTAAATGATGCACAAAAAGCAACCAGTGGCGCCCTTAGATACCTTCCAGTAAAATACTGAATACTGCCTAATACAATGCCACTATACAACATTTTAAAAGCTCTGCTTGACTCAGATGTAATAGTTTAACTGCAGAAATGTATCAATTTTAAGTATTCAAACTATGAAGCTTTTATTATGGGTTCGGGCCTAAAATGAAAGAAATTAGACATTTAGGCATTTGTATGTGCCATTCAAGAAGTGCCTTCTCTTATGCTTTTTCACTAAATCCAGCTAGAAAATGCTGCTTTGGTATGGTGCATAAGATACCAAGACAACTGGCGACTGCATGAAAATTTAATCTAATTTAAGAAATTGAGATTCTTGGACATTTTGACCTACTTTGAAAAGGGCAAATTAGTGCTGGCACCTTTAGCTGCAGTTCTTAATGAGATCCATCTGCTATAAATGAGGAAAGTTGCCATAAACAGTACTGGACCGGAGAGAATGTATTGCAGCATAGCAATATATAGTAAACACTAGACCTTTCGAAAATGCAAAGATGGGAGATAATTTTCACAGACTTGTCGAAGAATAGCCTGGCGACCTGAAGCTGCGTGAGCCCCTAATGTGCACTGCATGTGGAGTTGTTCAGAATTTTATTGCACGTCGGGCTAAAATTTGTGAATACAACCTCCATCACATGCCGTCGATACTTCACAGGAGCTACTTGATCAGGGTGCAAGTATATCCAGTGTCAGATGTAGGTTTTGAGGGCCGTTGGGCAGGATATTCTTCAAGGATCCCCTTCCTTAGTGAATCGTCCTCACTTCAGCAAGCCCAGGGCTTCTTGTCAGTGCCCCCCATTGGGGTGTTGCTCCTTGATAGCCAGCCACACGCTTGACACCAGCCTTAAATATAACCATTTATCAGAAGAAGTGTGCATGCACACGAAAGCTCATACCAATGACAAACCTAGTTGGTCTCTAAGGTGCTACTGGAAGGATTTTTTTTTTGTTTCATTTATTTTTGTGCATCATTTACATGGTATACTATCTATACTACTCTAGTGATTTTTTGGTGTAGCTTATGAGGTTGATGGGAAACAATTTATGAAAGTAAGGTGGTATTTGAATGGTCATGAATGAAAGTGATCTGGGAGCTAGTCTGTTTACTGGGCTGTCTTAATTAAGAATTAAGAACCTGAGCTTGATCAGTGTTGTTATGATGCACAGGGTTGCATAGGCCAGGGTTACCATAGCAGCATCCTGCATGTGGTAGACTAACTGGTCCTTCCTGCTGTGCTACTGTTGTGGAGGGTGGGTTGATTAAAAAAATAAATAAAAATCAATCCTTCTGTCAGACTGGGAATATCCCCTCACTCACCCCAATTAGGATATTCCACCATTCTTCAGCAGAGTTTCTTTTCTTTTAGCAAAGTCAGCGGCCCACGTGTATGTCAAACAAAGCTTTAATAATAAAGAAAATTGTAACACAGTAACATACTATCTGAGAGAAACTAAGGCAACGTCTTGAGGCAAAAAGCAAGAATGACAGTTGGTCTCTCTCTAACTGAATTTAACTGAACACCTGAAGGGAGGGGCCGATTCCACAGCACAACACAAAGCCCCGCCCACCAGATGCCAGACATTCTATTCAAATTAGGCCCCAGTGTTATTCTTACAGCTACTTGGTTTGCATCCAATGCAATGTGAGTGCAAGGGCCAAAGGCTTATCTAGCCCGGCATCTTGTTTTCCACAGTGGCCAACCAGATACCTTTGGGAAGCCCACAGGGAGGATGTGAGAACAATAGTTCTCTCCTAGGGTTGGTCCTCCGGTGACTGGTATTCAGAGACATCCTGCCTCTGTTCCAAGCATAAAAGCCAACTCCCAGGGGGTGTGCTGCCCCCCCCCCCACCCACTCAGTTTGATGAGCATTGCCATTTGAATGATGTGTGTATGCCACATCATGTGATCGATTATATTGTAGCAGGGGCCCAAAGGGCCACAATTAAAGTGATAGTGTAAATCCTTATAAATCTTGGAATATGCTTATATTAGAAGAGTTATGGTAACCTGATGCTTTAAAGAAACTGATGATTCAGCAAGAAGCCGTCCCTACTGGGATAGAAGGTCAGCTAATACGTCAATCACAAAGAAGCAATTCATAAACTAGAACATAAGTTGATACATCCACACGTAACGCAGGTTCCCATGCATGTAAACTAACAATATGTAACAGATCACGGTGAGAATCAAAGATTAGTTAGTGATGTTTATTGTGCATGTGTATTAAACATGAAATGAGGTAATGATGAATATTAAATATAAAATGATGTGATGATTTATATGATTGGTTAAATCGAAACCCTTTGTCTGAAATGTTATAAATTCCTCTGCCCCACGTTGGGCGGGGTTGCAGTTTTGCGAAATGATTCGACTGTAGCCTATTGCCTGGTTCCCTGTAACTTGGCTTCTTGTAGCGAGGGAACCGCCAGAAAGCCCTTGGCGCTGGACCTCAGTGTCCGGGCAGAACGATGGGGGAGGAGACGCTCCTTCAGGTATACTGGACCGAGGCAAAAGCTTATACCTGCAAAATAGGGACACTTTGAGGGTCTGTGTGTGGTTGCCATTTGTAAATCCGAACCCCTATACACACAGCTAGTGGGAAATGATGATCAAGTGGCCTGCGATAGCTGTAACAGAACAGTTCAGATAACAGAACACACAAATCACCCAATAAATTCAAGGCCCCGAAGCTGCAGCCGCAGCCGGAACCGAGAACAAAAAAGCCGCTGTGCAAAGAGCCCAAAGGGAAAATGAAGCGGGCAGTCGCAAGCTCCACAGACCGGGAGCACTCAGGGGGCAGAAGCCCCGTGGGGTAAAAGCCCCTCTAGGGGGAAGGAAATGGAAAGGAAAGGAATAATTAACAAAGGAGGGAAAGAAAACAATTGGAAGGAATCAAAGGGAAAGACGGGATAATGGAAGGAAATCACTAGGGTGATCCATCGAAGGTAAAGCTCTCTCGGCACAGAAGACACGCTGTTAGCTTTTTCCGAATGCATGCACCGAAAGAGGAAGCTCTGGGTCATGTCCATGGATATATATATAGGTCCCTCGATCCGTTTGTACTGCACCCCATTGGCCAGATTGAACCCAACATCGAGGGACCTACCAATCGGGTGTTGTGGCTGACCAATCTTACCCACCCACAACACAGGAGTTCAGTCTCCAGGTCTCACCGCAACACGTGCCGATTTTGGGTATAAATACTAAGGATACTTGAAATCCACATTGATTACTGCTTGGCCTCACAAGATTAATTCTTAGTAGCAACATTCAATGGATTTGTTCTGTTCCATGACAATTTTATTACTGGTTATAAAATGAGATGGTAGCACAATCAACTCTTTGCCGATTGCTTTCCACCAAATTGTGACTCTTGCTCCTAATATAATGTAAGTTCCTGCTGTGGGCCTCCTCTGGCATTTTTTTGCACTTGCATGTCTAACAGGATTTTGAGAAGGGGGGGGGGCTAAATCAGCTGCCTGCTTATTTGTTTCTGAGAGACAGGCCCCTGTCAGTGAAATCCCTGTAAAAGTATGTGCCTGGGTGTGTTTTGAACATGCCTGTCTTAAGCTAGTATGTGGTCCCACATCATCATGTGTTAGAGCATCTGAAGAAATGTAAGTGTTTCTTCCCCCTAATGAAGTTCATGCTTAAGACTGTTACATACAGTTCCATCCATGCTCGTACATTATAGAGGTGGTTTAATCATCCGTAAGAAATTACTAGCTTCTCTGTTCGTGAAGCATGACATTTCAATTGCACAGCCAATAAAAGAATTACACAAGGAGAGCTGAAATGATTTACTGTATAGAAAGCCACAAGACCAAGGTTACCATGGTGAGCTTACCTTTCTGTGCAAACAAGGTCAAGTGAGAGTTGACCCATCAGTGGACAACCTTCAGTTCTAACATAGTAATATATTGCTCCAACAATGGTTTGTTGGCTTCCTTTTTAAATAACTCGCAACATTTAACCATTTTGGGGGAAGTAGGGGAAATCACAAGTCTGCATTTTCAAGGTCTGGGCAGCTGTAAATAGAGTATATGCACTCCATTTATATTAGCGGTATTTGTAACAAGCAACTTCAGAGAGAAACCCTCTATTTGATAGATTTCTTTATTAACCATATTGCTTATGACGTGGTTTCTTGGGATCTGTTTTATGCTAATCGTAAGAAACAATTTATAGACACTTAAAGGTGTGTGTGTGTGTGTGCAATTGAAAATGAAGAGCCTTCTGAGATTTTCTTCTTGCCCTTCATGGTACATTATAAGACTTCTTTCCATTGTATCTGGGATGAAGGGATCGTTGGCAATCATTTCTGTACAGATATTGCCAAAGGGCAGGGGGTGGGTGGTGGGTGGGGAAACACCAGATAAATTAAAATGTTTGAATAAAATAGTTCAGAAGAAACTGGAGAGTTTATCTAATGTGTCTCTGAAAAACATTTTGTTGATGCAGAAAATGAAGACTATACTAATAAATGTCTCTTGAATTTCATATGCTGTAAGAAAATGAAGCCCTTTGGGTTATGAATCTTGGATTTAAAGAGGAAGTCATCAAATATTTAAGGTGAAAATGCAGTAACACATGCTAGCTGTCATGTGTAAATTTGGTGAATGTTATGACAAGGTTTTTAAAACATTCATAGTTGGGAGTATTTTTTATGAAAACATTCATTAATTCAAACCGACATTCATATTGGGCAACCTGCATTTCACACACACACAAAAATCTAGACGAGAGATCATTGTTAAGCCACAAAAATATGGTTGAAATATATAGCAATCGTGTTTAAATTATACATTATAAGGCATACATATCGGTATGTTGTCATATTATGCATTAAATTTAGTGCATAAATCAGGCTGTTATAATTCTGATGTTGCCAAAAGGCAGAAAATATGACAAACACAACTAGGCATGTAGATATTATCATACTCTATAATTCAATGAGCATTTGTTTTATGTAAATTAACTTCTGTTAATAAAAATTACATTCATTTATTACTCCAATTCTATGCGATAATTATAAAAGGTCTTTTGTTTCTGGAAAATATTGCAGAATGTGAATAATCCATTTGTTTAATATCTTTATAAACAACATCCTACCATAAGATTAGCCATGGAAATGAAAGCGTTATTGATTTCAGTAATAATTTTATAATACTGTACTGTATTCCTACATTGCAATGCTGAAACAGCTAATCTAATTTTGTGGCAAACTCTGTGCATTTAAAGCTGTGCATGAACTTGCAAAAATGTGAAATACAGTCATACCTTGGGTTACAGATGCTTCAGGTTGCGTGTTTTTGGGTTGCGCACCATGCTGAACCCAGAAGTACCGGAATGGGTTACTTCCAGGTTTCGGCACTCGCGCATGCACAGAAGCACTAAATCGCACTTTGCAGATGCGCAGAAGCGCCAAATCGCAACCCACGTGTGAGCAGATGTGGCGCTTTGGGTTGCGAACGCTGCGGGTTGCGAACGTGCCTCCCGCATGGATCACGTTCGCAACCCGAGCGTCCCCTGTATAAACAATATGTATTTAGATGCCAGATGGCTACAGCTCATGTATTGTCTGGGTTCAGACAAACCATGAGCCTAGGTTCAGATGTAAGCATAAGCCATACTAAGGCTCTGAGTAGTGTGGCAAAAGCAAGACTGGAGGAGGAGTGAGGCGCACATGCGCTCTTGTCCTTGGCTAACCATGGTTTGTCTTAAGTGTTACATGCAGACCAGGGCATACTGATACTTTAAAACAGTAACCAGTATAAACACCAAGCAGTTGCAAAAGCAAGTATGGTATATATGTAATGCATCAAAAGAAGACTTGGTCCAGTGATCATCATGCACAGGAGTGGAATATGTGTACAGAAGTGCTGTTTCAGGTTGGGGTAAAGAGGCAGGCAAAGTTCAGAGCAAGCTTCAGATTTCTTTTCCTGGAAATGTCTAATATTTAAATTGCAAAATACAGTGCATTTAGAGAACAACTTTTGTGACTGCTGCTTGACATCATAAGCACACCAGGGAGCTTTTCTTGACCAGGCCAAAGGCCTATATGGTCTATCTTCCAGCCAATGGGAATCCCACTTGGAGGACTTGAGTGTGACAGCACGCTTCACTTTTGTGAAGCTGCCCCTAGCCATCCAGCCTGTTTCATCATTCACAGTTGCCCAGAGTTATCAAGGAGAAGAGCAAACCCATTAAGGCTGGAGAGGGCACTTAGAAAACATTGTGTCAATAGTCTACTGTAATTTGTCATTCAACAGAGAGACTAGGCCTAGATAGATTCACTGGAATATACCCTAGAGCAGGCATCCCCAAACTTTGGCCCTCCAGATGTTTTGGATTACAACTCCCATCTTCCCTGACCACTGGTCCTGTTAGCTAGGGATCATGGGAGTTGTCGGCCAAAATATCTGGAGGGCCGCAGTTTGGGGATGCCTGCCCTAGAGCATTCATGAATTCAGCAAGAAACCACAAGTCTCTATGGGTGGAGTACCTGAATAGTTTCTCCACCCCCATGGGGATAGGAGTTGCCACTGTGAGACCAAACCTCACCGGAAATGATCTGACCCTGACAATAGTATTACTTGAACCACCACTCCTCCTCTTTTTTAGACTGTCTCCTTCATAACCTGGAGCACAAACTAAATCAAGGGTATTGATACACTACACTACAGCATGGCCATAAACCTGTACGTTCAACCGTTGAAACATACACCCAATATGTAGCGATGGAGATTTATGTTACTGCTTTATGAATGAACACTGTGTTTTATGAATGGACTCTGTGTTTTATGAATTACCTAAGAGCCACCAATAGGGAGCTCTAGGATCTAACAGCTAACCTATTGGGTACTACCAAACAGCGACCCCTATTGCTGAAAGCAGATAACCAGCAAGGAATGCTTCAACTCAGCCTTTGCACTGTTAACAGAACACCCTCTGTGGTGCAGATAATGGAGAAAGCTCATAAATTGTATCCCTTCTGGCATCCTGGCCAACTCTATTATGCTGGTGTAAACCCTGGTGCACCAGAAGCCCAAAATAGCAGCACATAAAATCCACTCATACATCAGCAACTGATAAGACTTGTCAACCAGTTCTTCCAAAGACTTCCTAAATTATAAAGCTCCAAAATACAGGCCAAAAGAGAGCAGGTCTGGGAAGAGCGAGGCATACTATGGGCACCACGAGTGAAAAGGCCCTGCTCTGTGTAGCTCCTGCCCTGTCATTTGATAGGGTGCCCACTTGCCCTCCTTCTTGACATGGAATGCTCTCTATTGGAGTCTCAAGGTCCAGTACAAAGACCATAAGAAGGGAGAGCAGGGACCTTGAAGTTCCCAACAGCTGTTGCACACAGGTCACCTTTGTCACAGTCAGGGTGCCTATGTCCTTGCCAGGCCTGTACCCAATCTTGTTTTTGTACAATCTTGTTTGTCCTCAGTAACCAAAATTATATTATCAACATATACAAGCAGAAAACTTGTTTTCCTTCATTTGCAAGGAATCATACAAAACAAAGTGGCACTAATAAAGAAAAGTTCCAGGGTGGCAACAGAAAGCTAACTAAAAATGCTTTTGCAGTTCATCAAAACTATCCAGCAATATCAAGTTATAGGAAAACTGGTGCTATTAACAGCAATCCTTCTAGTTGGTTAATTGGTTTGGCAACTTCCATGCACATGACGTGTGATGCTAATTATTTCCCCCAAGAGTTAAATGATAACTAATGAGAGGCAGCTACAGTTGCAAATGTCAACAAAATATCTGTGAAAGGAAGAGGAGCAGGTTTGTTCAAGTGTGTTGTAGGTAGAAATACTGTTTGTAATGAAGTGAGAGCAGTAGTTTACTTGCTCGAATTAACAAATAAGAAAGTTTTGAGAATTTAAACTTTAGATTAAAATTGATTACTTAATTGAGAAGGGGCGTAATTTGAATAGTAGAGTGCCTGGTATCTGGTGAGCAGACCAAAGCACTCGTCAGGAGAGCTATGAGATTCAGGTGAGGGTCAGATGCCTTGTCAATCCCAGCAGGTATATAACAGGAAGACCCGGCCTGCCCAGGCCTGTGGCCTGCCCAAATCTGGCCCACTTTGAAAAAAGTTTGGACACCACTGGATTACATGGTTCAAGAGTGCAAAGCAAAGTGGTAAGCTAAGACATTGCCTCAATACCTGACACATGCACCCTTTCCCCTCCTTTTGAAGAGCGAGGTGGGCACAGTCATTTGTGTGTTTCAGATCCCAAACAATGCAACTGGGCAAGCAAACAATCACTCTTTTGAGTAGGTGGGTCTGTTTGCATTGGTGCATCTGACACATGCAGCATCTGCCCAGGAAGCTCAGTGTCTGATCCAGGCTCAGGTGCCTGACAAGTTGTCAGGGAGATCACACTAGTGGAAGGCAGGATGAGAGGTTGATTCAGCTGGCTTTCATCTTCTGGGTTGTCTGGCATTGGTGGAGAAGAGATGTCTCCTGATGGACTACTTGATCCCTCTCATGCATTAAGCTAAATACTCTCATCCCATCCACCCTCCCTCTCCAACCAGTCCTGCCAAGAATCCTCCATAGGGCTGATGGCAGAAGCAGAGTGCTCTGTCACTCCACCAGCCTGCTAACTTGCTTGCATGGAATTCATTTTTGCCTATGGTAGCCATAGTATCACTTGAATACAAGGCCATGGGACAAAGTGTTCTTTAGTGGAGTTAGCAAACCATTTTGGGAGATGCTTGCAGCCTAGAAACAGATGGAAAAGCATTTCTTGCTTGAACTGGTTTGCAGTGTAGCCACCAGCAATGAAGCAACCTTTTGGACCACCAATCTGCTATGCCACCATTGCCTCGAGAACCTTAACACCACCAACCTCAACTGTTGACATTACCACAAAAGACCATAGAATCATAGAAATGTAAACTTGAAAGGGACCCTCAGGGTCATCCAGTCCCCTGCAATGCAGAACTCTCAGCTAAAGCATCCATGTCAGATGACCATCCAACCTCTGCTTAAAAACTTCCAAGGAAGGAGCGCACACACTTTCCAAAGGAGTCTGTTCCACTGTCAAACAGCTCTTACCACCAGAAGGTTCTTCCTGATGTCCCCAGTTGCAGTTAAAGAAAGTGGCCCTCTCTAGATGCTAGACCCTCAGCTCCCATCAGCCCCAGCCAGAATAGCCAGTGATCAGGTAGGTGAGATTTGTAGTCTAACAACATCTGGAAGGCCGCGTTTCCCACCCCTTTTCTAGTGTTAGCCTTATCTCCTGAGCCTTGACACCTGCAAACCTAACACTGATTTATAGCAAATATGTTTCTAGTCAGCCAAAGACTTTGTGTGGCTGCATGACTATCTTGGCTACAGATATCCTTCTCTCTGTGTTAGTTTTGTTTTTACTGAAAATATCTAGTATTGAGTTTAAAGATACTGTAGTGACTTTGGGATCGTATTATTCAATTCTGCAATTCACGATCATCATATTTTTGGTGGCAGCTGTGCTTTTAAAAAATCTTGACACAATCCTCTGTGGATTGTTTATCAAATTAATATTTTGAAATTGTAAATAGCACCTGGCTGCTGCAGCCGTATACATCATGCAAATTACTAAATAATCGTGTCGGGATTTTGTTCAGTACAATTCCTTTTGGCAGTGTAATTACTTCTGCTACTTAAGTGGTTGCATGCTTGCGTAGGATGATTGAGCTAAAACAAACCACATAAACTGCCAATATTGCCTTTTCAGGTGAGAATTGACACAAATTCAGACAATTTAACACAGACCAAAAGTTTTCTAAGTCATAGTAAAGTTCCTTAAGTCAGGAAAAATAATAATACTGAACCTTACTAAAGTTTAGGAGGCAAGGTAGATGAAAGAAGACAACAAAAAGGCAATAAAGGCACATTGGGCAGGCGTAGAGCCTTACAAAAAGGATTCTGGTCCATCAATCTCTGTTAAGTGTCAATCAACCCAACAACAACGAGTAACTTTTGAATTAATTCAGAGAAGATAGTGTGTGTGGGTTGGTGATACACTTTGTGGCCCAAATAAAACAAATGTGGCTGGGGGTGCTCTTATCTGCTTTGTGCCATGGTCCTCTCCTTCCCCCTCCATGCCTCCTCCTCATCACCACCCAGTGGCTCCTCATTCCCTCAGAACAAAAGGTACAGGGTGCTGAGCAGCAAAGAAAGGGGTTCTGACAGAGGGCCCCCCATGGAAGCTAGGACCTTCTCCCCTCCAAGGGTTGCCAGCTCTGAGGGCACCTCATGCTTTCACACACACCCTCAACCTCCAGGCCTACATCCACCCACTCCATCTGATCAGACATTGAAGAAGATGAACTTTCCCCAGATGAAGGGAAAGACAATTCATCCAAGCTCTTTTTGGGGAGGTTATCGGACACAAGAAAGCTGTGGGTCATCCAGGGGCTTGGGGCACCCCCCACCAATGTTCAGGGGCATCTCTTCATGTTCTTCCTTCTCTTACTCTTCAGTTCATACCAGGGTTTTCTTCTCTTCTATGCATGGGCCCTATACAAGGGACATTAGGGCTTCTTGGGACTAGCTTGTTTCTCCTAACAAGCTATGTTCCTCTTTCTTCCTGTTCTGTTAAGTTGATTCTTTTTTGGCTTTAGTACAAATTCAACTGGAGAGGGGTGTACCCTCTCCAAAGTTTGGCTTCCTGCCAGTGGAGAGGTGGGCAGTGACAACTAACACAGGATCCCATTCCTTTCACTTCTGTTGATATGATTGGAATAGCTGCATTAGGCTGCTATCCTGAAGGAGTTCACATCAATGGGACTAATTACTATGTTGGTGGGACTGAAGCTTGGGGAATTGTGAGTTAAGGCCTTGTCAAGTAACAATCTTTCATTCTGCATATGCTTTCTTTGTGTGATGATGTCCTGAATTTTGCTCTTTTGTAATGTTTGAACTTTATATTTACATTAAAAAGAACACATAATTCCCCCTTTGAGAAAATATAGGATAAATTAAATGCAGTTAAGACCTGCCCTCGCTACTCTTTTTCAATGATCTGTTGAGTTGAAGTGTAAAGCTTTCTTACACTATTTACCAGGATTCACTATGGTATATAATATTTATAGGAATTAAAAACTGTTAATAGCCAAACATTGTAATTGATTAACCTCTGTATGTTTACAGCTCACTTTAATTGCTTAAAAACGCCATTTGTCAGCTTCATGTTCTATTGACAATGCTATCGATTTATCCGATTTGGGCTTTGTCTCATCTCTCGTACATAAAACTCACATATGCAGTTCAAATGGGAAATGACTGTATTGATTTCCTTAACTTGAGCCCAAATGCTAAAGATTTTTGGATAAGCTTTCTCATTACTTAAGCCAAAATCAATAAGAGAGAGCATCTTTTAATGAAAGAGCAGTTTGAGCAACGTACTTCAGAAATGGGGTCCTGTTCATCCTTTGCTTTGCGAATCGATCTCCTCGGTTCCTTAAGTGAGGTCCAATTGGTTGACATTGTGGTTTGTCTTTGTGTGTAAACTTGCAGCTTCAGAGAAGCGAAGACAAGCTATGGAGACAGCAAGAAGGAAGAGTTTTCTGCTGCAACGGAAAAAGGATGTTCCTCTTATCCAGGTCACTCATTTTAAACTGCTGGGATTAAACTACACTAACAAGAATATTCTACATCATTCTGACCTGTGTTTTTGCAGCCACCTTTCAGGATGTGATCGCTGAAAACTGTTGGACTTCCCAACCTCATTTCAACATTTGTCCTAGACTTCTTCGGCATGCCATGCTAAATGCCTGCAATGCTGTTAGTTACCGGTATATGTTGTGGCCATTGCAGGATATTATTTTGTTTTAAGGAATATGCATAAAAAGAATGAAATGTGAGATCATTATTGTAGATTTTTAATTTAATTAGGCTTCCTTTTACCTTCAGCTTTGGCAGCATTTGATTTACTGGTTTCAGAATGAACAGCCCGACAAGAAGCTGTGTGTGAAAAATTAGGAGCTAAAGTCGAAGAGCAGCAGAATGGACTGGGAACATCCTGCAAGTTATATGGGCAGGCCAAACGTCAGGTACTGTACTAAGATATCATTAACTGCCCTGGACTACATAAATTAAGCTGATTACGCCTTCACTTAATTAACTGAGAATGACCTATTGATGTATAGGCAGAGTAAGATAGAGACTACATGCTGCTCTGTACTAAATTTATAGGTTTTCAATTAGTTCTACTATTGACTGTGACTCTGGTGAAAGAAAAACTTTGCTTATATGCTCAGTGACTCCCTGAAAAAAAAATAGCAATACATTTTGAGCTGCCATGTTCATATGTGTTGTGGGTTTTTGTGGGTTTTTTTGTCACATAAGTTCAACACAATGGACCCACAGTTCATTTTGATTTTGCTTTGTTTTAAATTCTGATTAATTTGCACATGGTTGTTGCAATGTAAGGCTGCTATCTCTTATGCCGTCTTGCCACTTCAGTCTTTACTTTGATGAGATTTATGCAGTCCAACGGTGTTCAGGATCACCACCTACAGAATAATTGGTTGTTGTATGATCTTGGACTAATAGCTTCATCAGTAGGAATGTTTGATCATGTGGTAGAAATAATGCTGGGGATTAAAATTTAATTAACTGTTTTTGTGAGCAGGCAGCATTAGAGGTAAAATCCAGGAAATGTTTTGTAATATACTTTGCATAAACATTTTATTTACACCTTCCAGGAAATTCATGAATTAGGTTAGTGTCCTAATCTAATCATATCATACTATATTAGCTATTGGTTTGATATAGTAAACCTTGAGCTTTTGAACGCCCTACATAAGAAGAACTTTAAACTCTACCAAAAGCTTCTTGTAGAGAACGAATAAGGGTAATCTTTGGTGCAATTGGAAACCACCTTCTTTTCAGGACCACTCTATGCTTCTACAACTTTTGTTTTTAAGACAATAATTAGAATTTCCAGTGCGATTCCTGGAAAGACCCTACAAAGTCACACCAGTGGTGTGATTTCAGAAGCAGCCTTATTGACAGACACTCTGACTGATTAGCTTTTGGAAGTCGCAGGTCTTGGACCTCTGAACTCCATGTGATTCCAGCAGATAAGGATAAACTCAACCTGACTGCTCTGAGAGTTCTGGCTTTGAGTGCTCTTTTTCTCCACTTCCACTTGCAATGGATTCCTCCTAGTAAAGCCTCATTGTGAGGGGAAACTTCTTCTCTTTTTCCTGGATACTAAAGATTCCCTTGCTGCGTTTTGCAAGTAGCATAAGCTTTCAATTCCTACTGCAATCTGCCTCTTCTGCTTCTCATCCAGAAGCCGAAACAATCCACCATGCTGCCTCCATGTCTAGCAGTCTTACTTTTCATAACTTTTTTTCTCTATTGTATCTGGGACAGCCTTCAATGGTTAACCATTACATTGCCATAATACCCCATTTGTGGAAAAGCTGTGATATTGTCACTGTTTCTGTCTGGAGTCCCCTTACAGGGGCATTCCACTACCTTCTGAAGTTAAACTGCTCTTTGTATAATTTGGAAAACATTCTAGTGTCTGGGACGGATCTACCAGCCTGTCCTCTGACAGAACAGAACCATAGGTGCACTGAGAAATAATTTTCCTTAGCACATTTGAGTTGAATTTCCTTTCAGTAATTCATGTTTCAGAACAGCTCTTTCCCCTGAACATGATACTTAGTTGTAGATGTGTATAGATTTGTGTGTTCGAGCAAATGTGGTAACAATATCACCTTGGAACTCTTTGCAGTAGATTGGGCATGGGTCCCAACCCTGCCAGTATCTGCATTCTGCATTGTTAAATATATGTACATTAAAAAAGTAATTCACCAAAGTTTGCTGTGAACCGAGCCACTACCTCTCCACCAAATGGGCGAAGCTTGATTTCCAGACGAACACATTAATCTATCACACTTCTTGGCTTGGCTGTCTGTCTTCTGTTTAAGGCCTTGCAATTTAATGATGCCTGATTGCTTTATGCAATAACAGAATGGAACATTAAAGCTTAAAACGTTTCTATTCTACTGGCCTCTTAGTTTTCACTGCATCAGACACTAAACTGCATGCCTTCTTATCATGGCTGCTGCACAGGTGTTGCTGCACCCGGGCTTAAGATTCTTATGTTCAGTATCCTACCAGTACTGTTGAAAATATGTTTAGAACCAGCTGGATTTCAATGCTGAAGATTTCTTAGCCTACGAATAACCCTAGACAAGTGCATTTAGCAGTAGTTATCATGGAAGGTGCTTCTCATACAGAAGTATGAATCCACATACTTCAAGCATAAGGAGATATAGTGGTACCTCGGGTTACAAACGCTTCAGGTTACAAACACTTTGGGTTACAGACTCCGCTAACCCGGAAGTAGTACCTTGGGTTAAGAACTTTACCTCAGGATGAGAACAGAAACTGTGTGGTGGCGGTGTGGTGGCAGCAGGAGGCCCCATTAGCTAAAGTGATGCTTCAGGTTAAGAACGGTTTCAGGTTAAGAACGGACCTCCGGAACGAATTAAGTACATAACCAGAGGTACCACTGTAGCAATATAGCAAGCCTATAACTTGGCTCATGCCAAATAAGTATTGGCTGTGAACGTTGGCATTCACAGAGTAGTTGCCAGAAGGGTTGGCATGGTTATGGATCCTGGTTGCTTGTTCTCTTAAAGGTTGGTGGCTTGCTCATAGCCCAGAATGATCAGCTGAAATTTCATCAAAGGGTGCAAATGACAGGAGATGATTTCCTAAGCAATGAAAATGTCTTTCCACTTTTTGTATTGCAATATTTGCAATTGTATTGCATCTGCAAAGGTCACAACCTCCAGCTAGCAGCAGGCAGCAGAGTAGCACTTTGGAGACAGTTTGAATTTAGAGAGAATGACTGAGTGGGGGGGTTGGAAGAGAGCAAAGAGTTTAGTGAAAACTGGAGTGCAGTTTTCCTCTCTGGGGAACTTCTTCAGGGTTAGTAAGTTATGCTGTCTGCTAAGAAGAGTGCATTTGCTTCCACTATATAGTGCTTTCATATTTGCAAATAATCAAATATTACCAAAAAAAAAGAACCATTGGGCTTCAGTTCTCTCTCATACAAAGAAAGTTGTGCAGGATCAGAAAGTGGGAAGTGCGTAACAGTATTTACCAGCTGTGCAGTTAGTTCAACAGAAGGTACTTGCAATGGCAGGGAAAACACTGCTATGACATATTTGTGAGTAATAAGGAGATAAAATATGCTGGAGATCTTTATTTTACAAATAAAGACTGGGTTTTTTTGGCTGATCAAGAAAATAAAATAACATGGGTATAAAATGCAAAAATCCCAAGGTGTTGCTTCCATAAACATTGTTTCAGCACGTTCCAAGGTGCAGTAGATGTTTCTTTGTAGTCAAATTCTTAGTCTATTCAAATTCCACTTGTCCTAGACCTACTTCTGATATGTCCATTTCTCTGATAAATGATGTAGTAAAGATGTAGTAAAATCTGGGATATTCTAAACTGGGGCACTACATAACCTTAACTATAACACAATAAAGGCATATCACACTCTGGGGATATGATTACAGTATTTCTTGTGGTCATCTTTATGAAGCCTGGAAGAGAAGCAAGAGTATACAGCAAAATTTGGCATACACAGAATTACTTTGTCTTTCTATCTATCTTGGTTGTAGGGAGCAAACATCTCAAGCTGGTTCATCTGCAATCGTTTACCTTGTCATTCTGTCATTCTGTTCTCACGTGTGTTTTCACAATAGTGGCTGGATATCCAGATGGTTTTATATTATTTAACTACGGTATGCAGGAGAATAAAACCATTCCTTCTCAGGAGCAGAACTAATGGCAGTCACACCCCCTGGGAAGAGAGGGGGCAGGTTCAAAGGCGACTTCCTCCTAAGTGAGGTGATACCTTGGAAGGTTGGTCTGTTTCCTAGTTGTTGGGGCATGCATTTCCACACCATTTTGTGCTCCTGTCTCTTTTTCTGCTGTCTGACATGTGGCAATCGTTTTGCCATGGCAACCATTTTGTGACTGGTGCCCACAGCACTTTTTCAACCTTCCAGATATGCCCAGTGACCCCCAAAGGCTGACGGCCTTTGTTCGATAGCCATCAGTAAAATTTTTAAAATTAAAGTTATGAAAGTCTTGAACTCTAACAAGGAATAGATACTTGAACTGTAATTGCTGGCTGTCATCCATGCTTGTGTGTGTGTTCTGGTGAACTCCTGATTAACTAAATCTTAGGTGGTAGAGGGCTGGCTACATGTACAAAATGAAAAGTGGCCAATCATGTGTAAGGGTATAGTTGAGCATGTGCATGCAGCCTATGTGCCTTTGGCACGTGGCTGCAACAGTCAGTTAAAACTACATTTGAGGTCAAGGAAACCCAATTGCTGGAAAAATCTAGCATTGAAAAGGGAGAAAATCAAAACAATTCCCTTAATGCTACAGTGTTAGGCGAGGAATAGGATATGCCCAAACATGTGCCAGGATCTGCCTTTTCCCAGCTGAAATATTATTCTAAAATATAATTTAGAAGACTGCTAGCAAATGTCAATTGGAGGAAATTGAGGAGTGCAGTACCCAACACAGAAATGCAAACAGCAAAAGTAATTTAACACTCTATTTAACACTATTACAATGGATTAAATATTAATAGATGAGAATAACAAGTGGGAAACCATTTTAAAACTTTGTTCTGGATCTAAGCAGGCCATGAGGGCCACAGCCTTTGCCTGCTTTTTTTCACAACCAATTGGTATTCAGAGTCTTGTCATAAATGTAGCAGTGGCTGACCTGTGGCACTCAAAAAATAAATATAAACAAAGAAACATCTGTAAACAAATATGTTTTGTGCTGACATTTTGGTGTTTTGATTAGCCAGTCACTGACGTTTTCTGTAATTTTTAAATTAAATTATTTTTAAATTATTTTTTTATGTTTTTGGCAGCATTACTGCCCTGCTATTTTATGAAATGGCAGTAAAGAAATACAGTAGACAAACAAATAAATAAAAATTTAAATGTTGCAGAGTTCAACAGTGGGACAGATTCCCAAGAGCGGTTGGATGGCTATCTGTCATGGATGCGCTTGTTGTGATTCCTGAATTTTGCTGTGGGTTGGACTACATGACCCCCGGGGACCCTTTCAACTCTATAGTTCTATGATTCTACAACTAGCACCACCTCTAACCATTGGCCATCAGGTGTAGATATAAAGTAGGCCTTGCCAATGTGGTTCTCTCCAGATGTTGTTGGACTATAGCTTTTGTAATCCTTGACCACTGACCTTGCTGGCTGGGATAGATGGGAATTGCAGTAACATTTGGTAAGTACATTTTTGACTATCTATCCCCAGTCTGTATTTTGCAATTCTTGCCATTATTCATCAGTTTTGTAGAGGTGCTAGGTCATTTACATTTGTCCCAGGTTGCTTTCCTCATATGTCAGAGTGACCCATCATTTTTCGAGTAGTTTTCTGAGTAAAGTAAAATGGAGACTTTGTTCCTCTCATGGACAATCATAATTGGTTCTTTTCATTTTCTGAGTAAAAGGCCAGCTGTGAGACTGCATGAGGGTTTCTATGCATGGCTTTTCAAGCCACGGTAAGGAGATATATATTTATTTTATTTGGATGTTCTTTTGTGTCCCAAAGATCAATACGATGTTGGCTGAAAGTGGTCTTGAAGCAACTTGAGAGAAAAGTGATCATGAAAGATTATGGGCAAAAAAATAAAAAATGGAAATGAGAGCAGTGCAAAATCAGAAGAACTCCAAAGAACTCAGCAAACCTTTTTCAGCAGGGGGCCGGTCCACTGTCCCTCAGACCTTGTGGGGGGCTGAACTATATGGGGAGGGGAAATGAATGAATTCCTATGCCCCACAAATAACCCAGAGATGCATTTTAAATAAAAGGACACATTCTACTCACGTAAAAACATGCTGATTCCCAGACCGTCCGTGGGCCGGATTTAGAAGGCGATTGGGCCAGATCCGGCCCCCGGGCCTTCGTTTTGCCTACCCATGCCAAAGAGCAAGTGCACCTATAGAATTAGTTGGGAACAGCTGTATGCAAGCATTTTATTGAATTTCCAATACTTCTGAATGTGTGTGTATGTATGATTATTGTATTTGCATTTCAAGGTAGGAAATATAGGATTAACAGGTGAGATATCATTGACCTGCCTGCTTTGCATCTTAGTTCTAAAGTCCTTGGACAAACAAGGCAGGGATTTGACCCATTATAACAACGAATTGCTGCTGGTGCTGCTGCTGCTGGATGATATTGTTGAAAGCAGCCTCACCTGTTGGATCAAGAAATGGGCACAAGATAGCACCCCATTCACAAAGTTCCCCATCAGGATAGGAATACCTGTACAGAAGCCTGCATCTTCATGTGTTTGCCACATTGCCAGATTGTGGAATTTGCCTTCTTAAGAATTTTAGGGCCCAAGTAGACATGGTACTAATGACATGGGGTCATGAAGAGTCGGACACGACTAAACGACTAAACAGCAACAAAAGACATGGTACTAATGTTGTCACTGACAATCATGTCAGTAAAAGGAAAGAAAAATTGTGGCAAATGCCCATCATTTTGTCATCAGGAGCACAGTATGTGAGGAAACTGAGGCATTATGTTTTCTTTCCTCATCTTGGTCCTGGTGAAAATAATGGGTGGGGATAGATATTTTGTGTTTCAGGTGAATTTGGAGGAACACTTTTTGTATATTTGTATTGCTCTATTGATATTTCATTGTGTAACTTTGCATTTTACTTTTCTTGTAAATTGCTTTGGGAATCGGTTGGGTTGGGTGAACCAATAAATATCTTTAACCAACTAAAATAACTAACTAAACACCCCCTCACCCATTTTAGCCCCAGGAGTGAGGCCTCTATTGACACCAATTTTCAGATTAGCACATCTAGGTATCGCCTGTATTCTTTTATTTGAAGTGATTGCATCCCAACAACATTTTTAAGTTGTTTGCTTTCCTACCCATTAAGTGGAGGAGGGGACTGTCCTTCAGTTTTTTCTTTCTTTCACCCTGACTCTTTTCTCCCTCAAAGTTGATTGCTCTCCATTTAAACAAAAAAGTGTTTATGTGTGTTTCTGAATAATCTTGGGTGGAAAGCCCACCAACAGAAGTATCTTCAGAAAAGGACCCAGTCTGAATCAACATAAAGCCAGTTCTATGAATTAGGGCTGGGTTGGGGGGGGTGGGGGTGATGAAGGGGGCTCTATCTAGAGTAATGTCAGTAATTTAAGACAGCAGTGCTATTCACTGAAGTGAACCCAGTTGAACCCAGGGGGCCTTACTTCTGAATAAACATGCTTCCTGTTTGCTTCCACAGTGTTTAAGTGTTGTGCCCAGGGCTCCCCCCCCAGCCGAAACTCACCAGAACTCAGTTCCGGAACCTCTCAGGTGGGCAGCATTGCCATTATAAGAGAACAAGATAGGCATTCGTGGTGAGTTATGGCACCTGTTTTTCTAGAAAAATAGCACTGCTTTTACCGTACCATGTGATCCTCTTATTCAGATGTTAGAGGGGTATCATGGGGTCCTAGACAAGGGATCTGCCGCTTGTGCTTCTCTATTATGCTATGTTCATTTGAAAAAGACCACTAGGAAATAAATAGTTTAAACAAACAAACAATGACAGACAAACCGCCTAAGATAGTTAGGTGGAGCCTACAGTGGTTTGAAGCCTAATTAGGCTTCCACTGATAGAAAGGTCTCCCAAGTGGAGTTCAGTGGAAGAAGGGAAGTGGCTTCCACCAACTTCCTTTCCCTTCTGCAGCCCCTTGTGTCATCTGAAAATCTGCTCCAGAGGGTTGGGGACCCCTTGAAGGAACATGATTGTGTCTGGGGATCCTCTCCTGGATTTCAGTCCTATCCAAGCAGAAGTTTGGATTTAGGGCAGCAAGACTGGTTCTGCCTCACAATGTAGTGAATTGAGCAAAATGGAAGGCAAAAGGCAGCGGGTGTGTGGTGCCGAGTTTTGGCCACACACAGTGTGTCACTGAAATTTGAAAGACCAAAGTCTGCCCCTGGTCCGTGTACAGAAGGTGTCCTTCCATTCATGAACACATAATGAAATACAAGCCAACAAACTGAGGGAAACTTTGGGTAGCAATTGTGAACCTGAGAGTTGTGATCCTGAGAGCAGTTTCTTTGTGTACCCATAAATTATGCTCTGAAATAAATGGTCATATATGCTAGAGAATGAGGAAGAAATTGTGACGTCTGTCAGCAGAGGCAGTTGTCTTCTAGTCTAAGGTAAAGGTAAAGGGGCCCCTGACTATCAGGTCCAGTCGTGTCCGACTCTGGGGTTGCGGCGCTCATCTCGCTCTATAGGCCGAGGAAGCCGGCATTTGTCCGCAGACAGCTTCCAGGTCATGTGGCCAGCATGACAAAGCTGCTTCTGGCAAACCAGAGCAGCGCACGGAAACGCCGTTTACCTTCCCACCGGAGCGGTCCCTATTTATCTACTTGCACTTTGATGTGCTTTCGAACTGCTAGGTGGGCAGGAGCTGGGACCGAGCAACGAGAGCTCACCCCGTTGCAGGGATTTGAACAGCCGACCTTCTGATCAGCAAGCCCTAGACTCTGTGGTTTAACCCTTGTCTTCTAGTCTAGTCATTACTAAAAAGAGAGTCAATGTTAAGTTTTGTTTTGTTTTTAAGTAAGCCATGGAAAAATAATGAATTATTTTCTTGGAAGCAATGCACAGATACAATTTGTGTTTGTAAAGTTTATACAGAAGTAGAGGCCTAGGAAAGTTTGTTTGTGAAGTTCTTGGCTTCAAATGGTTTATATTGGATTATTTGGTCAGTATCTAAAATAGCATGTGAATGCTTTACACCAGGCATCCCCAAACTGCGGCCCTCCAGATGTTTTGGACTACAAATCCCATCATCCCTGACCACTGGTCCTGTTAGCTAAGGATCATGGGAATTGTAGGCCAAAACATCTGGAGGGCCGCAGTTTGGGGATGCCTGCTTTACACTGTGTGTTCTTTTTCTTGCTCTTATTTCATAGACTTGTAGAGTTCTATAACCCTGAGGGTCATCTAGTCCAACCACTTGCAATGCAGAAATCCTGTCACTTTCAGTCTCACTAGCGCTCTTGGAATACTTGGTTGCATATTATTTTGTTGAAAATATGACATAGTAAAAAAAGGTAATTTAAACCAGTCATTCCATAGGATTAATAGTAGAGTGTACGGTGCTAATTAAAGCACCATTTTACTTGTTAAAACCTTTGAATAAAAGCAGTAAGGTTTAAGTGGAAGATAGTTCTTTCTAACTTCTACCAAAAAAATAAGAGAAAATGGAGTTTGTTATTCCTCATCTAAGTTTGCAATAGCATAAATTTTCTGGCTTTAGAATACATTACAACATATTTTCAGATTCTGCTGTATATAATGTGATTTGGATAAATATAAAGATGTGGCTTTATTAGACAATATCTCAGCATTGATGTTACAGGCAAATTTAAAAATATAGGGCTATGAAGGACTATCTTATTAAATATTTGTCAAGTATTTCCTGGACAATAGCAAAATAAACTTATATGTGTTGCAAGAAATGTGAAATGATAGTCTCTAATGTTATTATAGCCCCTTTAAGCTCTCAGCCTCTGAAAATAATATATGTACTATTGAATCAAATGGCCTTAAACTGAAAACTATGGTATGAATCAACAGTGGAATTTTAGGTAAATTATGCAAGATTTAACCATTTGTAAAAATAATGACTTACTAGGTATTACTACTGCTGTTTCATTAAAGTATTTTAAAGGACCATTGTCCTAAGTGATGCTTCTTAGAGTATTTTGGCAGTATACAAGCATTTTCAAAATTATTATTATTATTTTTTATTATTTATACCCCGTCCATCTGGCAGGGTTTTCCCGGCCACTCTGGGCGGCTTCCAACAAATATAAAAATACATTAAAATATCACAGATTAAAAACTTCCCTAAACAGGGAATGCATTGATATATCTCTCCCCCCCCCCCCCCGGTTCATATTTTCCTTGCACAAAATCCATCATTGTATCTTTTTCACTCTAGATATTATGCTTCCGATCATAGGTGAGCCTTGTTTCTTATCTGGCTTGTAAAAGGGTGTCTGGATTACCTGCTTTTCTCATGACAGATACCAAACCATTATGGGAACACCTGAAACAATTTGTGCTTCATCCCAGGTGGTGGTTCTGACTGGACTAGGACATCTGATTTTTTGTTACAGCGCCTCCTTACCAGAGGCAGCACTTTCCTTGCAATATTGTCTCTTTTTTAAAAATCCAATTTTTATCCAGTTTTATCACTTGGTATTGCTGGTTGGAGGTGTCTGCTGATGAGCAGGTTAGTCAGTCTGTGGGTCTCCATCAGTTAACCTATGCACTAAGCATTGGGAGGGTTATTAATTATATAATTGCAGTGCTTTAATCAACTGCTTTCTGATCAGTCATTTATTCACTGAGGTCCAGCTCTGAGGGCCTTCTGCCAGTTCCCTCACTGTGAGAAGTGAGGTTACAGGGAACCAGGCAGAGGGCCTTCTCAGTAGTGGCGCTTGCCCTGTGGAACACCCTCCCATCGGATGTCAAGGAAATAAACTATCTGACTTTTAGAAGACATCTGAAGGCAGCCCTGTTTAATGTTTGAGATTTTATTGTGCTTTTAATATTCTGTTGGGAGCCGCCCAGACTGGCTGGGAAAATCCAGCCACATGGGTGGGGTATAAATAAATTATTATTTATTATTTATTATTATTATTATTATATTTTAAAATGCATGTCACCAACGTATATTCATCTGAACCTTCTTAAGGCACCTCCAGAGCAATAGATGATAAAAATAAACAAATGTGCCTTCTAACTGCAGCTTGAACAATTAAAATTGGTTCCCATTGCCTAATTGGGGTGGAGCTATGCAAGGGAGGGCTGTTTCCAAAGGCTGCATATTCTTGTCTCTCTCAGGCAAAAGAACCACAGGGCTTTTCCTAAGACAAGTGGATGGAGCTGACCAAGGGAGATCTGAGTCAAATAATCTGAGTCAAATTTCTGAAGGCCGTTGTCCTTTGGTAATATGTGAACCTGAGATGTGAATGTTTGGTGAAAGCTGAAGACTAAGAGCCAAAGACTCATTGTCCCATGAATCTTTGGCTATGGGCTAGATCCTGTGGCCTCTGAGATCTGCATGGCCAACAAAAGGAGAACTACATAACTGGATCCCTTTGGCAATGCTGTTCATCGTGTGATATAAAAAATGCTTTGGGAGAGACACAACACTGATTAACCAGCTAAAGTTTGAGTTGATTATTCTAATTACCCTCAATGTACTATGTCAGGTAGGTGTTTGGATCATCTGTCTGTCTTGCGAAACACCTACATACCCCATCATTTGAGACAAGTAGTGGGCAGAGTCATCTGTCTGCTAGTAGATTTACTCAGGAATATGAATACTTGCCTAAGGCTACCCAGTGAGTTAATGACACCAGTGAGAGTTGGACTGAGCACTTCCAGATTGATAGAATAGGTTGTAGTCCTGTACATGCTTACCTGGATAATCCATTGCAATCAATGGGACTTACTTTTGAGTAGATGTGTATAGACTTACTCTATCATATTCTTTTAGTCACTATGCTATGACAGCTTTTAAATTAGGCCAACCAGCCAGAATAAAAAAATGTGACAGGAACAGGCAAGGGATAACTAGTAACTTAGGGACTACACTTAAGAATCTGCAATAAAAATCATTTAAAAGCAGATTGCACAAAGTAAGAACATTTATTTTCACTGAAAACGTGTGCTATTTTTTATTATTATTGAGAGATACATTAAACATTGATACAGCCAACCTCTGATTGAACCTTCAGCATTGTCACATATCAGGCCAGCTGAAGATTTATTATGCAATATAAAATTAGTGTATACAATAAACCTGATAGTAAATGACCTTTGCAGACACTGAATAGTATCTTTGTGGCTGAATAGAAAGGGATTTGAAAAATATATTGAATAAAATATTCAAACTCATTCAACCATTCCCAAATTTAAAGAAAGGAAATTCAGAAGTTTTGTGTACCCTTTAAAAAAGATTGTTTCAAATGCAGAAGACACATGAAACAAGGCTAAATCTTCTTGAAAAATAATTTAACTTAAAATGAAATATTGCCAGAATGCAAGATTGTAATTTTTCCTAGTGTGGGTAAATCAATTAAGAAGTTAAATTACCGAATTAAAAATATTTTAAGCAATTTAAAAAGTACCCATGACTGATAAGGCAACATATTTTTCATTGATTAGTTACGGCATAAGATTTAGTGGACCAGAATCCAGTCCATCAGATGCATTATTCTTGTCTGGCCATTATAAATTTATGCTAGAAAGGTTCATTAATTTTTGTAGGTCTACTTTGAGTAAAACTTAGCTGCATACCACCCTCAGTCCTGTTAAGTTCAGTGGGGCTTAGTCCCAGATTAGTGTGTATAGAATACAATCCTTTTACAGTGGTACCTCTGGTTACAAACGCTTCAGGTTACAAACGCTTCAGGTTACAGACACTTCAGGTTGCAGACTCTACTAATCCAGAAATAGTACCTCGGGTTAAGAACTTTGCTTCAGGATGAGAACAGAAATTGTGCTCCGGCGGCGCGGCGGCAGCAGGAGGCCCCATTAGCTAAAGTGGTGTCTCAGGTTAAGAACAGTTTCAGGTTAAGAACAGACCTCCAGAATGAATTAAGTTCTTAACCAGAGGTACCACTGGACTTGAGTGTAAGCCCCCTGGTTTGTTTCTGAGTGGGTACGCATAGAGCTGCACACTGGAAGATTTTATAAAACCATGCTGTAAAAAGCTGCATAAGGGTTGTGTTTTTTTTTAATGGCTACTGTCACCCAATTATTTTCAATTAAGGAAGCTTCTTTTTGTCCCCATTGGAATGAAGAAATGTTCTAGCGTACAAATGATTGGAAGTCTAGTAGAGTAGCAGAAGTAAATATCTATCGAAATGTGATGAGGTCTGCAGACTGATAGAAAGCTTAACGTCTTTCTACTGTATTAGATCACTGCTTTTTCTCACATATGACTTTTGTGTTGATTTAAATACTCAGCTGGAAGACCTTCTGTTGATTGTTCAGCAGGCTGGGCAGTCTTCGGTGGACAATCAAAAAGTGCCTACTGCAGAAGAATCCCACTGGCACGATGCCTTTGTGACTCTTAAATCTGATTTCACAGAACTTGAAAAGAAGTGCCCTGAAGCTTTAATGCAGCTCAGTCACAAAGTGGAAGTGACAAAAGACTGTAGCATAGAAAAATCAAAAGCAACATCCACGATATTTCAGAAATGATACTGTACATTTAGCCTTAAAAAAACCCTCTTGCTTTTATTTATGTTTAAATGTGAGAAAATCATGCTATGTGCCCCCCTCCCTATTTGTCTTAAATATAGTACAATCCTTACTTCTCTGAATAGCTTGAGGGAGCACAGAATTTGTATGCAGTAGAGAAAGACATAAAACAAACTGTGATATAGTAGAGGAGGCTAGAGAAAGGGAAATAAAGCTTCTCAATAATGATCCAGATGTGAAAGGCAAAGAGGAGGAGGAGAAAGTGTGTTATCAAAATATATATTCAAACAATTGGATAAGTTTATATGCATCCAATAATAGGGATGGGCTGATTTGTCAGATTTGTTTTCTCTTTTTTTTATATACCAAACTTAAACTCAGTTTACTCCATTTTCCGGTCAGTGTGCATTTTAAAAAAGATTAAAAATCCATGTGCAGTACTCCTAATATACACAATTTTTGTACACTTTTTACATAATATATATACTGCATTTTTGCATAGTATAATGCACCCCAATATGCACTTATTTGTACACACTTTTGCATTGCAAAATTCAGAGAAGTTAGAATTTTGTAGGACAGCTGTAGTTTGGTTTGTGTATTTGTGAAGTGCAGTTAGGTAGGTTCACATTACAGTGGTACCTCAGGTTATGAACACAATTGGTTCTGGAAGTCTATTCATAAACTGAAGCATTCATAAACTGAAGCGAACTTTCCCATTGAAAGTAATGGAAAGTGGATTAATCCGTTCCAGGTGGGTCCGCAGCGTTCGTAAACTGAAAATTCGTAAACCGAGGTGTTCATAAACCGAGGTTCCACTGTAAAATGCAAGCTAAACTAATTTCTCCCCCATTCCTACCCAAGAAATGGCCACTTTGAGTCAATGTCAGTACAACAATTCTGGAATAAGGGATTTTGAAGATTTTAGCTTTAGTCATATTGACCCCCTCTTGATATTCTACAGATTTATTCTTCATAGGAAAGTTCAGCTGCATGGGATCTTTTTCTGATTGGTACATTGAGGCTTCTGCAGCTGGTGAAAGAGTTCCCTCCACTCATTCAAGGAGTTAGTGTCTACATATGATTTCCTGTGCAGGATGACTCCCTTCTGGAAACATCTGGCCTCATCCGGAAGGATTAGGATCGAATGGCACCATGACTGGCCTTGGTTGTGTCCAAAGTCCATAAAACGCCAATGGAATGTGGAGCACAAACATTTTCTAGATGATATATTATAGTCAAACTTTGTATTATGCCAAAGAAGCAGTGCTTCACCTCCCTGAATATTTAATGAAAATAAAAACAAATATTTGAGTGGCATAAGCCTCTCAGAGTTTAATGCTGGAATGTGAGGGAGTTTTAAGCCTGACTATAAACATAAATAATGTATACCAGTGAAATGTGATGCTAGAAGTTGTTACAGGTACATAACAATCTGATCCTGATGTATTCCTTACAGGCTGACTGCAGAATCTGGACGGATCTGGATGTGCCGAAGCAAACTCGAACATCTCTGCTTTTATTTGGGCATGTGCTAGTGCAATGGATGGTATGAGAGATGGGCCTTCCTACTGGTGGTGCTGAGGTTGCGAGAATTTCTCGTAGTGTAGATATTGCCTCTTTTTTGACCTTCAAAATATGGCAACCCTAAATATAACCACTCAAACCCTCTGACTCTCAGAGCCAGGAATCTGGACTTGGGTTATAGCAGAAATCTTTCTAAATTTTGTGCTTTGGCTTTGGAAACGGTTGAGAGAAAAATGAGAAAAAGTAGCAATCTTATACTAAACTTACACATACAATATTGTCCAGCACTAGATAATCTAGTAAAAGATTGAGGGAGCAATCTTAACCCTGGCCAGGCTGTAATGGGACATATGGAACTACTGCCACATCTACAGCCCCAGTGCGGCAAAACGCTGGTGGAGCCCAGCACAGCTGGACAGAGGGCTATCTCCACCTCATCCAAACTGCCCCCCCCCCTGCCTAGTAGAACAGGGCTTTGGATCACTATGCTAGTAGAGCTGAAGACAGTACAAAGGGGGGTGAAATGCGATGAGACATTTGAAATGTATGGGTCCCTCAAGAGACTTTTGCAAATGCAGTGCATTTTTTCAAGTTCCATCATCTACTACCCTTTCATTCCCCAGCCCAAGCTTCCAAGCTGCTCCTTTTTTTGGGGGGGGGAGAGACTCTCTAGAATAGCTTTTGGCCAAAGTGAAATTTGGGGAAGTCCCTATATAAGGATGGAAGTTCTTGTGTGCATTAGTTGCTTTAGCTCAGGCATCCCCAACCTGCGGCCCTCCAGATATTTTGACCTACAACTCCCATTATCCCTAGCTAACAGGACCAGTGGCCAGGGATGATGGGAATTGTAGTCTAAAACATCTGGAGGGCCAAAGGTTGGGGATGCCTGCTCTAGCTCCTCAATTTGGACATGCTGATATAAGAATTTGCCACTTGGGCTGCAATGTTAAATACAATTACAGTCATACCTCGGTTTAAGTACGCTTCAGTTTGAGTACTTTCAGTTTAAGTACTCCATGGACCTGTCTGGAACGGATTAATCTACTTTCAATGGGAAAGTTCGCTGCAGGTTAAGTACGCTTCAGGTTAAGTACAGACTTCTAGAACCAATTGTGTACTTAAACCGAGGTACCACTGTACAAGGGAGAGTAGGCCCAATGGGACTTACTTCTGTGTTTGTTTTACAATTTTTAAACAATAAAGACATACTTAATGCCAAAGGAAAGTGGCAGGACCCAAAAATGTCCCCTCTGAAACCCGTGACTTGAAATCATGGGACAAATGGAAATGGGTATGTGCCCTTACTCATGTTCATTAATTTCAATGGATCTGCTTTCAATACAGTAATTTGATTCCCAACCATTGTTCTTAAGTTCATATGTACTTGGGAGAGACATACTTGGGAGAGACATAATTCTAAATGTACAAAAAAAGAGAGAGCATATAATGTTTCTTAGGCTATTCATACCTCTGTCATATTGGGAGCACATCTACTACATGTCCAGAGCCTTGGCAATGTTCATATTAGACACGTACTGTCAAGTGTGGATGTGTTTACACTTATTCTTTTCCCACAGCATTCAGAAGAGGCACAAATAGGAGCTAATTAATTTTGTAAGTCACTGATGACAGCCATAGCAGCTGAACAAAACAGAGCAACAAGTCAATTACATGTTGTCACCTGTAATGTGTAAAAATACCTTTTTAATTCTCCCTTGTCTTTCCAGCGTCATCTTTTTATTTACAGTACAAAAGATTCTAATTTTATATATTGTACAGGTTGTGAAAATTGCATTGGATTCACTGCTTATTTTTGTTTGAAAGCCTGCACCACTCTGTTGTGACTATTTGACGGTAGGGAGACTGTTTACTCTCAAGATGGCAACAGGTAGCAAGTTTCCATTCCTTGAGAATAGCTCCCACATTAAACATTTTTCCTAACTTTATATGGGCAATCCTTTTGTTTCTTTTATTTAGCAAAATATAAAGTACACACACAAACAATTCTGACTTGTATAACAGCCAGAAATGCATTTGTGCATATGTGGATATGGTATATATTTCTTTGCTCTATCAAGCTCTAGGGAGTTAGTGACATTCAAAGGCTAAGTAAGGTATAATTAAGTTTGTGATTAAACTGAGCATAATTATGTTAGATACAGAGTGGGGACAAGAAGGTTAACTTAAGTAATGGTGCACTAGCCTTTTAACCTTTACCAACGCAGTCCTATAAATGTCTACTCAGAAGTGAGCCCCATTGAGTTTAAGGGACTTGCTCCGAGGTAAGAGTGTATAAGATTGCAGCCTAGGTCTCCAGTATGGTAAATATCCCATAAACTGTTTGTAAGACTGATTCCCTCCCCACACTTTGACTATGTTTCCTTAGTATCTGGTACATAAGTGGTCATTTTTCCTGACCATATTTGAAACAGTAGTGGAATGAGGCTGGTGAAAAATCCACTATGTTGACAGTATGAGTAGTATTTCTATTCTGTAAATCAGGGATGGCTAACCTGCAGTGGGTGGCACTGTGGTCTAAACCACAGAGCCTAGGGCTTGCCGATCAGAAGGTCGGTGGTTCGAATCCCCGTGACAGGGTGAGCTCCTGTTGTTCGGTCCCTGCTTCTGCCAACCTAGCAGTTCGAAAGCACGCCAAAGTGCAAGTAGATAAATAGGTACCGCTCCGGCAGGAAGGTAAACGGCGTTTCCGTGCACTGCTCTGGTTCGCCAGAAGCGGCTTAGTCATGCTTGGCCACATGACATGGAAGCTGTACGCTGGCTCCCTCGGCCAATAAAGCGAGATGAGCACCGCAACCCCAGAGTCGTCTGCGACTGGGACCTAACGGTCAGGGGTCCCTTTACCTTTGCCTTTAACCTGCAGCCCTCCAGCAGTGGTGGACCTTGGGGACTCAAATTTCGGCCATGAGAGTTGGGTGTGGGTGTGATCTAAGAAAGACAACCTGAGTATGTGTTTATAAATTACTGCATAAAAGGATAGGATATAATAATTTGTGTTTTGCAGCAAGTTGAGGTAACAAGTGATGAGAAAAATGAGCTGATGGTTAATTTTTTGGTCATTATTTTTAAGCCATCACACAAACACCCCAATCTTAATATATAGAGCCTATTTTTTGTGTTCCTTTAAAGTAGCCCTCCCCAAATTGGTGCCCTCCAGATGGACTCCAGCTCCTATCCACTTCAGACTGCATGGTCAGGTGCCAAGTATGATGGGTACTGTAGACCAAGAACATCTGAAGGGCACCATGTATAGCTTCTAGGTGCCTTCTGCCCCAAGTCAGAGTAGAATATGAATTGAAATGATGCGAATAGCAAAGTGAGGACACAATGTTGATGCAGGTATGTCCTTACCTTTACATATGGACAGCATACCCACCAATATTTCTCTGATCATTCTAGAATGCTGATTTTACTATTTATACCCCACACATCTTACAGGGTTGCCACAGCCACTCTGGGCAGCTTCCAACATATATGGAAACATAATAAAACATTAAACATTTTTTAAAAAACTTCCCTATACAGGATTGCCTTCAGATGGCTCAGGGGTTGGATAAATTAATACCCTCCAACATTTCTCCAATGAAAATAGGGACATCCTAAGGAAAAGTGGGACATTTGGGAATCAAATCAGAAACCGGGATGGCTTCTCTAAATCAGAGATGTTCCTGGAAAATAGGGACACTTGGAAGGTCTGGGATGGAGTGTTTGTGGATTTCCGTATAGTCATCTCCTCTTGTTCTCCTCTTTCACAGGGCCGTCTTAAGCGGGTCGGGCACCCTGGCACCGTGGTGCGCGGATCGCTCTGGCGCCCCCGCCCCGTTTCTTCCCATGGCTGGTGGGCGGGCGCAGCGTGCAGCGTGGTTTCCATGCGGCTTCGCCGTGCAGCGCCCCCCTGCCGACCCGGCGCCCCGCACCACCCAGCCTACCCCTAGAGCCAGCCCTGCTCCTTCACATGACTTTAAACGTCTTCCATAAGAGTTGATGTGTGCAGTCCTACTGCTAATTCTGCTAGTTGCATGAAAACATAGAGGCGAGCCATTAAAAAACATTATATAGAAACATTTTTATTGTAAAGGAACAGTACAGCTTTACAACAGTACAACAATACAGCTAATTCAAAACCAGTTAATTTTCCAGGTTTTTGACAAGTGGCATGGTGTTTTGAGGGAAGTTTATTGTCTCTTAAAATTCCACATTGAAAGTTGAACCTATTGAGTTTTGATTCAAAAGCATAGTATTTAAATTTATTAAGGGAGAAACCAGCAAAAGAATATTGCAGTGTAATCGCACTTCTTAATATGAATCCTCCTGTTCTGGGTTTCAAGCAGCCAACCCTTTCCTCCCCAGGAAGGCCATTCCATACTGACCTCCTTTCTTCCACTTTTCATTTCTGACAACCAGCATTTCAAGGCTATCCCGCATCCTGAGTCCTCATTGGGCTGAATGTGTGTGAGAACTGGGTAAGGGGTGTACGGCATTTAAGGAGAATTATATGAAAATGATGTACAGATGGTGTTAAACTATCAAAAATGTACAAAAATAGATAACAAGTGTGGGAAGTGTAAAGAGGCAAAAGGTACCATACATTTTATCATATGTGGTGGCAATGTAAGGTCATAGAAAGTTTTTGGGAAATGATCTATAATGAATTGAAAAAAATGTTTAAAATAACCTTTGTTAAAAAATCGGAAGTTTTCTTAATAAGTAGATATACCGAAAGAATAAAAAAGTTTGTTTATGTATGCAACAACACCCGCACGGTCATTGATAGCCCAACATTGGAAAGAAGAACGAGTCCCAACTAAAGAAGATTGGCAACTTAAATTAATGGAATATGCTGAAATGGCTAAATTAATTGGAAGACTAAGAAATCAAGAGGACAACAAATAGAATGGAAAATGTTTATTGCATATTTACAAAAGCATTGTAAGGAAGTTAATACAATAGCGAGGCTTTAAAAAACACTTGTAATATTAAGGACAATGTTTAAAATTGGAAATATTTAAAGATAAGAAGATTATAGACATGTACAATATAAGAAAATACAAAAGGTCTGGGGGGAGGAATGGAAGGAAGTCAAGGGATCTGAGGAATCCCAAAATATGGATTTCAAATGGTATGAAAATGTTTTATTTTCTATTTTAATTGCATCTGTTTATTATGTTATGTGAAGATAATGTTTGATTGTGAAAAGAAGAAGAAGAGAGAATTGGGTAAGGGATTGTGTGTTTAGTTTATTATTTTTGTACTTTGTCACACCTCTGTGTTCTCCAGAGCATACGAATACCTCCCTTCCTTTTGCTTCTCAGTGAACCATTTGGGCTCCATTTCTGGAAGCAGTCACTCACCTGTGTTTGCTATTAGAGGGGTTAATATTTATGCCAGCACCTTAATGCATGTACACAATTAATTTGTTTCTGGTATAAAATGTGCATGAAATTTATTATGATACAGCTGTATATGGGATGACAATGGCTTCAACTTTATATTATTTGTTATTTTGCTTAAATGACCCTTTTGATGAACTCTTAGGCTGCATCTCATGTAAAGCATTTAAAATGAATTGATAGCTATTGTGTGTGTGTGTGTGTGTGTGTGTGTGTGTGTGTGTGTGTGTGTGTCAAGTATCGCCCCTCACCTGGAACATGGCTTACTATTCCCAAATAAATGATTGCATAGTATTTTAAAGCTTTAACAACTGTAGGATCAGTGGAAGTATGTTTGTGAGTTTTAACCATTCTATGTAAACCATTCCTTATCATCAGAGGGTTATCTTTTGACATTGCAGTGAGATAGAACTATACAGTAAATAATGGATTGTGAGATGCAGCCAGGCTTGCAGAAAATAACTATTTGAGGGATGGTGCATGAACAGAAAGCTGTAATTTTGACAGGTGGCAAGGTGTCGTGTCACCAAGCCCTCCTAAAGCCTCATATCTCATACCTATTGATTAATGGCTCTAATTAAGGAATGAAATCAAGCATGTGAAGACAGCGGATCGCTTTAGGTCCTTGTTTGGTAGTTTTCTCTTCCTGGCATACAACTCATCCATCTAAATATCACTGCTCTTTCATTTATTACAGCCGGATGATACCAAAAAGGAAGTTGAGGGGGTCCATGCTGAGCTTGTCATTCCAGAACTTGATTTGGTAAGAACTGAGGTAAGGAGATGTGTTAGAACATCATTGGAATGATTGTGTTATTATCGGTTTGCAAAACATCCTGCAAAAAACAAATGACAGAGGAGAAGAAGAATGGTAACTGTTCTGCAATTGTATTGCTTAAGGCCCAAATCCTGGTGCCAGGTACCGTTTGTTATGTGCATGACTTGGTCTTGAACGAAATGAATTCAGATTTATTCCAGTGTAATTGGGAGTGAAAAGCAACTGTTAAAGGTATACTCACACACCAAGTTTGAGATTTATTCAAATTTGATTAGCTTAAATCTAGGGGATTTTCCGGGGGTGGTGGTGGGATATGCTCAAAATGTTGTATGTATATCTTTTGGGAAGAAGAAAATGAGGTGAAATAGGAGGGCTTTGTTAGTAAGCCCAGCAAATCAGGTTATATTAATGAATCTTGAATACTATCTGGCTTGCTGCAAGTATGCACTCTGCTTACTAACAAGACCAAAAGTCTGACATTATGCTACACTGCTAAACAACTCCCTAGGGGAGAAAGAAATGCTACTTCCCCCTGAATTATAATGCTAAAGCTTTGAATCCTTTGGCAGGCTAGCTGGAGAGAGCCACCACCTGGAAACTCCAGAATACAAGGGGGGGGGGGCGAGGACACCTCATTTTTTAAACAAAACAAAACTGTGACTAAAAGTGGGGAGAATCAGATACACATGTAAAAATAAAGTTTGTTATTCAACAGTAGCACAGAAAAGTGGAAGTTTCTATTTAACTTCAATGAAGCACCCATTAGCATGGAATAGTTGTGTAAATATACTTCATACCATCTTTTTAAAGCAAGCAAGGAGGGAAAATTAACGATGCACAGATTTTGTTGATACAAACTAATTAATTACATAATATGGAAGGTATATTGTTTCAGCCTATCAAGCACACTTAAGGTGAGGTAGGGCAAGGCTTGATTCTCCTGTGAGTGACAGCTGAAATCTACTCTGAGCTCAATGATTGTAAGATACTAGACCCTTAATGTGACAATTCTATACTGGTCTACTCGGAAATAAGTCCCAGGAAATAAGCATGTATAGGACTGCAGTGTTAGTTTGCAAAGAAGGCTGTGCAAAACAAAATCCTGGTGAATATTTTATTGGCTATGCTTTTAAGTTCTGCTTTGAGATTTTTATTTTTCCTGAGATCAAGAGGGCGGGGTCCTTGTTGTGAATCAAAACTTGAGGTAAAAACTTAATGGATTTAAAATAATTTAATAAAAATGTTTAGCGGGTTGGAAAGTGGAATCATTTCGTTTCTGCTATAGACAAAGTTTTGTTTTAGCAAGTTGCATTTTGAAATTTTACCACTGCAAGGTAGCAGCAGAAAAAAATAATTCGGTGTATTCCCCCTTTGTGTCATCATCTTTATATATACAATGGTAAACCTGGGCTTTATCCCAAAAGTGTGGAATGGGTTTTAGACAAGTCATACATATCAAAGCTACTGGTAAAATATTAGGAGGATATGATAACACTGTGATTAATACTAATGAATATCTAATACTAATGAATTGCAAACAGACCCTTTCCCAATGTTTAGATGTATAACAGTTTGTGTAAAATACTGAGTATGAGGAAACCATTGGTAAATGTGGTATATATGTCTCCTTTTAGATATTGATTGCAAAGGTAATACATGACGAGAAAAGCTTCACACAGGATCAATTAAAACAGGACTGATTATGTAGTGTTTTATTAATTGAATAAAGCACCATGCATAAAGAAGCTCCGAGAAGCAAAGTTCCTTTCCATTTATTTGATCAGTTAAGCTTCCTCTATTGCTCTTTATAAATTAATTTTGCAGATTACCTCATCTTTTTATTTATTTTTAAGAGCCTCCGTTGAAAGATTAGAGATAACGATAAAATCATTGCTTACTGAAGCAAGCAGACTTTGAATCCAGCTATGCACATTAGAAAGATGTTACACACTGCATACTTTTAATAATGATCATTTAGAAGATAATTTTAGCATCCACACAAGAGAAAAATGGATTTTTGATGAGTTCTTATATGACCATATGTGGTATTAGTCAGTGTGAGGTATTGCTAGCAAGCTCATTGCTTTCAAAAATCAAAGTTAAATGGTTCATCTATCATCAGAATTTGTGTCTGAGCGACTTGTCTGAACATCAGTATGATTTATGGTTTGAATTGGAGGACTCAACCATGCATGTTTCTTAGTTTATCGTTTTATGCTGTCTTCAATTAAATGTCTATAAACACAGTGATGGCTTTATGACACTGTCCATCAATAAAGACTATCAGATTTTGCATAGAATATGTAATTTTCTGGAAAATAATGACCTTTTGACTTCGAGGTGTCCTGTTGTACACATGATATATTTGGAAGGGATAGACTTTAATTTTTATCCTACCTGCTTTTATTCCTGTCCTGTAGACTAATTAAGTAAGTGACTGTATTTTGTTTCATCCATTTCACACAGAATAAATATTCAGATTTTTTTTAATGAAATTATAAACATGGGATGCACTAGGATGGTTACAGCTCTCAAAGGTATTTATGAAATCTTGATTTTTATTGAGATGTAAACAAATATACAATGAATTCTATGCATTTTATTGCATATTGATTTGGTGCTTGATTGTTTTATCATATAGAAGCCTTTACTAAGGGAAATATCACATGCATTAAAATTAAATTAAACCATGCTGCAAAATGGATGAATGCAAGGAAAACACAGGCTTTCATTTTCTTCAGGGACAATGAATAATGGTATGTTCGCTCTTCATATTTATGAACTACTCTATTGCATTTGCAGGGGCAGCATATGGAGGCTGAGCCATCTTTTTGAGCAGCTGTGCCCTTATAGAATTGCCATCAGCTATGCATTAAAAATAGTATTCCAGATCTTAAGGCAGAACAGAAGATTTTAATGACTATATATATTGCACATTTTTTCCATATAACATGAGGATGGGTAAAAATATCAAGCAGTTGCGGTGCGGTTCAGAACGACTGTGAAGCACTAATTTGTAACTAAGCATTTTTTTATACACAGCTGGTATTATTAGATATATTTGTGCTCCCAACCTCCCTCTGGTATATTTAGACAGGTGAAAAACTGGAGATGAGAGAATTTATATGAAAGCTGGATCTGTATTCTGGCTTCCTGGTATTCTATGTCTGTATGCGGGTATAAATGTTTCCATTCCGTTAAGCTGCATTTTCTTTTGCCCTTGGTGCTTGCTCCCTCGTGAATTACAAAGCGGCAATCACTGGACGGTCCTAAAGATTCTCTTTTCGCTTTCTTGGTTGTACAGGTAGAGTTTGAATTGAATTATCCAATCACACAATCTTCCTCACCCCTTCCAGTGGTATATTCCCCCCCTACTCCCCATTTCTGGATTGCGGGCAGAAACTCTCTAAAGAAAGCAAGGGATATGATCAAGGAATGTGACTGGAGTACGCCCCTCTCCTGGGGATAGAGGAAGCAAGTAGATAGCTGTCCCTTACATTTCACTTTATGCTTTTCCACCCTTTAGACATCATCAGATATAATTGACCAGCCCAATGATGGGAGTTTTCTTCAGGTGTGCAATTCCATTTAGATATTTTCATCTGTTAAAAAGTGTGGTTTATCTGTTAATAAAAGTGGGGGAATCCTTCCCTTCATAGGTGATGCTAGCAGGGGGTGCTAAGAAAAGCAATGTCATGGCTGATCTGCAGAGGAGACAGAAACAGTCTCCCTCCATAGTATTGTTCTCCATATTAGTTTTAATTGACGTGACTTATGACTTAAAATAATAATAAGCACGAGCATTTTAACTCCTTCCATTGTTGCTGGCCTGGAGGCAGTGACGGATTACCAAATAGGTCAACTAGGCACCGGTCTGTGGGCCCCACACCTTTTAGGGGCCCCATAACAATGGATCAAAATAATATTGATTGGATCTTGAAAGAAAATTACAATCACTCTTTCTTTATTGTTATCCCGCTAGAGTGCCCCCCCCCCCGAGATAGAGGGTTTAATTCGGCGCTGGCTGCAGGTGTAATTTTCCTCAAACTGTACAGTCTCAATGATGTTCTGTGTGGTGGCTTGATAAGACATTTCTTATTTTGCTATATTTGAGAGGGAGTGGCTTTATTTATGTTCCTTTCAAACATTTTCTATATCCTACAATTCTATTGTCATGGGACCACCATTTGTCTGGTTGGCAACTGTGGGAGCAGGATGTTAGACTAGATTAAGGTTACCAGATTCTTTTCAATGAATCTGGGGACACTTTTCAACTTCCTACTAAATAGATGGATTTTGTCAGGGGACTGATTTGTAAATCCAGGGACTGTCCCCAAGAAATGGGGACGTCTGGTAACCTTAGACTAGATGAGGCATTTGCCTGCTCTCTCAGGTTCTTATTAGCTTTTTATATTCTTTTTTTACATTTGTGAAGGTGGCATACATGTGATTTCCAGGCACTGACAGGACCCAGAGCTGCCTAGCTTCAGCAAAGTGGTGCTATCATGTGCCTTCAGACCATACACTGGGGCAGTTTGCCCTATATTTTCTCCTGGAATGAAACTCCGTCACATGGGTAGTAGAACCACCTGTCATCTTGGCTTTGCCAAGTGAGCTCCCTGGGATTGTCTGGGTGTTATCTTAAAGCAGGACTAGGGAACCTGTGGACCTCCAGATGTTATTGAACTACAACTCCCTTTATCTCTGTATATAGTCCATGCTGGCTGGATCTGATGGGAGTAGTAGCCCAACAAAATGCTTGGAATGAACTAGTCCTGTTTAGTGAAGTTCATTGAATTATTTCAAAAATCTCTGAACTGCACCTGAAAATAGGTCATGTAATTGGTGGGTGAACAAAACGTGTATTATGTTCACTTTGGGGCAGAACTTTGAATGATTTCTAGTTCATCTTCAAGTTTATTCTCTTACATATGTTTTTCATTGTTATTTATTAATTTATATACTGCTTATATGCCTCTTATATATCGTTTACTTTTCAGACTGTTTTGACCTCTGCACTTAAAGATTGTAATTGTTGGGAAGAATTTAATTAAACAGTTCACATTCCACTGAATGTGTATTTTCACAATTTCTTAGTCTTCTTAAGTATATTTTACACTGAACATAAAATGAGCTAGTTTCTTTTGTAAAATGATGAATGTGGATGGGAATTTGTTCCCTTTTGGATATGTTGAACTTTAACGAGTCCATTTCAAAAATGAACACCCGAAGCTCTGACACAGCAACACCTAGAGAGTGATGAAACCTACCTTAGTGTGAAGATTCTGGGTTGATAAGACTTTGGAGAAATACTGGGAGACTGCGTTTCCATCCCTTGCCTGCTTGACAAAATAGTGTTTTCTGCCAGGTTCCAACTTCTCCAGAACTTGTAGCTGAAGTTTGCAGCTCCAGGAATTGTGGACTGGACAATAATCTCCCAATTTATATCAGGTATGGCCATTCTCATGTCAGGTGTAATTTTTCTTTTTCATTTGTCAACCAAATATGGACATATCTCTTCAAAGGATACTTGTCAGCAGGAGTTAGAGAGAATTTTCCAAGAAGCAACCATTATTACGTTTGGTGACTTAGAAAGAGAATAGCTGTCTTTGTATATTATTCAGAGGTGCTTTGAGAATCAATGCTATATGAAAACTATCCTCTGGATTAGTTTAAAGGTAGTTAACTAGAGAACAGTTTAGACTGAGGATCCAGATTATCCATCTTTTCTTACAGTTTTAGGAATGAATAAAAACACAGCAAATAAACAGTGACTGCTTCCAACAAAAGAGCATTGAGTTTGGCAGGATGAAAGAGCAATTAAAGTGTAATCTGGAAAGTGGGTTTATAGTCTCATAATTGAAGAATATCCATAGTGTGAGAAGAGCCAGGCAGAGTGTGTCAGTTGGCTAAGGAGATATGTAGACACAGAGGAAAGCGTCTCAGTCATGATTGTGGAGATGAGTTGCTCAAGAGCCCCAGGGCAAGAGTTTGGGGAATTACATGACAAGATCAAGCCCCATTGGCCTTTTGACAAACTGATGATGAGTCAACTGGGTGAGCCAGAGAGCAGGCGGCAGTATCTCCTCTGGCCAGCTGCATCAGTAGCCATGCCAGAACAGATGTTTTGCTAACTTACACTGTGTACATTTAGAGCACATGACTTCACACAGAGAATCATGGGAACACCAGTTTGTTAAGGGTGCTGGGAATTGTCGCTCTGTGAGGGGTAAACCTAAGTTCCCAGCAGTCTGTGGGGGGTAAGCAGGGTGCTTTAAATGCACTTTAAATACATTGCATAGCTTTCTACATTTATATAGATGCAAAGTTTTTGAATGGCTCATAAACCAACAGTTTGAAAATGCAGCATAAAAAAAACCTAAAACAATGTTAACGAATTCTGAAATAAAATTAAAAGTAAATTTAAAACTGAGAGATTCAAGGTGTGAAATGAAAGTTGTTTAAAAGGCCAGCATGAATAGAAAGACATTCACCAAGTACCTAAATGTTTCCTTAATTTTATTATTTATTTCAGAATATATAAATTCATAATACCAGTTATTTTTTCTGGGGGTACGCATGCCCCTAAACATTTTGTGAATCTAAGTTTGGTGTCATTGAGAGGCAGTATTTCAATATGAGTAGGGAAATGAGAGTACCCCTAAACATTCTTTTAGAAAAAAAGCACTACATAGTACAGTCATACTTTAGTTGACCAACGCCTTGTGACTCAAACGTTTTGGTTCCCAAATGCCGCGAAGCCAGAAGTGAGTGTTCCGGTTTGCAAACGTTCTCTGGAACCTGAATGTCCAACACGGCTTCCGCGGCTTCCAATTGGCTGCAGGAGCTTCCTGCAGCCAATTGGAAGCCGTGCCTTGGTTTTGGAACGTTTTGGAAGTTGAACGGACTTCCAGAACGGATTCCGTTTGACTTCCGAGGTATCACTGTATACCCATGCAGTGTCCAGAAATTGAATATGAAATGGAAGACAGATCATAAAAGTAGTCTTAAAACATAACACCAAGAAGAATTAAGTTTGTACCTCTGTCAAAAAAGGGGGATTATGCAGGTAACATTGATAAGATTACCAGAATGCCATCACCAGTCATTTGACTTTCCTTCTGAAACCTCCATCTGTTAAATTGGTTTAACTCAAAACCAAAATAGTCAGCTCTACTAACTGGGACCTTAAAACCGAATCTAATTAAATCACCAGTACCCACTGGGCATGAAAAGCTTCAATCTCTGTCTCTTAATGCTTGGTTGACCTCCTTAAATTACTGTTTTCACTTGAACATGCGGAGATTTAGATTTAACATAGACTAAGGCTACAATTCTAAACTAAGGGAGGGAAAAACCAAAAGGCAGCCAAATCACCTCCTTCTAAATCCCATATGTAGGGGGAGAAGTTAAGGAAGAAAAGCCTTCATGTACTCCTCCATCCATTTAGGGCTCCCCTACCGATGCTATATCATTCCCACTACGGACAATTATCAAAATCTCTCCTCAGTGTGGGGGACATGTCATGGGACCAGTATGCCAAGCTATTTCGCAATCATCTCCTGGCACATTGCTGAAGTGTCCTTACAGCTCCCAGGTTTTTTTTAGCTCTATGGACACAAGATCTCCAGTGTTGATAGAGTCATGGATCTCTCTCTCTCTCTCTCTCTCTCTCTCTCTCTCTCTCTCTCTCTCTCTCACACACACACACACACACACACACACACACACACACACACATATTGTGGTGTTGAGGATACCACCACCATTTGGTAATGGGCAGGCATATAGGATCATAGAATTGTCAATTTGGAAGAGCTCTTGAGGATCATCTAATTCAGCCCCCTGCAATGCAGCTGCCCCATATGGGGATCCAACCTGCAACCTTGGCCTTATAAGCACCATGCTCGAAGTCACTGAGCTATCCAGGCTGATGTAATGCAAAATGATGATTTCTGTGGAGAAGTCAATTTTTAAAATGCATTTACTGAGACGGGGTTTGCTTTATGTATTCAACATGTAAGAGCTTCCTGTGCTTGTGGGGTTATGTTGGCGGGCAGGGGGCAGTTAAGTCTTAAATACTAAGCCGTTGGTGGTTGGCTGTTTCTTAGTTTTGTAAATAAGAGCTGCAAATAGGATGTAGCTTCCCACCGTAGAGATGTGGCGGAGCACTTGGGCATCCTAACCAATCTGATTGGGTCTTAAGGGTTCCATGTAAGAATTGAGCTCGAACCTCTTAGGAAATGCAGACAAAGTGCTTACTTTAATTAGGGTGGGATATATTTGCTGGAGGGAGGCCATTACTTACAAAGGATAATTAATGGCTGAATTAGAGACGTTTCCTGCCTTAGATGGGGCGCTGGGTTTGGAGGATTAATTAGGTATATGCAAACTTGCTCCTGCCGGTGGCTCTCATGCCTTCCGCTTACCATAGGATCAGATTTGACTTATGCTATATCTTTTGATTGACCAAAATGACTTGCTCTCCTCACACATATAAAGTTCCTGGTGGTGTATTTATTTTTTAATGTTTTTGTTATTTTTAACAGAATAAAAAGCTCTTGGAGTAAGTGGTTTACAAAGTACAAACAATAATTTTCAATTAAATTCCTCAATGCAAATTTTTAAAAAATAAACTGAACTATATGTCACAGAAAAAACTGAGCAGTGTACAGATAATTAAAAATGTAAAGTCAGAATACGGGAAAACTTGGGTAGATATGTTTTTGAAAGAGAAGTTTAAATGTCATTACTTTACCCACCTAGCATAAGAAGAGGCTTGTCTAGCCCAGCATCCTGTTCACACAGGGGCCAAGCAGATGCCTATGGGAGGCTCACCAGCAGGAGCTGAGTGCAACTGTACTTCTCCCCATTTGTGATTTCTAGCAAGTGGTATTCAGAGGCATCCTGGGTGTAGCAGTGGAGACAGAGCCTCACCATCATGGCTAATAGCCATTACTAGCCTTATCCTCCATGAATTTGTCTGATATTCCTTTAAAGTCATCAGAGGTTGTGGCTATCTCTACCTCTTCTTGGAGCAAATCCCATAGTTAGCTAATTCAATAGTTTATGTGCTGTGCAAATAAATACTTTATTTTGACTGCTCTGAACCTTTCGGCTTCAATAAATGGCTTTGGGTTCCATTATTGTGAGAGCTGGAGAAAACTGCTTCTATACCTACTTTCTCCACACCATCTTATACGCCTCTAGCGTGGCTCCCTTTTTTCTGAATTAAAAAGCCCTGCCTTTCCTCTTAAGGGAATTGCTCCAGACCCTTGATCACCTTGCTTGCCCCTTTTTGAACCTTTTCCAGATCTACAATATACTTAATGAGGTCAGGTGACTAGATCTGTACACAATATTCCAAGTGTGGTCCCAGCACAGATTTGAATGATGACATTTTGATATTGGCAATCCCTTCCTTAATGGCATTTGCCTTTTTCACAGGTGCTGTGCACGGGGTTGGCATTTGCATCCAGCTATCCACTATGACCCCAAGGTCGTCTTCCTGGTCTGTCACTGCCAATTCAGAACCCATGAGCATATGTGTGAAATGGGGGAGGGGAGGCTCCCCCAGTGTGCATCAATTAACACATGCTTACGCTGAATTGCATTTCCCTTTTACTGCCCATTAAGTTTTAGAGAGCTGTTTTTGTAACTCCTTGAAATCCCTTTTTGTTTTTAGTATCATCACCTAACTTGGCTCCCTCACTGCTATTCCCTTACTCTCTCTATATATATTTTTGAACAAGTTAAAGAGTACAGATCCCAATGATAATTTGGGGGGAACTCCACTTTCTACATCCTTCCATTGGAGAACTGTCCTAGATCCAGGAAACTGCCCACCCACAGGGTCTCTATTTCTCATGACTCAGTTGCAGCTTATTAGTCTTAGCTGGACCATGAGTGCATCAAGACAATGATGGAGCCATCAGTCCGACACAGAGCAAGCCATGGAACAAACCATGGGCTGTTTGTGTTCTGCTTCCCTTCATTCACTTCAATGAGGTTTAGAAGAGTAGGACAAACATGGGCAGCTGTTTCTGAAGTATGCCTGCAAAATGCATGCTTCATTTACTAGCGGTTTTTAATTTATCTGTAAAAGGTATGCCATTTCTTTTGGTAGTGTTCTGATCCAAATATCCAGTAAATGACATTCTCAGAACTCGAGGTCAAAGGACTGTTTGGATGGCAAGAAATACATTTACCTATAAACATAATATTTTCCATTGAGTTATCCTCTATGATTCCACAGCAACTCCAGATGCCGCTATGTAGAGCTGAGCTTTTCAGAGACTGTTTAAATGGATCAATACCTGCCGGTAATAAAAGGCTACCAAACTTTATATACCCAACTCTTCCACAATGCATTCGTCGGGGCTGGTCTCATGAGAAATGGTTCAAAAGTTTGAATTCCCTGGAATACTCCCGTGTCTTGTATACTGGTCTGTATCTCATAAATGTGGGTCTAAGCAGCTGGAATAATGAGCATATTTATCTTCTGACTTCACACAATTGGTTCACTGAGCTTCTTTTGGGGGGTGGGGAGAGTTGAAAGCCCATGTAGCTCTTCAGATTCTCAGAGCAGGCTTGTGTACATTACACAGAAGTTGAGAAAGAAATGTGATGATGTGATTCTTTCTCAAGACCTGTTGTAATAGGGGAAGTAGAGCCAGAGTCTGCCACCTACCGTGAGGTCTATGAGCTGCAGAAGCCATTTGGGAGTTTCAAATCCCTCAGCCAGTGAGGTCCATGTCCCAATTTCCACCTTACACCTTACAGCAGAAATGAGGAATGAAGAGTGAGTCACTCACACATCTACTTTTCTCGCTTCTGTGTAATGGCCTTGTCAGCAACTAATATCCTGAGAGAGGGAGGGCCACTTTGAAGAGGGAATGTGGACTGGGTGGGCCGTCCTTTTTCTAGTGTAAACTGCCAACAAGACTGCTCCCCTGTACACATCTCTGATCTCTGGCTGTTGCTGCAGTTTCAGCTTGACGGAAGGTTCTTTAAAAGCACCATTTTCTCCATAAATAGAATTGAAGTGGCATACAAATTAAAAACTAAAGTCCTCTGAAGTAACAGGCAATAAAAACACAACCAGCAAAACATAAAAACAGCAATAAAACAGCCACCTAACAGACGGTGAAATCCTACACTTGGATATGGGTTGAGGGATAGCCCCTCCTGGCAGCCACAAACACACATAAGATTCCCAGTGAATGTAGCTGATTGCAGCACATCACCCGATGTAAGAACATAGGAAGTTGCCTTTATGCAGAGTTAGACCATTGAGGCATCTAACTCAGTAGTGCCAGCCCTGACTAGGAGTGGTTCTCCAGGGTTTAGGCACAAGGGACTTTTGCACCCTTAGCTGGAGATTGAACCTGGGACCATTTGCATATAAAGTGCCACTTGAGCCATAGCTCTTCACAAATGTATTTGTGAGATCTTATATACCAAGATGCATGGAATGGGTCTACACCTCTCTTGTCTTTAGAACTAGGAGTACATATGGGACATTTTGCAGACACACTTGGCACCCAATGACAAAAAATCTCAGTAATGTCATTACATAGTCAAGTCTGGTTGACTATTTAGTTTTGTGGTGTTGTCTTCCCCTTCTCTGCATTATTCCTTTTTTTTTGTTAGGATCACCTACGTGGGCTGATGGCTGAGAGCTGTAAGATACTGTGGACGTCCTTTTCTGCCTTTCTGATGCAGAGGTTCTCGTTAACAGATGGGGATAAAAAATAAAGGGATAAGACTGGAAATCGTGTTAGATCTCATAAATTGTGTTAGATCTCATAGGTTATTTGAAAGCAGTAGTGTAGCATGGGTTGCCAGAACCCAGGGTAAGGCAAGTATCCTTGGCACCACTCGCCAATAGGCTGGAACGAAAGTGCAATAGCTCAGTGACCTACCCAAGTGGCAGCTACAGCACCCGAGCATGGTGGAGAGTGGGACGGGGAATTGGTCGGAAACAGATATACAGAGGGCGCCCTAGCAACCGGCTGTCACCCAAATCTGTTCCTCTGTCCACCCACACAAACACTGGGAGATTTTCTGTGTGAGTGGGAGGGTATGCTATTATTTATTTATTTATTTTTACTGTTTTCTCTTTTTTTCGTTTGAAATTTTGCACCACTATGAATTTTGCACCCAGGGCAACTTCCCCCAACACTCTGCCACTTTTTGGAAAAGTTATAACAGAACATAGAATAAATTTATTGACAGCTGCACAGATTTTAACAGCCCAGTATTGCAAGGGGGAAGCACAGCCTCTATAATTCTGTATAGGGTGCAATCCTATGCACATTTATCTAGTTCAATGGGGTTCAAGACCCATTGAACTCTATGGGGCTTGCTTCTTTTAAAATTGCACTGTGTATATAGGATTGCATTTGCACCATCACTTTGGAGATTGTATAAAACGTAAAATGGGTTATGTTGCATATGTTTTCCTATAGCTCTGAATGGACAAAATCTGGGGGAACGTGGGTGTGATGGTCATTTCTTCCCTAGTGTGGGATTGTGCCCTGGATTTGAACCAGAGACCACCAGCATGCAAGACGCAAACTGGTTCATAGTATATCCAAACTGCAAATTGATCTTGTGTATGTTTTCCTATGGTGCTGAATGCAAAAAAATCATTCACATAAATAAGCAGGGCAGAAGAGAAGGAAACTTTTTCTGGAGTTACATGTTTGTATACACAATATTTATCTTTATAATTGCTTTCATCATAATGATGAGTATTCCGCCATATCTTTATAAGGCTAATAAATTGTTAAATATAATGGGAAGAAGTACTTAGGGGGAGAAATATTCCATTAATAGACTGGCTATTAGCATGAGGAACCTATTAGGCTGAAGGTTTCAGTAGTTCTGAGTTCTAAGATTTGATTTTTAAATGATGAAACATCCCATAACCCAAATGACCCTGTGCAAACACATACATGGAATAAATAATTCCAAATGAAAGCACGAAAGTTATTTGTTCAGCTGCTTTTGTGGCTGGAAGGTTATGAACAAAAGCTATTATTGTTCAGTGTATTTTTTCACAGGAAATAGACAGTGGCAAACATACAGTAGTTCAACACATGAGATCAGAGACATCGTTTTTATAGTAAACTAAAAACAGATGTTCGAAGGGCTCAGGACCTTTACAGAAATTATTAGTTATGTTTGCCTTTGAAAGCAGAGAAAGTTTACAGAGACTCATGTACCTGATTAAGAAAAAGACAGGTTATAAAAGCTATGAGAGCATTAACTCATTCAAGTAAAAATATTTGTCATACAGATCCTGACTATTTTATTTAATACGGCATCATCTAAAAAAAGTAGATCAAGTGAACATTTGCCTAAGCGTTCCTAAGACAGCCATTTCTCTCTCCGCCAAACCGTCTATCGTCCCAGGCCGTCCATACACAGTCTATTTAATGGCAATTGAACTGAGCCCTGCTTAATGATTTTTAATATTATTAATGAACCATACTCCTATTTGCAAGCCAATGCGTGAGTCAGAGCTGTCCCTCAGTAAATAAGAGCTGCAAATAGGATGATTGCAATAAGTGAAATAATTACTTCAAGCTATCATTTTCATTCTGACAAATGAATGCCCCTGATTTGCATATGCTAAGTGAACCATCTGGATGTTTAAAAATATTATACACACAAATGCTAAACTTGATTAGGTGGCAATATTGTAGCTGTATGTGTCAGATGCTACGTAATATTTCACTACTAGTGGGATGCCTATCAGATAATGTGATTTGGTATGTAAATGGGGCCATAAATAGAGGCAATTTAATTACTTATTTCTTAGACTTCTAAGCCGCCCTTCATCCCGTGGGATCCCAGGGCGGTGTACAGATAAAAAATGTGATTGGGTATGCAAATAGGACTGCAAATTTAGGCCATTATATTTATGTGTTTTTTTATACTACTACTAAGCTACCCTTCATTCCGTGGGATGCAGGGCTGTGCATAAATAAAATGCACCACAACATACAGTTAACCTAACAACTACAACTTGGAAAGCACCTAAAAGAGACAAACAATCATTAATGGACATAAAAACACTGTGTCTTGACTACACTGATGATGAGCAATTCTTTTATGCCAGGCCTTTGACTTTAATTATCGTTGGCTTCCTTTGGTGTTTGGGAAGTTTTAGTCTTGTCTTGTAAAATCATGAATGAGTTTTACGTTTAACTCTGTTTTGGTTTTATGCAGCTTTAATGTATGATCTATTTATTTTTGTTGTTGTATGTTGCTTTGAGTATCTTTTTGTAAACAAAAAACAAAAAACAGACAAATAAGCTTAATAGATATTAATGTAACTCAGTAATTTTATTTATTTCACAAAATTTACTTGACAGGAAGCTGTTCAGTGGTTTACAAAGAACATTCTAGTTACAGGTAGGTAGCCGTGTTGGTCTGCTGTAGTTGAAACAAAATTAAAAAATTCCTTCCAGTAGCACCGTAGAGACCAACTAAGTTTGTCATTGGTATGAGCTTTCGTGTGCATGGTGTCTGAAGAAGTGTGCATGCACACAAAAGCTCATACCAATGACAAACTTAGTTGGTCTCTAAGGTGCTACTGGAAGGAATTTTTTATTTTGTTTTAAAGAACATTCTAAAAGGCTCATTAAAAGTTTCTGATGAAAGCAAACTTTTTTTAAAAAAAAAACCTCAGTTTTCTAAATCTGCAATTTAAAAACAATTATACACCATAAAATGGCATGTAAGATGTGCTGTATATTCCTGCGTATAAGACTACTTTTTAACCCAGGAAAATCTTCTCAAAAGTCGGGGGTCGTCTTATATGCTAGGTCGTATTTCTTATACGATGAGTATATCCTAAACTCTTTATTTTAACTGGAAAAGTTGGGGGTCGTCTTATATGCCCAGTTGTTTTATACACCGGAATATACGGGTATATCAATATTGATATATACACACAGAGATATATATATATGACATTAGAAGCAATATGCTAAGGTTTCATGTCTCTGCTATTCAAGTATAAAAGTTACATTGGATTCATAATAATAATAATAATAATAATAATAATAATAATAATAATAATAATTTATTTATACCCTCCCCATCTGGCTGGGTTTCCCCAGCCACTCTGGGCAGCTTCCAACAGAAGTATTAAAATACAATAATTTATTAAACATTAAAAGCTTCCCTAAACAGGGCTGCCTTCAGATGTCCTCTAAAAGTCTGATTCAATTCACATGCAGTGTACTTTAAATAAAATGCTGTCAATTCTAGCGTTATAAAAATCAGTTAAAAACACATTTGTTTTGGTGGGGCGATAGGAATTCTGCTGGGGCCCATTGTAATGGACATGCATAGTTGTCAGGGTTCTGGTCAAACCTGAAGAGCCAGGGGTGCTGGACATTTCAGCAGTTCTCCACATTGCCCATGATTCTGAGAAGATCTGAACATTCCTATCCCAGGATGAGAGGCATCCACACCAGCTCCTTGGGTTCCTGGCCAGCTCTCAGACACCCCCACCTCTCTCTGGGCCACCGGAGCAGAGGAGGCAGGCAGGACCTTGTTAGCTGCCTGTGAAGACGTTTGAGAGAAGGAGGAAGCACACGGAAACACACTCAATGCACATTGCAGCTCCATGCTCCAGCCATCGTGCCCCGAGGAAAGAGATAACCAAGTGTGCTGCTAAAAATACACTTTGGAGTTTGTGTGCATAGTGCACACCACTACAGCACATCTCTGCATTTTCTCTTTTTGTGTAATCACATGTGATGTTGCTAGAGTCATCTTTCGTAACATTTAGAAGCCAACAGAAAGTGACAGTTAATCCTCACCGCTGGGAATTTGGCAGAACTATGCAGAAGAATGTACATTGTAACCCACCCTGAGACATGTTGGTGAAGGGCAGGTAATAACAATAGTATTCAAATTATTTTGGGTTACATCTAATGCAATAGTAGTTCCCCTACCCCTCTCTCCCTGCATGCAGCCTCCCATCTCAAAATCTGCTCCAGAAGACTGGAGGACTAAGCTCTCTAATATCCAGAGGAAAAACAAACAAACAGATGCACAAACCCAGTATGGAGGTCCCTGTTAAGAATGGTTACAGGTAGGTAGCCGTGTTGGTCTGGATCGAAGTAAAATAAAAAAATTCAGCCATCTCAACCCTTGCTTTTTCATGCAAAACCATTTGCAGTCGTTTGCGGTCATCAACAGCTATCAGTCAGTCAATCACCCATTTCCACCACCCTTCTGAGTGATCCCCCCTCCCCATCCCCACCCCTCCCCACCCCTTCTCTACATAAGTGCCTGGAAACTTCCATTTCACTGTATCTGAAGAAGTGTGCATGCACACGAAAGCTCATACCAAAATAAAAACTTAGTTGGTCTTTAAGGTGCTACTGAAGGAATTTTTTTATTTTACCTGTTAAGAATGTCATATTGAGATTTCATTCAGATAGAAGCTTGAAGTTAAACAGAGCCTTTTCAGCTTTCTCTTCTTCCCTCTAGGTACGTGTGCCAATCCGTTGGTGCTGATCAGATTTAAAGTGTGATCTGTGTCCCTCCATCTTGAAGAGATATTAGCTGCTGATAAAAATGCCATTCTCGTGAATGGCAACAACCAAGAAGTACTAATTTTCCCCTATATTTTTTTAAAGCAGGAAGTCTTTTTTCACTGGCAGGATGCTAATCAGTGAGAAGTGAGCGGGGATGTAAGAAAGCATTGTTTTCTGTTCTGCCCTCGTATTCACTGCACGCAGCACTGTTTCCGTTGTGGTGCATTTTGTCTTCCACCCAAAACTATGCCATCCATCTTGCTGTCCGCTGTGCTGATAAGTACCGTAGTCTTGATTTGTAGTGGTTGTTCTCTTGAGTGTGAAGCTCAAAGTCAATTTTCTGCAAGATGCACAACTGGGGAAAAGGTGGAAGCTCAGCAACAGGATTCATGCTTTGCTTGTGAAAAAACCTAAAGTTCAATTCCTAGCAGCTCCAGGTAGGACCAGAAAAGATACCTGTCTTAAATCCAGCCCCCCCCCCAAGCTGGAACTCACCAGAACTCAATTTTGGCACCTGTCAGGTGGGCACCATTGCCATTCTAGAAAAATTGCACTGTAAATCTTTATTGGTGGATATGCAAATCCATTTTGGTGTTAACAATTTCAGCCTAGATGGACCACTGATGTGATTCTGTTTAAGGCAGTTTCATGTGTTGGGAGATTGGCAAGATCTGCTTTCTGAAGAAACTGGGTTTTCAGAGCCAGGATGAAAGTATACAGCTTATCGTTCCTGTGGGAAAAAACCCTGAAGGGTTGTATGTAAGGACACACACATGGAAATACAAACCTACTCTCCTTACCTCTGATGCTGAGATGTTGGCTGAGACAATCCTGACCAATGTGGAATAATAATAATAATAATAATAATAATAATAATAATAATAATAATAATAAATTATTATTATTATTATTATTATTATTATTATTATTATTATTATTATTATTTATACCCCGCCCATCTGGCTGGGTTTCCCCAGCCACTCTGGGCGGCTTCCCACAGAAGTATTAAAATACAATATTTTATTAAACATTAAAAACTTCCCTAAACAGGTAGTTGTTTTTCTCTTTGACATCTGGTGGGAGGGCGTTCCACAGGGCCCTTTTCATTCAACCTGTACAAAGATAAATTTGCAGCTCCTTGGGGTGGGCATTTCTTGCCACATGACTCAAGAAATTGAAAAAGAATACCACTGCACACAGATGCCTACATATACAAGAGGAGAATGGTGCAACAATAGGTGGACTGCACCATTTCAGATCTCAGTTTTGAACACTCATCTACATTAAAAACACGCTCCAAATAGAAAACTAGTATAGTAGAGAGAGTTAAAATTTTATTCCAGGCGTTTGACACCTGTGCTGGTTTTCTGCTCGCTAGGAGTTTTGAAATATAGGGGAGCATTCAGAAATGTGATCACCCACCTGCAGTTTCAGGTAATGCAGTTCATTTTGCCACTGTGGCACAATGCCACTATATTATTCTGCACCTGTAGACCAGGTTGCAAGAAGTCAGATACATACAATGGATGTCATAGACTGGAAGGTTTGCAGTAAAGTCCAAGGACCTGGGTTTAGTTTGTTTTTTTAATCAGATTCTGGAAGAAAGCACCATCCATCATGTGTTTTTGTAAGCAAATAAAGAATTTTACTCTCTAGAGATACAAAGACTGAAAGTCTCTTCACCATGATATAGCACAACAAGAAAACTCCAGGTCCTTTTGCACCTACAGGGAGACGGTTGGATAAAGTTGAGGGCGCCTGTTTGCTATGACTTGCTCCATGTCTTCTGTGTAAACTGGACAGGAGCTTGTAATTATGGAATCTTCCTATTAATAATATCTGAAGTTAAGTTTGAGAACAGAATAGTTGTTAACATCTATTATATAGCAAAGTTCCATTTTGTTTCTGTAAATGCATATAAAAAGAAATTCTTTGTAATGAAACAGTGGATTTTCTCCAGGTTCTGCTTGATAATGACACCTATTTAAACAGTCCTCAAAATGATTACAGTGCAGGGTTGACATGCTTGTTGACTGACATATTTGAAGAAGCATTTCTTACATAATGTTTTTTTCATAAATCAAAAGAAATAGAAATAGAGTGCACTTTGATAAACTATATATAAATATATAACATTATCAGGCCTTAAAATCATGAATTTGACAGTGTACAGATCTCTCAGGAGTTTATTGTAGTCTGTGAAAGTTATTAACTGTGATTTCATTGCCAATGGCAAAACATTTCAAGTATTCTTTAAATCAAAGCACTTGGCCACAGTTACAAAAAAAACCAAGTAAAAAAGCCCATACATTAAAAACTTTCAATCCATCCTGCTTCCCCATTAACACAGGCCGCATCAGGGTGTTCAATACGGAATTCAATTTTTTTGTTCTTTCCCCCTAAAGTCGAAAATTTATGGCAACCGCATAGGGATAATGACATATTTCCACAAATATGCTGCAAGACATTCAACAGGACAAAAGAAAAATTGAAATTTCTATTGCTATAATTGTGCAGGGTTTTTCTTTTTAAAAAGGGGTATTCATATTTTAAGAATTCAACGTTATTTTATTCAGTCAGCCTAAGCTTGGAAAAAAGGGTAGGATACAAAATGAACGAATGAATGAATGAATGAATGAATGTGATACATAGGAAGCTCCCAAAATGGAGCATGATAGGTTGTTCTGGAGTCCTCTTATTCAAACATTTACCCTCTGGATATACTCAACCCATCCCAGTGAACAGTAATATTCAGCTTGAAATGTATCGGTTTGTTGTAAATTTTTGGATAAATCAACATTTTAGCTGACTGTTCTTGAAGGAAACAAAAAGGGGTAGACTAGGATTAAGGATAGGTTCTTGTCTGCTGAGTTTTGGTGAAGAGGGAAGTGGATTTATTCTACTACACTAGGTTTCCCCAACCTGATGCCCTTTGCATCATTATTAGACTTTCTGGGAATATATTTTAGCTCTTGTTTGCCAACATAACCATAGCAGCACAGAGCTACCCTGATTGTATGAATTGAGGGGTGTGGGATGGGATGTGAATGGGATATCCCTTTTCTAATGATGGCTCTTTGATTGAAGCAGCGTTTGGTTAGCCCCTCTCTGCCTTTCAGCCCCCAAGTGACCTCCTACACAGAGTTTCCACAGGGTTCAGAGCAGATTTGGTAACACACTGGGGCTGTTTGGGATGTGGGGAATGCTGAAGATTGCCTTGATTCTTGTCAGAAACAGTAATCCCATTTGGGTGGTACCATGGACCGATGGTTTCTGACGCTGGTGTGATTGTTGCTTATTTTAGGTTGGGTTTGTATGAGTACATCCCTTTGGGCAGGACTGCTGGATTGGCCCTGAGTGTGCCTGCCCTGTCTTTGTTCTCACCCTACCCAGCCAGGAAAGAAGCAGCAGCCCTGGTATGGGGAGGGGGCTCCATGGCATCAGCCCACCATGCTGGTCGCTTCTGATCCCTGTTCTGCTGAATGATTCTCCTGCACCCGAGAGCCTTCCATCAGTTCTGGTACACTGGTTGTATAGATACCAGTGTGCACACTGTCAAGACATATTTTATTTATTAATTTTATGGCCTACTTGAAATGAGGCTGCACTTTAAATTTTAATACTGTATTTTAATCTGTATTTTAACTAATTTTTTTTTTTTTATGTTTTATTGTGGTTCTGTTGGTGTCAGCCACTTATGGCCTACTTGAAATGAGGCTGCACTTTAAATTTTAATACTGTATTTTAATCTGTATTTTAATTAATTGTTTTTATGTTTTATTGTGGTTCTGTTGGTGTCAGCCGCCCTGAGCCCGGTTTTTGACTGGGGAGGGCGGGGTATAAATAAAAATTTATTATTATTATTATTATTATTATTATATCCCACCCTTCTCCCAATGGAGCTCAGGGCAGCAAAAAAACACAAACTTTGAAAGATCTAAAAACAATTCTAATATAGATGCAGACTGGGAAAGATCTCTACTTAAAAGTCTTATTGGAAGTATGTTTCCACACAATCGTATGTGTGATGGGATTGCATGAAGGGAAAAAATAACACTTGTTAAAAAATCAAATGTACCGAAAAATATACAGGGCAAACATATATAAGACAAACATACATTCCAACAGTATAATAAAATATATATCATTTCTGCAGGCCAATGGCTCCAATCATTAATTTTTTTGAACAATAACACTCTCAGAAACTTTTAATTTTTTCACAGTTCTTCCATGTGTGAAATGAAATCTACTTTCCTTAAAGCTTTCCACACTTCCAGCAACTACAGCTGACGTTTGGGTCTACACTTGCTAATGCCTGTGGAGCGAAGTACCAACAGTATATACTTTTGAAATAACTTTATTTTAAATGAACACATGAATTTGAAACCAGCCATTTTTTTTAATAGTCTGAATGGGCTCACAGTTCCATAAGCAGTGGAGCAGAGTGATGTATTCCACTGTCACACCCATTGTGTTTTCCTGCTTCAGCTCGTATACATGGTGCTATGATTCCACTAGGGACGCGGGTGACACTGTGGTCTAAACCACTGAGCCTCTCGGGCTTGCCAATCAGGAGGTTGGCGGTTTGAATCCCCGCGACGGGGTGAGCTCCTGTTGCTCGGTCCCAGCTACTGCCAACCTAGCAGTTCGAAAGCACCCCTCAAAAAGTGCAAGTACATAAATAGGTACTGCTCTGGCGGGAAGGTAAATGGCATTTCTGTGCGGTGCTCTGGTTTCGTCAGAAGTGGCTTAGTCATGCTGGCCATATGACCCGGAAAACCTGTCTGCGGACAAATGTTGGCTCCCTCGGCCAGTAAAGCGAGATGAACGCTGCAACGCCAGAGTCGTCTGCGACTGGACTTAACTATCAGGGTTCCTTTACCTTTACCTTTTTTTAATGATTCCACTGGCTACTTACGTAGCTAATTGCAGCTCTGTCAACTTGTGTCATTGTTGCATGCATGGAAGTGTGTTAACAACAAATCAGCCCCTCCCTGACTCTTTCCACCTTGCCTGTTTACTTTGGGTCTTTGATAAATACCCTGCAGTAGAACTTGCTTTAGCTTTCCAGTCTTTCTTGGAGTCTAGATGGTTTGTCCAGGAGAAAAGAACTCTTGCATACAATAGATGTAGGTAGAATTTAATATTTCTTGACCACCATCAAAATGAGCATAAACTGAGAATAGAGCAAAGTACATTGTTGTGTGGCATTGTCTCATAAAATACTATGTACTGCACCTAACTGCTGTATTATGTAAGTTCAGGTTTCTGGTTAGCATCCTTAAGGCTAACAGCAAAGTCCTAACTATGTCTCCTCAAAGTAATTTAGTGAGGCTTATTCTCAAGTAACTGGAGTTTGGATTGTAGCCTTACTTTGTTTGACTTAACCTTGCTTTTAGCTCATTAACCTTCTATGACAAGGACTGCAATCTTATACACACTTACTTGGGGGAAAGTCCCATTAAACTTCAGTGGGACTTACTTACGAGTAGGCATTTCTAGGATTGAACCGTTAGAAAGTAGATGATAGATATGATCAATCCATGGAAAGATGGTAAGTGGTTATTAGACAATGAATGAGTAGTGTAATAATAAGATTGACTTATCTTCTTCATCAGAAAAGACATTTATGTATGTATTCCTATCCTTTTCAGTCCTGTAAGGGGATCTTTTATTATTATTTTAAACGAGAAATGGAACCCTGAAGCTCTGTTTTTATTTTTGCTTCTACCAAGAGAAAGAAGAGGTGGGATCAAGATGGGAGGAATTTTCAGTGAGTAATTTTTCCTTACTTTCAACTTATATGGCTGGCAGTATGTATTGCATTTCTTTCCAGTGAAGTGTTACATAATTGAAAAATGGTACAGCGATCAATATACAATACACTGCTTGTTTCCCACAAGCCTTGTGAAAGTTTAACAATTGTTTTTAACATCTCAACTTAAGTTTTCTCCAGTTGTACCGTATGACAATTACACCAGTGGGCTACTGCTGCTTCTTTCCCCTCAAGCACCTCGCTGATTTTTATCATATGCATCCTTAACAGACAGTAATTAATTGGAAAAGAATTTGTGTGTTTGTAAGATTTGACCTTGACGTTGTTTGTGTAGGCCTCCAAAGCAATTATTCCAGAAAACTAAGATGGAAAACAATGGCAAGAGAGAAGATGAAAAAATGCTTGACAATTGTAGCTTAGCAGTATTAGATGGCAGGCTACTTTTAATGAGGGAAGACATACAGTAATTATATCCTGACATACAATTATGAAAAATATCAGGTAACCAGTCCACTATGCAATATAAAATAAGAAAAGGCATTTTCTGAAAATTTGCCTGATGCTCTGTCATCTGAGACTGTTCTTTATGAGTGCAGGGTGAAGGTCAAGGAGGTATCTCAACTCCATCAATCCTTTGGACAGTTACAAATGACCTTTCACTTTCCATAAGACATTCAATATTCTGAATTGGAGGGCTGCATTTTTCTGTGTTTAGAAAATGGCGAAATTGAAACCTTTCGTACTGCATAAGGTATCTTTATGTCTAAATCTTCTCAGTGCCTCACTCGTTCCTGATGGGCATTAGAATGTAATATATCATTTACATGAAGGTAGTGATACCAAATTTCTTCGCCCAGAGGTGTTTTTTTGCCCATCCTCTCTATTTGCTTCTGTGAATCCACACATGTCAAACGCCAGATGCTGTGCAAAACACACACACACACACACACACACACACTCATTGTAGTTGTTAAGCAGAAGGCTGCTTCCTGTTTTTCTTCCACAACCAAACACTTAAATTTGTAAAATGTCAGGTTTGTTAGCAGTGAAGTAGACTTAGCATAAGCTCCTCTCTGGTGCCCAGCAACTGACTTAAGTTTGTATAGTGAACTGCCATGAGAAACAGGTAGGCTATATTAGAACACTTCCATCATGTATATTAGAACACTTCAAGTCACAAGACCTCTTATACTAATAAATAAGTGAACATAATGTGGCAGTGTTTATTGCTGCATCATTACCATCAATTTTAATATTATCACCAAATATTATCAATATTCAAATATGGCAATGCAGAACTAGTTTGCAAAACTATTGTGGATATATTCACCATTGCCCAAGGATGCAGAAATACATTGGATTTCCCCCTTCTCATTTGGTTTAAGAAGGCCTTAAATATTGCAATTTCTGAAAATCTGACTCATGAGATGTGTGTTCCATGACCCACCACCAAAGCAATGGATTATGCTGAAACATGGTGGTTTTCCCCCTTCCTTTTTTGGCAATAACATTTTTTTTATTTTCCAAAATAATAGAACTTTTAAGAACAATAACTGGGGATACCTAGTTATATAATACAATTTCCACAAAAACATTACACCGAGTTTGTAGTGTCATTTCAAGAATCAAGCAGATGCTTAAAGACATTAATTCTTAACATAGCCTCTCCACAGACAACTTTGTGTAGTTGGTGGGAGATAATGACTGGTGGGTGGTTTTGACATATATTAAGAAACAAAGTCATGGCTGGAAAGTTCCCACCAAATTTGTTTTTATTTGGTACTGATTACATACCAATATTTACTGCTACTAGCCCTCTTTGTTCCTGTGAGAACAATAATCCTATTTTCTTGTCTGACAATAGTTTGAACCACTGCATGTCCCAATGTCATATTGAACCATGTACTATGGATCTATAAAAACAAATCGCCATCAGATTCTTTGTTTTGCTCCACTGTAAAATATTCTGATGACGTAATAAAGTTTTTTTTAAAAAAAAAGGCATACAGTTTGTACATGCTAATTTATAGGTATAGTTGCAAGTTTAGAAATAGTTGCTATAATTTAAATAGAAATACATCTTCCCTAGTTGGGAAGACTGTGATCAGATGATTTGGGTGCTTGCTCAGATTGCTGTCCAGGTACTAACTGTAGACCCTTCCTCTCTTTTCTTAGAGTTAGAATCATAGAGCTGGAAGAGACACAAGGGCCTTCCAGTCCAACCCCCCTGCCAAGCAGGAAACACCATCAAAGCATTCCTGACAGATGGCTGTCAAGCCTCCGCTTAAAGACCTCCAAAGAAGAAGACTCCATCACACTCCTTGGCAGCAAGTTCCACTGTTGAACAGCTCTTACTGTCAGGAAGTTCTTCCTAATGTTTAGGTGGAATCTTCTTTCTTGTAGCTTGAATCCATTGCTCCATGTCCGCTTCTCTGGAGCAGCAGAAAACAACCTTTCTCCCTCCTCTATATGACATCCTTTTATATATTTGAACATGGCTATCATATCACTCCTTAACCTTCTCTTCTCCAGGCTAAACATACCCAGCTCTCTAAGCCGTTCCTCATAAGGCATCGTTTCCAGGCTTTTGACCATTTTGGTTGCCCTCTTCTGGACACGTTCCAGCTGGTCAATATCCTTCTTGAACTGTGGTGCCCAGAACTGGACACAGTATTCCAGGTGAGGTCTGACCAGAGCGGAATACAGTGGTACTATTACTTCCCTTGATCTAGTTCTTGATCTTTAAACTGGACTTGGAGCTGAGACCCATTTGGGCAGAGAATGCAGCTCCGATTCTTCATCCACCGACGAACCTCTTTCTGGGTCTTCTGCTCTTCTTCCTGATCACCTTCCCCGATGACACTGAGGCGACTGTGTTACTGGTGTCGGCTGCAGCCTCCTTTTTAAATGCAGACCAGAGTGAAGCCTGCGCTTACACGATCTGCTCCTTTAGCTCTGCCCCCCAGCCTGCCACAGATTGGCCAATTCAAAAACAGTGCTTTGGTGGGAGCACTGAAGCTTCCGCTGCAACCTCCGGAGGCGGAGCAACAGCGGGGCCATGGGAGGATGGTGGGGCCGTGTGCTGGGCTGCAAACGTCACTCACTGCTGGGACTCAGTGAGCAGCCAGTCTCCCTAAAGTTGAAACAAAATTAAAAAAAAATCCTTCCAGTAGCACCTTAGAGACCAACTAAGTTTATCATTGGTATGAGCTTTTGTGTGCATGCACACTTCTTGACCACCCTACTTGACCAGCATTTGTAGACAACAACTCTCACCACTTCTAAACATATATAACAATAGTTATATGTTTATATACCTGCAGCATGTGTGTACTTATCTGCAACAGGGGAGGGAGTGCATTTGCTAGCATGTAGTGAATAATGGAGCATTGAAATGCTGGATGGAAACAAATATGGGATTTATTTTCAGTGAACAATTTTTTTTTCTAAGGAGATGAACTGCAGAAATCCTATACAATACCAACTCGGGCTGCAGTCCCAACCAGGTCTACTCAGAAGTAAATTTTAATGACCTCAGTAGGGCTTGCTTCCAGGTAAATGGGGTTAGATTTGCAGCCTAAATTTATTAACTGCACAAAGCTATAATATATTTGGTAGAACTGCACAGAAGTTAGACATGCCAGCTTAAGAAGCACTAATTAATTTTTCATTCTCTCAATGCCACTTTAACTATCTCACTTACTATGCAAGGTCTTCAAATCAAAACTGGCATTTTAATGAAGTTACATGTGTTTCTGTGGGACCCATGCCAATAAGTAGAGTCAACAGGAGCATGGCCAAGATGGCTTACATGCTGATCCCAGAACATTTATGTTGGCTATCCCTCCTTTCTCCCACAGGGCAGTTGTTATTGCAATATGCTTATCATGTTGCAACTTGCTTCAGATGATAGATATTGCATTCATATAGAAATAATATCTGCAGCACACACACACACACACAAATATCCAACTTACAATTCAATATTTGTTCATTTATTATTATATTTATGTCATATATATTTATATTTATATATTTATAAGTCAGCATCCAGTGAATTTTAGTGACAGACACAGGACTGCCCCATTTTATCCTTACAACAACCCTGTGAAATTATTAGGTAGAGAGTAGGGTTGCCAAAGTTGTTGAGCTTTCTTGGGAACATCTTGAAATTGTGTGTGTGTGTGTGTGTGTGTGTGTGTGTGTGTGTGTGTTAGCATCACTAAGCATTTCTGTGCATGCTTTATATACCATTTTGGTTGCATTGCTTGCTTGGAGAATGGCATCACAAAATTCAGAGAAATATGAATTTTTGAAGCATTTCTGTTGACGTATTGGTAAAGTAAGTGTGAACGTGGGAGGTTTGCATTAAAATGTGAAACAAACGAATGCATCCCCCAATCCTAAGCATGCCTAAAAGCAGAATAGCTACAGCTCCACATCAGAAACGACCCCAAAGGTACCTCCTCCCCCCTCCCCCTCCCCATTCCCATTCTTCCCTTTTCTGATTTTCTCTGTCTCCATCTCAAACTACAGTTTTCTTTTGTTCCCCAATCCCCTTCATAGCTTCACATACCTTAAGAGCCACACTTAACTGGCCAGGGGGCAAGGGAGAAGATGAGTCACATTCCTCCAGTGGGTCTCAGATTCCAAGGATTCCAGAGTCGTCTCTATATCAAAAAAACATCTTTTATTAATCAACACCCATGAAGAGATTTTCAGCAACCATTAAGGAACACCACCTACCTTCAACCTAGGTGGTGTTCCTTAATGGTTGCTGAAAATCTCTTCATGGGTGTTGATTAATAAAAGATGTTTTTTTGATATAGAAGGTTGATCGCCGAAGAATTGATGCTTTTGAATTATGGTGCTGGAGGAGACTCTTGAGAGTCCCATGGACTGCTAGAAGATCAAACCTATCCATTCTTAAGGAAATCAGCCCTGAGTGCTCCCTGGAAGGACAGATCGTGAAGCTGAGGCTCCAATACTTTGGCCACCTCATGAGAAGAGAAGAATCCTTGGAAAAGACCCTGATGTTGGGAAAGATTGAGGGCACTAGGAGAAGGGGACGACAGAGGACAAGATGGTTGGACAGTGTTCTCGAAGCTACGAACATGAGTTTGACCAAACTGCGGGAGACAGTGCAAGACAGGAGTGCCTGGCGTGCTATGGTCCATGGGGTCACGAAGAGTCGGACACGACTAAACGACTAAACAACAACAAGGAACACCAACCAGCCACTGACATTCTTTTGTCTGACAGAGAATATGTCCAGAGTGGCTGGCACAGCTTGGCCAGCTTTCACAACACTATGCTACATTTTCTTTTTAGTCGCACAGCAGGACACCTGTGAATGAAAGTCATGATGTGGAAAGTGGTTTCCAAAAGGACTCTTCCGCCATCCCCAAACTGCTCTGTGAGCATCATCTTGTGCTCTCTGCCTACCTGTCTGTACTCTGTATACATCCTGAGACTTCAGTGGCCGAACACGTAAGGCCATTTTTTCAAATTGCTCCTGTAGGCACAGTGTACATGGGGACCCAATGTGGCATCCACTCAGGTAAGAAAAAAGCACTTTAATCGCTTCTGTGGATTTCTGCTTAGGTAGGGATGTGCACTAAAAATTCTCTTCAACATGGGGACAAAGGCTACTCAACCATGTGCTTACTCAAGTACTGAAGAAAGGCTATCCATTCCTTTTTTTAAAAGAAATGGCATTTCCCTAAAAAGAAACATCCCCCTTTAAACTCCAAATACTTTGCAAGAAGGACTTTCCTCAATTTCATTGCTAACTAAGCAACTGGAAGAGGAGAAGAGGACAGAGGGTGAAGAAAGAACTGCGAGTGGAGAGCAGCCCTTTCCCCATACTTTGGACACCCTGGGAAATGCAACAAACCTGCTGTACCTGAAACTGGGTGGGGAAAGCGCACCTGAATAGGACATAGCTGTGGGCAACCTGAGGAAGTACCACCCACCTTGGGCCTGCTCATAAAAAGCAAGTGAGAGACTAGGGTGATGTCTTTTCTTACCACAATCTCTTATTGTTGTGAGACTCTTGTGGGTGAGCTGAAAGTTTGATTCGACCCTGGGTGAGAACCCAGAGGCTGAGAGGGTGTGTCAGAAAGAAAATGAACGGATATTGATTTATATACATTAGTAACTTTATATGAATGTAACATTTCCATATGTAAATCTGTAACCATTTGTTTCAGTTGCCTGTTGTCGCTTCAGTTTTTTGTACACTGTTTAGAGATACTATAAATATTTTAATAATAATAATAATAAAATGTCCAGTAGCACCTTAGGTAAAGTAAAGGTAAAGGGACTGCTGACCATTAGGTCCAGTCGTGACCGACTCTGGGGTTGTGGCGCTCATTTCGCATTATTGGCCGAGGGAGCCGGCATACAGCTTCCAGGTCATGTGGCCAGGTCATCTGGCGAACCAGAGCAGCACACGGAAACGCCGTTTACCTTCCTGCTTCTAGCGGTGGCTATTTATCTACTTGCACTTTGACTTGCTTTCGAACTGCTAGGGTGGCAGGAGCTGGGACCAAGCAACGGGAGCTCACCCCGTCACAGGGATTCGAACCGCTGACCTTCTGATCGGCAAGCCCTAGGCTCTGTGGTTTAACCCACAGCGCCACCCGTGTCCCAGTAGCACCTTAGAGACCAGCTAAGTTTGTTCTTGATATAAGCTTTCGTGTGCAAGCACACTTCTTCAGAAAGCTTATACCAAGAACAAACTTAGTTGGTCTCTAAGGTGCTACTGGACATTTTATTTATTTTTTATATATTTTGACTGTGTCAGGCCAACACGATTAACTACCTGAATCTAAAAATATTTTAAGTGGTATAGAAATTAAATAATCAGTCAGTTGACTAATCCTGTTTGAGTTTATGTTATTCCCTTAGGGATCCACAATATAACTTAACATTTTTAGTTACTTTGTAACCTGGAACCCTTTTAATTTAACACATCTGTTGAAAATATATAACTTTAAAACTGATCACAGGATGGCCTGGTCCTTATCAGTCAAAACAACCTATGGTGCCTTTTTAATATATACAGTTCTGATTGTTATGGAATCATGTCAACTATGCAACCATTTTAAAAAGGTTGGTTTTTTTTGAAAAAATCTTTAGATGGGGAGTTGCAATTTATCTGTCCACCACACTCAAATCTGATTTCATTCTGCAAAATCTCCAATAAAAAGTAAGACGGGGGTCTACCAAGGGTTTCTCTACCTGTGGTGCCCAGTCACCTAATCTGACATCTTGCTGAATAGTAGTAGTAGTAGTAGTAAAAATAATAATAATAATAATATATTACTTATACCCCGTCCATCTGGCCGGGCCTCACCAACCACTCTGGGCAGCTTCCAACAGGATATTAAAAACACAATAAAATATCAAACATTAAAAACTTCCTTAAACAGGGCTGTCTTCAGATGTCTTCTAACAGTCAGATAGTTGTTTATTTCCTTGACATGTGTGGGTGACGCTACCAAGAAGGCCCTCTGCCTTGTTCCCTGAAACCATCAGCGCTGGATCACAGCGTCTGGGCTGAACAATGAGGGTGGAGATGCTCCTTGAGGTATACTGGGCTGAGGCCATTTAGGGCTTTAAAGGTCAGCACCAATACTTTGAATTGTGCTTGGAAATGTACTGGGAGCCAATGTAGGTCTTTCAGGACCGGTGTTATGTGGTCTCGGCGGCTGCCTCCCAGTCACCAGTCTAGCTGCCGCATTCTGGATTAGTTGTAGTTTCCGGGTCACCTTCAAAGGTAGCCCCACATAGAGCCACACATAGAGCGCATAGTCCAAGCGGGAGATAACTAGAGCATGTACCACTCTGGCGAGACAGTCCGAATGAAACTGTACCTTTGAGTCCTCTTTACAACATGAGATGAGCATATCTGTGCCAAAATGCTTCTCCCTAACAGTTATCAAATTGCTGCCAGCCCCGTTCTGTTTCCAGTTCTTCATTTGAATGGGAAGATTTGATCTTAATGCTACTTTGAAAAATGACCCCAGCTCCCTACAACTGAAATGAATTGTATTCATGTTCTAAAATATGAATGACCAGGACTTCTTTAGGCTTCATTGCTTGCACTCATCTGTTCTATGTGCAGCAGTAAATTGGAGACCCACATGTTCTGGGCGTGGTGACCTCTTTCAATATCTAACCCAGTACGCCTATCCTTCTCACCAATGCCGCTTTGAGCTCTCAAGATCATCAGTCTTGCTCTTCAGGTACATGCACTTCTTTTCAGATGTTTTCATCCTAGGAGCAGTGCATCGTATTCTGTCCAGAGATCATAAGATTTCTCTGTGGTTTAGACCCCTAATCCCTCACGGTCTTTTTCAACATGGAAGGATAATACTGAAAAGGGAAAAGACAACAAAATTGAATGTAATGACAGCCAATCAGTCGGCAAACCACACTCTCTCTACTTACAATCAGAGCCAGCTGTAGTGCAATTAAACTCAGCAGGTGTTCACATGAATTCCTTTTACACCCTTCCCCCTTTCATTCATATATATATATATATATATAGAGAGAGAGAGAGAGAGAGGCATTCAGATATCTAACAACAGAATCCCATTTAAAGTGTTCAGCAGAAAAGAACGAGAATTCAAAATCTAATGTTTATTATTATTATTTTAATTTTGTAGCTGGTCTTCACCTTGAGATGCCAGGTTGGGTTCCAACAATGAAAACTTAATGTTAAGAACAGTTTAGAAACAACTTACAATCACAAAACAAGGTAGGTCCTAAAAATATACATTTCAGGTGTCAAAAGCCAGGGTGGAAAAGGTGTTTCTTCAGATTGTTTAACTAGAACACTGTACATAAGAAGGTAAGAAGAACCTGCTGGATCAGGCCAATGGCCCATCTAGTCCAGCATCCTGTTTTCATAGTGGCTAACTAGTTGCCTGTGGGAAACTCAGAAGCAGGACCCAAATACATGAGCACTCTCCTTTTTCTGTGGCTTTGAGTAACTGGTGTTCAGAAGTATTACTGCCTCCAACCATTTTTCTTACTTTTCTTACAACAGACAAGTTTTTGGCAGATACCTAAAACAGCATAGTGAAGCCTTTGCATTTTCATATGAATGCATATTAATTCACTCTCCCCCCTATTCTATATAAACTGCTAATCCTTTTTTAATATTAAGTGATATATATAGTTGTATGTATAAATAAATGCTAAGGTTGAGCCTCACTGAAAACAAAGCCACTCATCCAATTTGGCCTTTAGCTCATTCTGCAGCAGCCATTAAGATATAACGTGTCCTATCACCACTGAGCGATGGGGAGGAAGGGATATCAGGCATCATTTGAATAGTGGGCAGTGACTGGTAAGCAATTTTGAGGTAATGGAAATGGGGCGAGTAACAGTGATAATGCTACAAGGGATCCGTGGCTTTCACGCATAAGAGGACACGAAAGTGAACTGCTTATTGGAGTTTGTAACTATGTAAGTTAAGCTCTAAGTGTTAGTAAACATCCAGGAGGCTTTCAACATTTCATTCATGAGGAGGAGAGAGCTGGGTGAACTCGCTTGTGACAGAGCCAGTTCCCGTGCTGGATTTGGAGCTTCTTCTTCTTTGGCGATCACTCATAGCTGAGTAAGATTGTCTTCCAGGAACACAGTTTAACAGTGAGTCCTTAAGTGACGGTGGAGGACAATTCTGGATCCACACGTCCTTCCACAGTGGGGACATAGGTTTCTGGGTGGGAGTTGATCACGGTGAGGGTTTGCCAAGCATGCCTTCCTCTTAGCATCTTTCTCCCTTTCATCCTGAGTTCAAGCGTCTTCAAGGCCCACAACACCTTTGGTAAAGGTTGTTCTCCAATTGGATCCCTTGCAGGCCAGTGTTTCCCAGTTGTCAGTGTTTATACTATATTTTTAAATATTTGCCTCGAGAGAGTCTTTAAACCTCTTTTGTTGACCACCAGCATTACGCTTTCCATTTTTAAGTTCGGAATAGAGTACAGTAGTTGCTTTGGAAGACGATAATCAGGCATCCGTACAACATGGAGCATGACTGTATTGAGGCAGCATGGTCAGTTCCCTGTCTTCCCTGAGTGGTGGTCATGCTCCTATTATGTTCTGTAGGGAACATTGACATAAAGGCATGTTTCTTTGGATAGAGAAAGGGTTAAAAGTTAGACAATGTAGACCATGTCAACCAACATGATGCCTTCTCTACATGTTGCTGAACTAAAGCTCTCATCATCCTTGACCATTGACCATGCTGGTTGGGACTGATGGGACTTGTAGTCCAACATAGTCAATGCCAGGGGGCACTCAGGTTGGGGAAACATCCAGGTTTTGGAAGGCTGAGGTATACAACTTTGTCGCAAAGATGTTTGTGTAGGAGAAAGATGAAAGTTTGGGAGAAATTTATCTACAGGTACATTGAGATCAGATTAATCATATGTGTTAATCAGTGGTACTAGAATAATCTGTTGCTACAGAGTTCCATTAGAACCTGAAAATGTGCCACCTGTATCTTAGCATGTGATGCGTATTAAAGTTTAACTTGAAAATTCAGGTAACTGTGGTAATTATACTTAACTAGAAAATATATACTTAACTAGAGAAAGTCTGCAGAGTGAGGTGCATGAGCAGTGGGCATTAAGAAAAGAAAAGAAAGAAATAGGGGGAAAGCATTGAGCAGAAAGATTGATGAAATCATGCTGAGAAAGTGAACCAGCAACTAGAGCATGAACAGAAGATTCATATAAAACAGGTATTATATACTTCAGTGGGGCGTCAAAGAGATTATTGTAATACTTTCTGCTCTGTTTACTTATCATAGCAAAAGATAGGGTGTCTATTTTTAAATCTGAAAGATCTCACCAAAATGCGAATGGGAGCCAAGGTTTTTTTTTTTAATTTAGGGGTTTTGTTTTGTTGCTTTTAAGCAAATTTTATTTTTCTCCTTTAAGCAAATCTTAAATACTAATGAGCAAGACTTTCCTTTTAACAAATAAAAAAATTCCATGCTACAGTTTAAATCATTGTTCATTGCAAAACCACCAGCCATCTTCTTATGGTGGTCTGGCCTCTAAACCAGAGGTGAAAAACCTGAGGTCTTCCAGATGGTGCTGGATTGCAACTTTCATCATCCCTAACCCTTGGCCATGCTGCTGGGACTGAAGGGATTTGGAGTCCAACAACATTTGATTTGGAGTCTAACAAAATCTTGCCTCTTGACCAGAAGTGAGAAATCTGTGGTCTTCCAGATGTTAGGTAAACGTAAAGGTACCCCTGATCATTAGGTCCAGTGGCGGATGACTCTGGGGTTGTGGCGCTCATCTCGCTCTATAGGCCGAGGGAGCTGGTGTTTGTCTGCAGACAGCTTCCGGGTCATGTGGCCAGCATGTCTAAGCCACTTCTGGTGAACCAGAGCAGTGCACAGAAATGCTGTTTACCTTCCCATCGGAGTGGTACCTATTAATCTACTTGCACTTGACGTGCTTTCGTACTGCTAGGTTGGCAGGAGCAGGGATCAAACAATGGGAGCTCACCCCATCGCGGGGATTTGAACCACCGACCTTCTAATCGGCAAGCCCTAGGCTCTGTGGTTTAGACCACAGCACCACTTGCGTCCAGATGTTACTAGAGCACAACTCCTATCATTCCTAACCCTTGACTGTATTGTTCCATACTTGTGTGGCAACTTCAGACTGTGACTTCTAATTCTAGGTAGCAGGTAAACTATGGTTTGCTGCAAATCAGGATGATAGGGGAGATAACTGAACATCCAATGAAATGAGGAGGTGGCAGTATGTGAGGCCATGAGTGAGCAAATAATGGTTTACCATTTTATGTGAATGTCACATTTAGATGGGAATATTCATTGTAACTGCAATGAAATTTTGTACTCAATCATTGTTTGCCAGAACTTTAAGTGTTCCACAAACCACACATTTGTTTCTGGGTATTTATGTGCAGAAGAAAACTGAAAATGGGCACTGGAAGGGATGGGAAAGGAGAAACACCAAGTTGAGGGATCGACAGAACTGTGTCACCTTTACGTGTTTTAACAACAATTTCATCCCATTTTTGTGGTAATCTGTGATTTTAGAAAACTGTCAAAATACATATAAAAATGTGTATTAATTTTCAAAATATGTATTTAAATCTGTATTTAAATATTTAAATGGCCAAGGACTGTTTAATCTGAAATAAAATAGCTAAGTTATGATGCATACATTAGTCTTGAGTGATGTTGATTGGGTCATTTCATAATAGAAATTCACAAATAATGACTTCCTCAAGCATCCCTATGTAACTAGCGTGGATATACTCAGTGCTTAGATTGCTGTGCCAACTACACGGACTTTGCCAGGCCAATTTGACTAGTCATCACCATCATGTACATTGATAACGGCTGCGTATGTCCTTCATGGGCACCAACCTTCATCTGAAATTGACCACAAAATTGTTCTGGTAGGATTAGGAACTGGACTCCTACAACACTACTTAGTGTATTGGAGCTGGTTGTGCTCCTATTGGATGCTGTGATGCCTTGTTGCATTAAAAAAGTGATGGTGACTTCTTTGTATAATCTGCCTTAGCATATGCTCGGTGGTTATCACCCCCCACCAACTAATAAATTCTAACTCCCTGTTGGATGTGTTTTGTATTTGATCCCTTGGAAGCAGCAGTTTCCAACTGCTTCAGAGACAACTACTCCTCAGTAACCACAATCACAGCATACATGTACAATTCACTACCAGATGCCTCCCCTGTGCATTCCTTGTCAGCCCCCAGATAACAATGCATATTGGATGGATTTACTGAGCTTAGCATCCCCTTGGAGCACACTCTTCCTATTGTGCTTGGCAACTTTCCATCCAGTCCTCTGCCATGCTTTTGGCTCCCTTGCAAAGCTTGTTATCACCTTGGAATACTCTACATGCAAGTAGCAACTGGTTATCATGCTCCTTGCCCTCCTTTTCTGAGGATCACTTGGGTGTGTACGCCTGCATATCTAATCACTCATTTGTCCTGGCAGTGTTCCGTTTCTGTGTTTAGCAGACAATTTCACTGTCACCTGAACATTCACCATCCACACCGTGGAAAGACTGACAGATTGCTTTAAGGCAACAGAGTTGTTTACAGAACTCTTGTGTACATGCAGATGCTAGCTCTACATGTCTACAGCACAAATGCACCTCAGTAACTATTCGGAATAATCTCAACAGATTGCAAGGCTTATGTTGCATGCATATTTATCTTTCTGAGAAGCGGGGAACTGGATCTGGCTGGCGGGCCAAGTATTGACCCCCCCTCCCTGCATGGGCCACTTTGACAGACAGGCAGGGCTACCTAGCTGTAAATCACCTGACATCATTATGACATCATATAACAAAGGGGCTTGTGTGCGCTGCTCACCAATAAGCAAGCAAGAGCACACTTTAAGCTCCAGACTGTCACTTTACAGCCCTGTCTTTACCTATGCCACAGTTGATGTCATACATGATATCAGGTGCAGTTTAGAGAAAACAGCCTAGTGGGCCAAATAAGGATCCCTACTCAGAAAAGGTTCTGGGCAAACAAAATGTTTAAGGGGATGGAGCAACTCCCTTAGGAGAAAATGTGGTATTATTCGAGACATTTTACTTTACAGAAAAGGCAAGCAAGAGGTGGCACAATAGACATGTATAAAATTAAGTATGGCATAGAGAAAGTGGGTGAAGAAATGTTTTTCGCCCTTTCTGCTTACAGTAGAACTTGTGGACATCTAGCGAAGCCAAATGTTGGAAAATCTAGGACCAACATAAGGAAGTAATTCTTCACACAGCACATAGTTAAACTATGAAATTCACTCCCACGAGAGCCAATGATGGCCACCAGCCAACTGTGCCATTGAAGGTATGATTGTGATAATCATTTGCTGAGCTAGGACTTAAATCCAGAGACTCAGCTACATTGGCAAAAAAAAGCGCTTTATATGCATTGTTTATGCCTTCTTACACCGACACCAGATGGCGCTGTGGAGTTCCATTTTTGCCAACCCGATTTCTCATACAAAGCTCAAAACATGTTTAACTGAAACACGTATTTGATGTTTCTAGTTCCAGCCCAGGATAGCATTCCATAAGGAGTGCTGCCCTAAGTGGTGTGTTTATACCAGAAGGGCAGGGTATAAACAAAACATGGAAGAGGAAAAGAAAAATGGAGGCACTCTGCTTTGATAAGTATAACCAGATTAGTTCTGGATCCTATGCACAACACACCTGAAAATCAGCACATTTGCTGTCTGGGCTACACAACACTGGCATATGAATGCAGTATACATTATATAATAATAATAATAATAATAATAATAATAATAATAATAATAATAAATTGAATGGACAGATTTGCATTAAATTTTGCATGTGGCAATTCAACTTTCACTACCCTGGTGCCCTCCAGATGTTTTGAACTACTCATCCCATGACCCCCCCTTGGGCTCATGGTAGTTGTCAGCAAAAACATACGGAGAGGACCAAATTGGCGAAGGCAGTGCTAATCTATATGGCTGGGTGCAAATGTGCAAACAATTTATGCACTTTAAATAGGAATAGTGGCACCAAGTAACCTGTGTGCTTCGTCTCCTGTCCAGGTTTGCTAGCTGTGGATGGGCGATGTCAAGGTCTCAGCTTTTACGGTTTATTATCTTTAACATGAATTGAAATCAACCAGGCCTTCAAACTAAGGACTCCTTCAAAAGAGAGGATTGTCCTGTGACAGCACTTCGAAGAAAGGATAGATGCACAGCCATCCTTCTGCTTTGTGGAGCACCACTCTGATTATTTGCAAAGTGGGACGGGCTTTGTACTGCTCCTTTGCCACCCTGTTGCAACTCCACCCGTGTTAAATAGGATTTCAGGAGGCTTGAAGCAGGGAGCGTATCTGGCAGCAGAGATGAGATGCTTTACTCTCTGTGCCACTGAGACAGCTATCAGTCTCTCTGCTTTGGGCTCAGCTTCTCAGGCTAGAGAATGCATTACTGAGAGTAGCCATATAGATTCACTTCCCTCCCTTCCCTCTCTCCTTTTCCTCCCTCCGCTGGACTGTTGCTTTTTTTCTTTTTCTTTGCAACCTGACCATCTGCCTGACCCGACCACATCTGCCTCTGGTCCTTCTAATCTTCATTTGATGCTCTGGAGCTAGACATCTGCGAGGTCTATGTACTTGCCTCTGGCCCTTGCAGCTGACCGCTTGAGGGCTTGACCCTGCAGGGCCCTGACATGTATGAACTATGACAATGACTTATCACCTTTTGAATGGAATCCTTAGAGGGGCTGCAATAAGGAATCAGAGGAAGTTCCAGTGTTTGGCTCGAGAGCTTGATGGCGAAATGTGCAAGGTGAATGGATCGTAGTCTGAGAGTCAAGGTGCGAATCCCCTTTGCTTCACCACTTCATTATCCCTTAGGGATTCCTGCAGCGTTGGTAGAACTAATGCAGCTGTACAGGGTGGGACTTTCAGGAATCAGCATGAGTCCTGTGCAAAGCACATCACGCCAGTTCCCAGGGGAGCATGAAGGGCTAACATAAAACACCCTACTGATACCTGAATCAGACACGTCCCTTTGATCTCAATGGGAGTTTACTATAAAGGTGGGGCTGTGTTTACTATTAAAGGGGACTCCCCACAAAACTGTAGTGGCAGTGTTCCCTTTAAAGATCCACAGTGACTAAAAAACGACTCTGTGGGTAGATTGAACATGTTATCCTTTTATGGACCATCACTGTAAACTCTTTAAATATGGTTTAGAATTCCCACAGCTAATTACTTAGGTGCTTATGTGATAGATTTCATCATTAGAACAAGCACCAAATGACCAGTTTCTGCTAATACAATAGCAAAATTTACATAGTAGTAAATTGTTTAATTGGCATTTCTACCCCCAAAGAATGCTTATTAGCTCCACAGGAGACTTTTCTTGCTTGGAGTATTCTCCCTTACATTGCAGTTCTGCTAATTAAGCTGTATTAATGTGGCTATTTTCCTGTAGATTGAACAATACAATGAAATTGTCAGAAAGCAGGGCTAGGATGTTGCAATTTGGGAGCAACTTGGAGTCCTTGAAGAAAGCATAAAATAAAGAGGGCAGTTGGGAATCAGATATGGCTTCAGCCACTTGGATTTTAAAACAGAACTGTCCACCCAAAGAACTATCCAGAAAACTGAGAATGGCAACATATTGAGGTAGTAGTGTTGTGTCTCTAGAGGCAAGGGACAAATCTGGAAGAGTTAATTAGTTGTGAAACAACGAGGCTGATCCTCAACTAACTACACATTAAAAACAGGCTCTCTTATAACAGCTTTATGATTAGTAATGAGCATTAATTACATCTGTATACATTAGAAGCAAACAAACAAGACATGCAAGCACCGCATATTTTAAACCAGGGCTGTTTAATTTCCTCTATGCACTTAGGACTATCTGAAGAACACTTGAAAGCACATTGGAAGTTTTCATCGAAAGATGGCCTTAAATGTTATTGTTATTACTTGTATGCAAATAACGAACTCGTTCTTCAAGCGCCGGTCCTTAATGTAGCCGAAATAGCATTATCCACATGCAAGAGGGAGGTATCAACACGCTTAGGAGAGAACCAAGGTTAGAAACCTTGCTGGGGGAGGAAGTTAAATCTGCCCAATGAGGACTGACCATGCTCTTTTGTTGGAAATAGAATAATTTTCCTGTTCTCACAGTAGCCAACCAGATGCGTATGGAAAGCCCCAAAGTAGTACCTGAGCATGATAGCACTCTCCCCACTTGTGATTCTCAGTGGAGAATCCTTGGAGAGCATCCTGTTGCAAAGGTAGATCTAGGGGAGCATTACTGGTTCGGTCATGCCAGGTGTGGAGCTTCTGGGGTGCTTCAGCAGGCGTCCCAACTATTATGTCCACAGAAGGCAGTGGGTGAGGGGCAGATTCTGGCATCACACAGGGTGCCACTGAAATCTGAGACTCCAAGGCCTACAATGCCAGTTGGGTCACTTAAGGCCAGGCTGGTTGCTGGCTTCATACGTTTAAGTATCTCCTGTGCTGCTGTTTATACAATCTGGGCTGCTCATGTATAAGAGCAGCACAGGAACATATGAACAAAAGTAAGCACTCAGAATCATGATGCTATTTGTCTGCAAAAGAAGAAGAAGAAGAAGAAGAAGAAGAAGAAGAAGAAGAAGAAGAAGAAGAAGAAGAAGAAAGAGGAAGGAATTATTTAAGAGAGTTAACCTAGAGAAATAGTTATGTATTCAGGAGCATGCTAGTTGATGGGAGGGTTTCATCCTGAAAGGTGGCACATAAATCTTTGAAACAAATAAATCATCTATATGATAGCATAAATGAGCATCCCTATTTGTGATACAAAGTAGATTATGGAGAAAGTATGAAAGGGCCAGCCAAAAATAAAACCCAATCCTGATATAAAAGCTATTGGTGGCCCTTACAGAGTGCCCTTAAGAGAATTTAACGTCTTTGGAAAGGGACTTGATTTTCACATTGATCTTTTTATTTACAGTGTCTTGAAGTCTTCCCCATACGCTTGTCTTTGGCTTGTTAACAAACCTTGTCAGAGGGCAGAAAATCCATTAATCTTTGCACACCAAGTAGGAACATCCCCCCTTCTTTCTGTAGTCTGCCTTGCTTTTCCCTCTGAAAGAGCAATGGTGTTATTACCGTTTATCACCAAGTCAACTTTCTGGCATATGAAAACCTGGAAAAACAAATAAAATAAGAGGTCCTGTCTTTTTGTTGTAATGCACACGCACACACGCACACACGCACACACCCCTTGTAAATAAGCACACAGAAATTGTTAGCCTGCAAACATTTTTTCCTACCCTGATCAAAGGCTAGTATCCTGTCTCTGCATGCTGGCCAGAGGAGCGAAAGGTTAGGTAAAGCAGGTAGACTGGTGCAGGAGGGATGGAGCAATCTGCTTCCTCCTCTGCCAGACTGCTACATTTCCATGCTGGTTGTGGAGAAAGAGATTTCCTTTCTCCTTAGGCAGCAGTCAGCTGCTTTATACTGAGTCAGACCATTGGTTTATCTAGCTCAGTATTCACAGCACTGATTGGTAGAGGTTTGCTGAGTTTTCAGAGAGGGTTCTGTCCCAGCTTAAAATGCCAGGGATTCAGCCTGGGCCCTTCTGCATGCAAAACAGACGCTGTACTCTGGTCCCTTTTCATGAAGGATTTCCCCTTCCACACAAACACACATATGATTAAAAAAATTATGAGTATTGAGCTCATACTCTGAATGTAATAGTCTTATGAGGGTCTTAATGTGCATTATCTAACTTACTTCATAATGTGGCAAGCCAGTTCATTCAGCTGAATGGACTTCTGCATTGAAGATACCGCCGGGTAGTTTTGGGAGACTACAGCCAAGGTGAGGTATGGTAGGAGTGGCTTGGCAGATGATTACTTGAAGTCAGTAATCATCATAGCTTACAGCAGGCATAGGCAACCTTGGCTCTCCAGATGTTTTGGAACTACAACTCCCATGATCCCTGACCACTTGCCCTGTTAGCTAGGGATCATGGGAGTTGTAGTTCCAAAACATCAGGAGAGCCAAGGTTGCCTATGCCTGGCTTACAGCTACCCCATGAGGTAGGTTAGACTGAAGAACAATGCCTTGCCATTTCTAGGATGTTGAAGGTATCCACTGTCCTTTGAGCAGGACATAATGCACAAGTTCTCCTTATTCATTGAGATTCCAGAATCAAGAAAAGAGGCTATTCAAGTCACTTGTGGAAGAGGCTATTTCTGAATGCACCGAACGACCCCAAAACTTGATCACTTCAACAAAAACAAAAGCATTTTAATGGTTAATATACGGAGGTTTAAAAATGCAGGTTTATAAAAAGGAATCAAAATGTGAAAACTATTCTCTTCTCTATTCCAGGATTTGCTGGTTTGCTCAGACCAAGCATTCATTCAGAAATGTTGATAGAGAGTATTTTCTGGATTGGTGATTTTTTCTCTCTGATTCAATTACTTTAGTTATGAATTGCTTCCCACAAAACATATTAAAGCGATGAGCAAAACAAAATAATTTGATCATTATTTTGTGCATCTGATTAAAAGAAGTGCAAACATGTTGGCTTTTTTAAAAAAAATGTCTCTGGATGTCTTATGACTTAAGGTAGTGGGGTAATTCAAAAGGACTTCAGAACACTGGAATGCTGACTTGCTTCCCTAGTTTTAATTATTGGAATGCACTGAAGAGATGGTATTAACAAAGGCAGCAGCTAATCCACTGGCCCAACATCAATAGCTGGTGTCATAATCTTATTCTTTCTATGCTACCCTTCATAGAAGCATTTGCATTCATTATTATTATGTAAAGCAAAAAGCATGACCAGGCCTGCCCCCAACAAAGAAGAAAGTAATGTAAAAATTTTGATTGGATGCTTACTATTCCAGATTGTGTGGTTCTATGGCTATTAGCCAATAACCACCTTACCCACCCATGTGGGAGCATAATGCACACTCAATGTGCACATAACACATTTACATTGAGAAACTAGGTGTGCTCCTGCTTCATCCTCCGTGACCCTCATCTCCAAATGTGATGCCACCTGGTAAGCTATTAGGTAGCTGAGCTGGTAGCCAGACCCCATGAAGATGTTGTCTGAATTCAGAAAGGAACCAAAACGAACTGCAATTAACAAAAGTAGGCAGTAGTAACCAAGTGAGGAGAAGCTGCTCGGTGAAAATATGTTCAACCCTGATCTCAACTGGATGCAGAAGAAAATGTTTTCCTAGCAAAAAATAATTTTTTTGGTATATATGGCTATCCAGGTTTACTAAGCATACAAAAATTAAAATTCATTGAGAAGGCACAAGGAAGGAGCAAACACAAATGAACTATCCACACAGTAATTCAATGAATACAGGTTGAGAGCAACCCATCTCACAAGGGATTTTTTTTGGGGGGGGGGCTTACTTTCAAGCAGTTGTCACATTTCAATTTGGAGTAGCAACGTTGGTGAAGGGGCTGTTTAATGGTGCTGTTTCCTTCAACCCTGAAGCTCCTATTAGATATACAGTGGGATGGGTCAAACAAGGAGGATAGCTGTATTGTACGTTTGCACTCTGGGTTTAAAAGAAGACTCCAGATATGTGTGTGTGTTTGTTAGATTTTGGGGAAAGGGTTAAGCTAACCACTCCACTAAATTGGAGCCCTCCCCCATGACTGCTTTAAAGTTGAAATATCACAGAACTTGAGCATCACATCTGAATTGACCCAGTGCTTTCTTTTCCAAGACAGACCCTTCCAAGACAGATGGATTTTCCAGTGCCCCTTTCCAGGTCACTTCCTGATGACCTGTTCATTGAGGATTTATCCTAATTTGTGTGGGGGGAGGTAAGATGATGTTGGCTATTTATTAAGCATTCATTCGTATCTGATGCAAGTGTTTGCCTGCACTTTCCAGTGCCTCTTCCTATCACTTTCCTTTTTGTAAAAGGCCTGATCTTTTGGGGAAGCGGGTTTGTGCAACCTGAACTTCCTAGGTTTGTGCAACCTCTAATTGTGCAACCTGAACTTCCCAGTATGCGATTGACTCCCCCTGCCCACAAAAACTCAGCAGAAGTGTCCCCTGTCTAGGACGCAAAGCCCATACATTTCTGGAATCAAAGTTGCAAGCAAGCAACTTTTTATGTGTGGAAAATTATGCCTCGTGATAGGTAATGCTCGTTTGTTCAACTTAATGAGATTCATTGCCAGTCATGTTTCTTATATGACAGTTGACAAAATGGGGTATAATCCAATACAGTTTCTGTACCTATAGTTGCGAGAGAGAGAGAGAGAGAGAGAGAGAGAGAGAGAGAGAGAGAGAGAGAGAGAGAGAGAAGATGCTTGGGAGGAAAATAAATAAACTAAGTATACTGCTTCTCAGGTGGAAGAAGTGGAACCAGAATCTATAGGAACAAAACCCTGAAACTGCTAATATACCTCCTAACCAAAGGAAACCTGTTCTTGAGATAGGACATCTAGGAAATCCCTTTGCAGCTGTTGCATCTGAACGTAATAGCTTGCTAGCAGGAACACAAAATGGTCCTTGCTCAGCTAGAACAGCAGATAACACAGCTTGAAAGGGACCTTGCAGATGCCTGGAAACTTTGTAGTCAGAAAGATCAGGTACGCTCTTGCGATGATAAAAATGAGCAAAACAGGTATCTCTTTTAAAAATCACATTGCAAAAGGGAGTGTGAGAAGCTATGATGTGCAGCACTATATGTGTGTGATTGTGGGTGGGGTGGGGGGGAAAGGTGCATTTCGAAAGGAGGGGAAAACCCACCCTATTTTATCACAAATTTTGTAAGTACACATTTCTTTGGTGTTGGTCTTGAAACTTAAGATATGTTTGCATTTGTGATAACAATTCTATCCCTTCCAAAAAGCATGTTGATGTGAAATAAAATGAATACAGCTGTATAAATGTCTGTAGAGATTTTAGAAACTGCATTTCCCATTTTCGCTGTGAATATGCTCAATATCAGAGACGGAGCTGGAGGCATTTTCCCTTCTATAAAAATGCGCAGAGGCCTGGAGTTGTTGTTGGTTTTTTTTTAAAAAAAATGCTATAGTCATGTGAAAGCTATCTGTATAACATACAAGGGAGAGGGAGAGATAGGTGCATTACTTTGGAGGGAGATCTGCATTATGGGGAGCGGGGATATCTCAGTGTTGTGGTTTCTGGAATATGCTGCAGAAAGATTTCATTATGTTAAGCAGGTGGGGAAATTTTGGGGCCCCTGCTATACATTTGTGTTTTGTTAAACTGAAGTGCCTATTCTAACAATGGTTACAAAACTACAGTGACAAAGCTTATATTTTTTTAGTTTGTGTGCAGAAATCTACCTCTATTTTATAGAAAGGTGCAATGTAAAGGGATATAATTTTGCCATTCCCTATATAAGAATGGAAATGGTTTTTTTTAAAAAAATCCAGGAGAAAATAAGTATTCCCCTTCTTAAAATAACATTTAGCTATTTTATTTATTTATTTAAAAAAAATCACTGTTGATGAGAAATTAAATGAAAGCATGACAGGATATTATGTACTGCCTAAAGTTTTACACACCTGAAAAAATACGTTAATACAAATAATTATTGTCATGTTAACATCACAGCCAAACATATCTGCAGGTTTTAAGCTGTCTAAAGCAATTTTACTTTCTCAATGAAGAATGTTTAACATTTGAACCAAAAACAGTACAGCACGAATAATTAAAGGCTTAAGTTAAATACATAGACAGTCATTTAAATTTAGATCTGCAATAACATTTACTATTATTCTCCAAGGCTTTGACTGTGCTTGACAGAAACAAAGTACTCTGGGATTAATTTCAAGAAGTGGTGCCAACTGTGTGCAATTTGCTGTAATTAAGACATGAAAGAGTACTAAATATTCAGATTAAAAGAAGCATGATGGAGCATGATAGAGAATCAAGGTGTGGCACTATGCCAATGAAGCACAGGTGCTTGTGGATTCCCAGTTCCGGGCGATACAAAAGTTAAACTTATTGGCTGAACTTCTGCATCATTTAGAACTGTTTATTCATTTGCACCTGGATATTCACATGTAAATGGGAGATACACAAGTTGAGAATATATTTTTAAAATTGCAATTAAATTAGAGTTGAGGATTTAAAAACAAACAAAACAAAAGTCAATGAGTTAACCACACACACACACACACACACACCACATATGAACAGTATAAAACAATTTACTTTGCATCTTGAAATAATATTGACACTGAGATTTTTGTTGACAATTAGAGAAGCATTTTAATTAACCAGAAAGAGAGGGTGGTAGCATTTTGTCTCTGTGTTGTTGTTGTTTTTTGTATCCCTGTGGTGGTGGGTTTTTTTTTTTTAACATTCAGTTACCTTCCTACCAGCTGAATTGCAGTTGCTGGCTTCAAGCTGTTCATTTTCTTTTTATTCAGCAAACCCTTTAAAAAAAACAAAAGAAAATAAAAATCCTCTTATCCGGCACATTTAGACCAAGTAACTGTTTTCTTGTCCCCCCCTCCAGAATTACGTGTAACATTTTCCTTTGAACAATTAACAAATTAATTTTAATAAAACCATTTGTCATTTTCCTCCCTCCACCTATTTTTTTTTTAATACAATGCAAAGTGTGTATGACTTTTTGATCTTATAGGACATGGGAGGACGTGACCCCTTTGCTAATGAGAATGTGTGTGTGTGTGTGTGTGTGTGTGTGTGTGTGTGTGTGTGTGTGTGTTATATGTATAATCTCTCTTTTCCTATAGCTTGAAAGAGCAGGATACAGTATTTTTTTTGGCTAAAGTTCATTGTGAAAGGTGGCATTGAAATGTTTTTTTTTTGTTTTTGTTTTCAGAGGCAATACGCAAAAGATTTCAGCTCTCCTGCAGGCAATGGGAGATATCAAAGCTGAAGTGGCTAAGGTGGAGCACTTTGACAGTCTGGTCAAGAAGCTGAAAGCAAGTGTCCAGAATGCAATGAAAGGAAGAATCTGAAGGCGAGAAAAGCCATCATATTTAGGACTGGGATTCAGCAGGTAAATCATGAGCTGCAGGATGCTCAGGGAAGCAGTGCAGAGGGACGAGGTAATAATGTATAAAAATAGTGATATTACTGCACTGTGAATTTGGCACAGTCTAATAGAATAGAAATATCAATCATATGGACAAAAGATTGCTGTAATCAAATGAACACAAAAGGTTCCCTGTCCGGCTTTAGGGAGAATTTAGAGCTGGAGAGAGCAGCTTTATCAAACAGAAACAAACACAACCGAGTCCCTTTGTTTCTCTTCGCCATTGGAGAGTGTGAAAAATGTGTGTGTGTGTGGGGAAAATCATTTCTGCATTTGGGAGCTTTGCACAATTGCTGGTTATACACATTGTGAATTGGATAGAAGGCACACACATGTATTTGAGATGTGCGCGTGTACACACACACACACACACACACACACACACACAGTACAATTAGGAGTCTTTATAAAGTCACACGATGAATTGCCAATGTAGAAGTGGTACAGCGCAAAAAAGGATTGTTTGAATACCTTGAAGACAAAGGGCTGTTCTCACATGCATTGTAGCCAGCTTCCCCCCTCCCCCCCCGCACAATATTTCCTATTTCATTTTGTCAGGCATTCAAAGAGGCATTCAGGCTCAGCCAATAATTTCTATAGCTTTTGCCTAGTACCTGTATCCCTAGAATCCTGCTTATATGTTAGAAGGTGTTTTTCAGGAGATAGTCAATACCGAAAGGATCACAGCCTTATTATCATCCTTTAACATTATGGATCCACCCCATAGTAAAGGTGTTTTTTTTGAAAGATATGATTTTTTTAGCAAATAAAATATTAATGAAGTCATTTGGAACGTAATGGACAGCTTGTGTCAAACCCTTAATTTCCCCCCTTCCGCTATTCACAACATTGCCAGACACATGTTTCTGGATAAAACCCCCTAGAGGTTTGCTGCAAATTCTTTTTCAATACAACCAGATCATTGCAGATAATTGTATTACACAGGGTATTGATCCAAAATCGTTGGGCACCGGAAACATCTGAAAAAACATGATTATAGCTTTCTGTTTATTGTTTGTACATCATATAAGCAGGCTTTTCTGTGAATCACCTGTAAGAAAGGCAAGGTGGAAACATCAGAGAAATTACCTCTTTACAAGAATCTATTGATCACTTTAAATCAAAGAAGTATGTTTGACATAAGATTACCTGCCAGTTTGAACATTAGGTACACTATGTTATAGCCCGAGGCAGTTGTAAGTCTGACAAAGGGATTGTAAATAAAGCATGCAGCTGCTAGTGCCTCTGGCTTGGGATCAGCCGAGGCTCAAGTCCAAGGCATAGGTAAACTTAAAATAATTTAACCCTTTTCAACCAGCACATGGAGAATTAGAGTAGATTCTTAAGAGTATTGGGAAACATAAATGGACTTTTATCGGTTTGAACAGGCAGGTCCTTCAGAAAGCACACATACCTTGACATTTATATTTACCGGTTCTGTGGGGAGAGAAGAAGTGGGCTGTGCTTCAAATGGGCTTCATGTTGGGACAACTAATCAGCAGGCAGTGTACATAGGCTACTTTGGGGGGAAAAACTTTGCATTTTTTTTTGTCTAGCTTGTCTGTATTTGCAGGTTTTCAGTACTATTGCGTATGAGCCTGTCTGCATTAAATCATGTGAATGGTATGTGTGATATATATGTACGTGTGTTTCAAGTCTTCAAATTTTTTATATTTTGCACACAAAAACTTCAAAGCTAAAGCCAAGCTATGCTATGCTATGCAAAGGATGCAGTGATTGCATTTACAGTCTTCTATGACATGGGATATTTCTAATGCTGAGCCCGATCTTGCAAAATGATAGAAAAAATTGCTTACTATTATTGAACAATATAGTCACGCTACTCTTTCTATAGGTGAATACTCACTGGCCAGTTTATTAGCTTTTTTTGTGAACCAAAAAATATTCTATCCTATGTATGGCCTTCTGTCCTTTTATTAAATACCAGGAACCAAATGCTTCCTAGAAAACTTGTTCCGCGGTCTGAAGAAATGCTTACAATTTGTAAAATAAATCTATAAATGTGTTCATTAGAACTTTGGCAATATATAGATGTTCAATACTCTCCCAATACTATACAAACATACAAGCTCAGACTCATGCTTGTTGAAACAAGACCGTGTGTGTCTGTGTGTGTGATGTGTAAAAATTAGAATTTCATTTTTATTATGTAAGAGTTCCAGGTCAATAACAATGCTTGTGGTTTCTGTAAGTCTGCTAGGAAATATATTTGCTGAATGTCCCAAATGCTCATAATTTTTAAATGAAATACTTTTATTTAGATTCAGCTCATCAGGGCAACTAAGATTGATTTCAAATATGTAAGATGAATGTAGGCTATTTGAGAAGACTAATGTGCCAATTTTTGTTATGACAATATTGGCTTTATAAGGCTCCAGTCCCTTTGCTCTGAATTAATTGAAGCCTAATTTACACATCATTCTTCCAACAGAAACCAGGGTTATTAAAAGGGAGAGGTTTGAAGAGCGTTGCCATCTATGCATATGTGACCTTCTTAATTTTGATTGTGAAGCCTTCCCAGCAAGGCTCCTCTGCTTTCTTTCTTTTAAGGTTTGAATTGTGTGCACAGCCTTCACTAACAGGCTTCAGTTTGGAAATAAAACACCCTTCAGTGATACATGTTTATTCTGAAATTTAATGCTGTACCTCATTAAACTTGGACTGCATTACTGAATAAACATTTGTATGTCTGCGGCTGTATATTTGCCAAAACCTTTTAAAAAAACCCCACACCCAGCTATATATCTGTGCTAAAGGACAAATATTTAAATGAACACCTATATATGTATATTTCTTGGAATATGGTCAACAAAAGAACAAAGGAAAAATGTCTTTGTCTTAAAATGCCTATTTTTCCAAGGAAGCTTGAAACACACTGCCCTAGATTCTTTGGGCTAATGAAAGAGTGCCATCTCTTGGATGACCTTGGGAAAAGATTTTGTTTATATAGTAGAGTGGTACTCTACAATGGAAAGAATTTAGTGACGCAGAAGTTTTCAGTTTATACCTTAATTATATTAAAGACGTAGAGTGTTAATCTGTTGAAAAACAAGAGGCAGTTAATACCAAACAAAATTTCATTTTGAAAGACTAAAACAAACTGTACCTGCTTTTGAGAATTTTTGCTACACAGTAATGGATGTTAGCCCAGCTGTAGAACACAAGAGCATTTAGCCATTGATGAAAGTATTACACATATTTAATATTTATCTTAAGATATATACAGATTTTTAGAAACATCTCTCACTGTCTGTGTTTGTGTTTCATACTTGCAAGCAGAAATAGATTGTTTTTCCCCAGGAAAAAAACAAACAACCCCTCACATTCTCCAAGTTCATTTATCAACAGGTTTAGTATTGCGTTAAGTGTAAAACGAAACAACAACAAAAGTATGTCTCTGGGTTCTTTTGAAACCGTGATGCTTTTATTATCTTCCAGCCCAAGAATTTGCCAGCCAGGATGAAAAACTTCTAATGGAATCCAGCTTGAAAGCAAGTCAAGAGCGGCTAAGTGAGGAAAGAGCAGAACCAAGTTTGCCCCGACTAGTAGAAAATCACAGACAGAACTGAAGCCACTGAGCGAACGCATTATAGATTCTTATGAAGAAATTAGTGATTACAAGTGAGTTACTGTTTGTTTTGATGTTTTGGTAAGGGTTGAAGGCGAGCCAGAAGTCAGCAATAATTCTTCCAGCTCTCTGCTGTAGGGTTTGTTTTGCTCTGGTGGTGTGTTTTGTAAATGTCTTTGACTGATGTATTGATTGAATCAAGTATTAAGTAATTGATAAACTCCGTTTAAAACTAGCCTTTCAGTTTTTCATCCAAAATGTGTTAACCAGAAGTCTTTTTAATGCCCTTCCCACCCCACCCCTCTGAAAACGTGAAAATCTGCTGTTGAGGGGAAAAATAGTTTTCTTTATTGTCTATCTGCCAGTGGCATTCTCATCTTCCTCTCTTTTTGGGGGTCTGAAGGTTACATATGGCTCTTATTGTCTGTCTTTTTTTGTTCAAGAAGCTGCCTCAAAGCAAGACGCTCCCAAATTAAAGCAAACTTAAGAGTTTGAGCTTCTAGTCTGAGTAACGAGTAACATATGAAGTTGCTAAAATGAACTCAAATCCTAATCCTAATAGGTCTCTCTCCCTCCCCCCCTTTAAGGGAAATGCTAAAACTTTCAAAGAGTTTTTTCATGTTTATGAATCATAAATTGATTCATTGTTCAGTTTTCAAGCGAATGTTATGAAAGGTATTCATCTCGGCTAAATGCCTTTGTCTCTTTCACTATATGTAAATACTCTGAATAATGCATTCTTCTTGCTGAATTTGTTACATTGTGCATTCAATTTAGGTAGCTTTCTCAGGCTGGGTCTTTTTTCCCTCGATATCACAAATTAAAGGTGAACTTCAGAAGTTCTAAGATACGTTTCCTGAAGTGATGGCTTAATCAGAAATAGGTTTTTATTAATACGAAAGTTGCAGCGAGGTTTTGAGCTTCCTCCTGAGATATGTACACCTCTGATTCCTCTGCAATGTTAAATGATGAAACTTTGTCACACAGCTATTATGTAGTGCTATGCCTAGCAAGGTTATGATTGTTTGTTTGGAATTTACCTGTAGATGAGACTGGCAGGGGCCCTTAGAATCCCAAACAAATGCTTTGCCACACATTCTTCTACGTGCGTAAGAAAAAGAAACATTTTTGTCATTTAATATAACAATGTTATGAGGAGACACTGGAATCCTAAAGGGACCATGTCAGTCACATCTAAAGGTAAATTTCCAAACAGTAGAAGTATGTTCGGCAGGTATAACTTTGCAATAGTTGTGATGGCATTATTGTGGATTATTGGGGGCCCATAGGTGCACAATGCAAGGCCACTTACATTGCCTGTTTCTTTTGCTTCTCACGTAAGGTGACTTTGTATCCTTGCATCCTGTGTGAGAAAAGCTCAAAATATCCACACAATCCACTTGTACTTTTCTATTTCTATGTTATGAGTGGAAAACAAGGATACCCATGAACCTGACGAAACACGTATATCTATCCACCATGTTAACTCAAAGCTTCCATATCTGGGGAAAATGTTACTGAAAAGGTACGGTATAAGTTGTCCATTTACTGGAGAGGCATGTGAACAATTACTACCAAGCCAGGCGGTACATCCCACTTTTCTGCATGAACCTTCAGCTTAGTTGTGGCCTTTTTCCCTTTATGCCACATTGCTCTTTTCAGTTTCCCTTTAAGAAGACCAGTCATCATTTGTGAAACTGAAGTTCCGAGTAGAACAAAACTTTATAATGTGACATTTCATATTAGAAGCACCCAGTTTAATCTAAAACAAACTAAACCATTAAACTGATTCATACCCATTTAAGAACTAAAGATATCTATTTAGTCGTAATTCTAAAGTTGCAAATGTGGATTTGATATTGAACCTTATTGGTCAGTCCTTTTCTTTGCCAAAGGAAGAGGTTGTGTAGAGAGCTTGTTCAACTTCTGCTGAATCTCATTTGCATGTGTGTTTAGCAACACCTTGTTTCAGGCTTAAGCACTGGTGCAAAACCCCGGACTTTAGAAGCACTAGCACATGGCTGCCTTATGCAGGCAGCAGTAATGCAGCTGGCGGGCTGTGGTCACACACAGTTCCCTTTGCCATGGCGAGTGGATATAGACAAACATTGACCAAGTGGGAAATTGCCATGGTGTTCAGGTAAACAGCTGGTAAGCTGGCCACAAGGACTGCTGCCTTTTACTAAGCCAGATCACTGATCCATCTAGCTTACTATTGTCTGCATGGACCAGCAGCTGCTCTCCAGGGTTTCCGATAGGGGACATTCCCAGCCAGAGGATATTCCTGGACATGCCAAGAAATGAACTTTCCACATGAAAAGCAGATACTGTACCACTTTGCTGTGGTCTTTCCACTGTTTAATGAGGCTGATTCAAAGCATTATAAACATCATGAAGACATTGCCTGAAACACTGGTTCGTGATAGTATTTGCATAACCTAGAGTATGTGAAAGCTATTCACCAGATTCATGTCTCTAGTCATTTTGGAAGTTTCTACACCAATGCCTATGCAGCCTGATATGCATGCTGTTGGCACGTAGACTCTCCATATGGCTAGCGCAAGCCATATGATGAATGGATTTCAAGTGTTACTACCTAGCAAACAAAAGTCGGGGGAATTTCTTGCATTACTATCAGCCTACTTGAGGCTGTTAAGGCTATATAATATTTGAATTAAGGCTGAGAGCCAAAAATAATTCTCACAATAATAATTTTCGGCGATTTTTATTATTATTTCTGAGCTCTTTCTGAACTGATGGTGAAATTCGTGCTCCTGCTAGAGAATAGCCAGGCACACGACCTCCCCAGTTTTGCCATCCACATAGATACAGGTTTTATATATATTGATCTTTTGTTCCAGCAAGCAACTCCCTCTAGTCCTTTCAGCCCATTCCTTCCTTCATCCACCAATATGAGTTGAAGACTAATATTAAGTGAGCTTTTTCTCAGAAGAGAATTTTCTAAGAACTCTTGCAGATTTCACTTTCACACACACACAGTCTGTAGCAAAATGACCTCCCAAATTGGAAGACACTTTTGTGTTCATCCGATTTAAATTGACCCATAATCTCACTACATTGTAGCTGCAGCCACAAAGAGAAGCCTTTTCCCTGGAGCAGCTAGCTCATGCACCCACATGTCTCTCATCCCAAAGCTCTATGCAGTTGCAATGTCTATGGGAGCACCAGGTTCACTGTCTGAGCAACTACTAGAGAGGAGCTGTTCCCCATATCCATGCAGTGAGATTATAAAGGGCCATTTCTACAGCAGAAGAGGTAGCCACACCCTACCTGGAAGATAACTCTGGCGATCTTCCTCTCCAACCTGCCTCATGGCTAAGAAGATGTACAAAAACCAAGGACATGCTATGAGCATGGGGGATCCTTGCAAGTCAGAGTAATGTCCTGGAAGAATGGTAACACTGGCTTTTTCAGCCCTAACTGCAGCAAGTTAAATGAGCTTTGTGCCAACACTGAAACTCACTAAGTTTTCAGTATGGCGAACGGGCAAGTGCAGGGAGGGTGAGGTCTGCAGAAAAAAATATGGAGATTGCAGAGGACAGGTAGGTGAGAAGTTATTCCATTTTGTTTACCGTTCAGCAATCTATTTCAAATTGTGTGGCGTGTTTGTACATGTGTAAAACCAACATGTGCAAAGTTATCTCCTCTGTTGTTACCACAATGCGAGTTCCTAACATGAGTACAAAGTAATGCCTTACCTTATTTGATGTAGTATAAAATGAAGAAAACACCCAACAAGGCATGGGTAGGCCAGAAAGAAAATATTTAACAGCTGTAGAAAATTCACAGGCTTTAAGATTTTTATTACCACTTATTCTGGACGAGCTACATGTAAAGTTTGAAAGGGGGGGGGGGAAGCTCAGCTACAACAACCTCACTATGTAAGCCTGTTACACTTGAAAGATTTGTTCAGAATGTCCAGTGGGAACCTGGAAATCGTAATAATTTGTAGTATCGATTGTGTGAAGCTATGCAGCTGGGGCCCCTAGTGAATAGACAGGAATAGACATTTTATTGATTAACTTTTACAGTCATATTTTCAAGACTCTGCTGCAACATAATTTTCACTTCCCAGCTTTGTGCTGCTGCATCATGAAACTTGGATTCTTCTCTCTTAACATTTACCCACTTGAGGAATACAGTATGGACTTTTCTCTTTCAGGGCTGGGTAGTGATATGTATGCTTTATGCAGAGCATCCTGATTCCCCCCCCCAATTTTCTACATCTAAAGGGAAATATCAGATAAGGAACATATGATTTTTAGACACAACAATTTCATCAACTAACCAGTTTATGGTAGCTCCTATCGTGATCTACGTATGGCTGATTTTGGCTTCAATCAATAACTGCAAGCAAAAAGCAAAACTGCATAGAAAGTGAATTGCCCCACTAGAGTTTGGCTTTGTTCTTCATCACCTTTTATTTTTTTTAAAGGAGCTAGACATTGAAAAATGTAAAACGTGGCCTCTGGGGAAAGCTGTTTTCGATCTTTAGCAGCTATTTTTAACAGGTCTTTTATATGCCAAATTCTTTAATCCCCCATAACACTGGTTGTTCTGCTTTCAAGGAACTGAGTTTTGAAGAAATAAAAGCAAAAGCAAAAAAAAAAAACCTAAAAAACTTTATTATTTAGTGTACTGTGTGCTAGCTTTTGAAAATGTTCCTTATGTGCTACACATAAAATCCCATTTCCTTTTTGTTGGTATTGCCTTAGTTAGTATATAATGAATTGTTATCGTTTTATGAGGGAGGGGGAACTCAACTGTCTTTCCTTTGCCATGTTTAGGAATTAGCAGCAGCAAAATGTTAGAGAGTGAAGTAGAGCAGCTGCTGAAATTTCACAGAAGCAGCATTTGATTTTCACACTGGAGCTATGAGGACAAGACAGGATCTTTCTCCAGTGGCCATCATGAAATCCATCATACCTTTATCAAATCAGCATGCAGCATTTTTAAAAATTGTTTTCATGGTTACAATGCCATTATGCATTCTCCCAATATTTTTCATCCTTACGTCAATGAACATTATATATGCTCATGAAATCTGATTCTCCTGATATTGTCACCCTTTTGTCCCAAACTATCACCTGTAATCTTCTCCAGTATCACTCTGAACACCAACAGTCTAAAAAGCTTGAATTTATGCTCAGATCACATCCAATTGAAGGATTATAATCTCATGAAGCAAACTGATATTTTGTGCAACAAATACATATATGAAGGAATGAATCTGCGGGAACTCACAGCAGATACAACACTACAAAGACAATTCAATCTGTGGTTTGTTTTCAACACGTTTGAGGCAGAACCCATCTTTAATTAATTTCAGACAGCTTTTTTTAGTCATTTGGGTTACATAATGATATGGAGACCCCATCATTAAACAATGTTGTTGTTTAGTCGTGTCCGACTCTTCGTGACCCCATGGACCATAGCACGCCAGGCACTCCTGTCTTGCACCGCCTCCCGCAGTTTGGTCAGACTCATGTTGGTAGCTTCAAGAACACTGTCCAACCATCTCGTCCTCTGTCGTCCCCATCTCCTTGTGCCCTCAATCTTTCCCAACATCAGGGTCTTTTCCAAGGATTCTTCTCTTCTCGTGAGGTGGCCAAAGTACTGGAGTCTCAGCTTCACGATCTGTCCTTCCAGGGAGCACTCAGGGCTGATTTCCTTCAGAATGGATAGGTTTGATCTTCTTGCAGTCCATGGGACTCTCAAGAGTCTCCTCCAGCACCATAATTCAAAAGCATCAATTCTTCGGCGATCAGCCTTCTTTATGGTCCAGCTCTCACTTCCATACATCACTACTGGGAACACCATAGCTTTAACTATACGGACCTTTGTCGGCAAGGTGATGTCTCTGCTTTTTAGGATGCTGTCTAGGTTTGTCATTGCTTTTCTCCCAAGAAGCAGGCGTCTTTTAATTTTGTGACTGCTGTCACCATCTGCAGTGATGAAGGAGCCCAAGAAAGTAAAATCTCTCACTGCCTCCATTTCTTCCCCTTCTATTTGCCAGGAGGTCATGGGACCAGTGGCCATGATCTTGGTTTTTTGATGTTGAGCTTCAGACCATATTTTGTGCTCTCCTCTTTCACCCTCATTAAAAGGTTCTTTAATTCCTCCTCGCTTTCTGCCATCAAGGTTGTGTCATCTGCATATCTGAGGTTGTTGATATTTCTTCCGGCAATCTTAATTCCAGCTTGGGATTCATCTAGTCCAGCCTTTCACATGATGAATTCTGCATATAAGTTAAATAAGCAGGGAGACAATATACAACCTTGTCGTACTCCTTTCCCCAATTAAACAATACAGATCCCTTTAAACAAAGCTGTCTTAACTGATGCAATCATGGAATCAGCTCCATGATTATAAATTATATACATATTAATTTGCATGCCTATATTTCCATCAGCAAAACTTTACTTTAGCATCTGTTCCCATTATATGTTGCTTAGAATGAGGAACAAGTTATAAGAATGACATCATGTGGTTACATCAATTAAATTACATCATGCACAATATACTTGGCTGACTTTGCCTTTTGACTCACCTAATGTGGAATAAATGCCTTCCCTTTAAATTGCGGATAAAACTGGACAATTTAAATATTAGCACTAGCACCAATAGAACAACAGCACAAGCTGCAAGGATCAGAACAAGGTCAACCTGGTGAAGCCATCTGTTGTTAGCAAGATGTATTTGGAAGCTTGGAAGTGAGAGCTGGACCATAAAGAAGGATGATCGCCAAAGAATCGATGCTTTTGAATTATGGTGCTGGAGGAGACTCTTGAGAGTCCCATAGACTGCAAGAAGATCAAACCTATCCATTCTTAAGGAAATCAGCCTGAGTGCTCACTGGAAGGACAGATCCTGAAGCTGAGGCTCCAATACTTTGGCCACCTCATGAGAAGAGAAGACTCCCTGGAAAAGACTCTGATGTTGGGGAAGATTGAGGGCACAAGGAGAAGGGGACGAGAGAGGATGAGATGGTTCGACAGTGTTCTTCAAGCTACCAACACGAACAGGGCCGTCTTAAGCATGTCGGGCGCCCTGGCATGTCTCACCGCGGCAGGCGCAGCTGCGTGGTGCCCCCCTGGCGGCCCGGTGCCTGGCGCCCTGCACCACCCGGGCTTGCCTTAGAGCCGGCCCTGAACATGAATTTGACCAAACTGTGGGAGGCAGTGGAAGACAGGAGTGCCTGGCATGCTCTGGTCCATGGAGTCACGAAGGGTCGGACACGACTAAATGACTATCCCCTGCACCTGCATAAGGAAAAGAATATCAGCTCTGAATGTGAAAGTTTAATTTAACTACTGTGGAACAGATCACTTAAAATAAGAATACAATTTTTGTGAGCATGATAGCGATGACTATGGGAAAAAAACCACCTGCATAGTCAAGATGGAGTCAATTAAACCAAAGAATGTTGGATTCCCCCATGGAGCCAGTTTTTTTAATTTGGGGCAGTATGGCACTATACCCCCCTTCCTGGCACTTCCCCCTATGCTACATGGGCTACGTACTTCTGCCTAGAGAACAGGGCAGGAGTCATAAGATGTACATGAGAGGTAGAACTGTTCGTAGATCTGATTCCCTGCCCAGCTTCCAGGATGCGAGCGAGGAATTTCTCTTATCCACACTGCTATGAAAATTCCATCTCATTCTTTTTTTAAATAGCAGAGATGGGTTTTAGAAGTACTGCACAGTTTCCCGGAATGGGAATATACTCTTCCATGCACACCTTTAAAAATGCAGTCCTGAAGGCAACATAAAGGTGTTATTCCTTTCTCCCATCCTTAAAGGAAGAAAAAGAGCCTATCTACGGTAACAATTTCTTAGGCGTGGCTATTTATTTGCAGCACTGGTTCTGTGACAGTTCCATTCATTCATAGAGATTTCATTTTGTTTCTCTCTGATATTTGCACTAGATTGTCATCACATAACCCCCAGTGGAGGATTGGTAGCACCATATCACCATCGTGGATTTGAACGAAGTCAGAGTGCAGCCCCCATTGGATGATTTGTACTGCCACATCAGAATTTTGGATTTGTATGAAGTCAGGGTAGGGTAGGATAGGGTAGGGTAGCAAAAGAGCAAGTCATACAGTGTCTGTGGCATAGGAGCAAGGAAAGAGAGACACCGAGAGGGAAATGATGTTGGTTTAAAGCAATGGGAGAGGTCTGAGTAGATTGGGAAAGGAAGAACACTGAGGGGTTTGAAAACAAATGGGCTCTGGAATATTACCGGTAGTACAGTATGCAATCACATATTTGTGGAAAGTTACCAATCACATTTTGAATGCAATCTTTTCGTTTTGCATATATCACTGTGGACCAAAATAAACATGCAATTATTCATTGTCATTAATTGCATTATGACCCAGGTGACCCAGGTGGCGAGGGGACCCAGGTGGCGCTGTGGTTAAACCACTGAGCCTAGGGCTTGCTGATCAGAAGGTCGGCGGTTCGAATCCCTGTGACGGGGTGAGCTCCCGTTGCTTGGTCCCAGCTCCTGCCAACCTAGCAGTTCGAAAGCACGTCAAAATGCAAGTAGATAAATAGGAACCGCTACAGCGGGAAGGTAAACAGTGTTTCCATGTGCTGCTGTGGTTTGCCAGAAGCGGCTTTGTCATGCTGGCCACATGACCTGGAAGCTGTACACCGGCTCCCTCGGCCAATAATGCGAGATGAGCGCGCAACCCCAGAGTCGGTCACGACTGGACCTAATGGTCAGGGGTCCCTTTACCTTTTTAATTGCATTATATTTCCTAGAATAAATAGCAGCTGTATGGGGTGGTGGTGTCTGAATTGGGACCATGGCATGGGTGGCGGCAACATCCCCTTCGACCCCCTCCCCCCTCTGCTATTTGCATTTGCAGGAAAGGTCCCATTGCAAATAGAATCTGGGTTAAAATCCCCCTTCCCACACACTATGGTCTCGATCCCCATAGCTGCTGTTTTCTTAACAGCATCACATCTGCGTTTGTTTGGGAAAGATGCCAAAGTACAGAGCTTTAATTGTAAATGATTGTACAACTACCATTTACAGTGATAGAACTCAGTAAAATCTTTACTATTTCTAAATGCTAGATTTCTGTTAAAAAAAACACACACACCACTGTCCTGCAAAATACTTCCAGATGCAACAAAATGATAAAGTTGAAAGGAATCTTTGGAGTCTTTTAGTCCAGCTTGCAGTGGCAGCAGGAATCCCTTGACTTAGGCCATACCAACCAGATGCTGATCTTGTCTTATCTTAAAATCCTGTACAGGAAATGATTCCACAACTTTCCTGAAAGGCTTCTTCCATTGATACACTTACTACAAATCATAGTTCCTGGATTCCGTTGAGACCCACAGGAATGTCTATTTGCAAAGACAGGTCCAAATTACTTAAGAAAGGAAGAAAGAAAAAGAAAATATAAAATTAACCTAGACCAATGGACTCGTAAGAGTGAAATACAAATAGCCCAAAACGGGATTGATTTCTGCATAATGTGGTGGAGGAATCCCTCATTATTGATCAACTTTTAAAGCTCATGCACAGCGCTTAAAAAGATAAAGTAAGCAAGGTCAGATAATCAAAGCATTTAAATAGTAAAAACAGCAACTGCCACTGTAGACTGCTAAAGTAAATCCATAATACAAATTGCTTTAGCAAAAAGTGGATGAGCAGCTGATCTTCCTATTGAACTTTTATACTGTTCAGTGACCACACAGGGAAAAGGATTGGGAGACATGGCTTAAAGATCGATATTGAGTGAGATGTAGTAGGGATTCATTCAGAACATGAAAGAATTACAAGTATTAGAGAGTTGAGGTATCTTTTGAGATGTCATCAAGAAAAGATTGTTTAGCTCAGTTTATAACATCATATGTGTCATATGCACAGTAGGCATTAGTCAAATTTCTCTTTTGTTTTCATTGATCCAGTACGCTTCAGTAGGGTAGTCCAATCCGTCTCAAGGAAACTTTGAGAATGTGATGCTGCTCTATAGCAAAACAACAACTTTCATAAACAACAGGGAAACTGTTTATTATAATGAAATCAATATCATCTTTTTTTTAAAAAAAAATCTTTTTTGAATGTCTAATTCAGTGTGAGCCTTTTGTGCAGAATGATATATGTTCTCTCCAGTTTACCAGACAGCTTTTGTGTGCTAAACTCTTAGATGTGTATTATTAGGCTTTTATTTCATCTTTTTTTTTTAGCCTTTCTCTTGTTTTGTTGCTATGGTACATTTACAAGTTTGTACTGTGCCACATAGTTTGTACAATTTTTTTTGTGTGGGGGGGGGACTGTATGTATGATATTGCTGAAAGCTTCTCCTTGATATATGATGCAATACCTGCTTGATTCAATCAAAGCTCTGTTGCATTATTCCAGACTGCTCCCAGGCTAACTGTATGCAGAAAATTGCCTGTTAAATAGAAAGGACCATTTTAAATAACATGCTGCTTACTTAATATTGCTGATTAAAATGTACGACAATTAGAGTACAATCCACTTCTATGCAAATCAATCACAAAACTCTAATTGATTTTTTAAATCAATCACATTTGCATCCTTCTCTTTTACTAGGGAGCTTGGAGCACCATACATGGGCCTCATTGCATTCTCACAACAATCCTGTGAGGTAGGAATGACTTGTCCAATGCTATCAAGCAGGGATTTGAACTTGCCACTCAAACCAGTACAGTACTGCAATCTGACTCAAAATGGAGGTGGAGAGCACATTTGGGCTAGGATTTATGGGACTTTCTGCACTTACCATTTATAGTGGTATCATTGCTGTTTGATTTGCATCTTTTTTTGTTTTCCATGCCTAGTGTTCCAGAATTCACATCTTCCAGAAGTATAAAAGGTTAGAAGGGGAATTAGGTGTCTGACGCAGCTATGAAGAACCTGGCTATTGTGATGAAGTTTTGTCCCCAGCTAATGCTTGCTGCCATGGGCAGGAGTTTGAATCAGGACCATCACCTCTGCCTGCCACATCTCTCCACTAAACTGAGCTTGCAAACGGACAGAGGGAAGTTGTTCGAAACAGATGTCTCCCCCACCACAGTTGCCCATCCTTTCCCCTCTACACAGAAACCAGGATGTTGATTGTACACATGCCACCAAAATGAAAATATTGGGATCCATTCTGGATATTTCACAAAAGTCAGGGTTGTTGTTGTTGTTTTTTTTTTTTTTTGCTGCAGAACACAAAGTTCATTATTCCAGAACACTAACTGAATAATGACGTTTGGTATGTGGCAGCACGCCTAAAACTTTGGGAGAGGGGGGAAGCAACAACTATATGACTACAGTGGTACCTCGACTTACGAACGACTCGACAACCGAATTTTTCGACTTACGAATGGGGCAAATGGCCACACGCTTACGAATTCCTTGACATCTGAACGGAAACCGCGGCGGTTTTAGATAGGGTTTTTTTGACTTACGAATTTTTAGATGGGGTTGCTTCGACTTACAAATTTTTTCGTTTCCAATGCATTCCTATGGGAAATCGTGTTTGCAATGGCGCTTTTCGACTTACAAATTTTTCGACCTATGAAGGTGCCTTCGGAACGGATTAAATTCGTAAGTCTAGCCACCACTGTATAAATGGAAGGTGTGGAAAGCCCCTATCATAATAATAATAATAATAATAATAATAATAATAATAATAATAATAATTTATTATTTATACCCCAGCCACTCTGGGCGGCTTCCAACAAAATATTAAAATATAATAGTCCTTCAGATATTAAAAGCTTCCCTAAAAAGGGCTGCCTTCAGATGTCTCCTAAAAGTCTGGTAGTTGTTTTTTCCTTTGACATCTGCTGGGAGGGTGTTCCACAGGGTGGGCGCCACTACCGAGAAGGCCCTATCAGAAGTAGCTGCAGCTGGTGAACCAGCTGAAACTGAAAAAGGGACTCTGCACCAATGAAGCCACTTGGACCTCCAGTGACAAGGCTGAATCCAGTAATAGTAGGAGTAAGGCACAGACCTGCTCCATCAGGAGGGGTACAACTGTGTCTAGAACAGATTGGGCCCCTAAATCCTGGATATGATAACCACCTATGCACAAATATCTGTGTCTTTGTTAGGTTTCAGCTTCAGTTTATCAAACTTTTCCAAGCCCATTACCAAATCCAAGCACCAGTCTTTCACCTAGATACCCTCACCTGATTCAGGTCACAAAGAGGAAAAAAAGTTGAGTGTCATCAGCATATTGATGACATCTCTATGCCGCTCCTCAGCGGCCTCAGGTAGATGTTGAAGAGCATAAAGGACAATATTTATTGGCAGATCTTCATACTACAGGTGCCATGGAGCCAAGCAGAAGTCCCCCAGTGCTGCTGCCTAGTATTAGTTCGGTAGGTAGGAGTGAAGCCTGGATATCTCCATGCCACCAAATTCTACACCACAGAGCCAATCCTATGGGATACTGTGGTTGATAGCACCAAAAGGTCCTCAGAAAAACCAAAACAAAAGGTAGGAGATGGGAATCATAGGGATGTCTATGCACAGCCCATTCCATTCTCTATCGTTCCGGGGCTCATTCTGTTCCACATCCCAGTTCTTTTGAATCCTGGTTTAACTAGACACCCTTCTTGGATTAATCCCATGAAGGCGCTCCACATGATTAAGGGGGAAGCAGGGGTGCCACCCTGTTGTCATGTCCATCTTCCTGGTCTCACCCCTGCATCCATTGAGTGAAGGTCTGTAAGGAAGAGCCACCTGTAGAAACAGGAACATCCCTTCTGTCAAATCAGGTCATTGGTCCACTTAGCTTAGCACTGACAACATTAGCCAGCCGCAGATTCTAGGGTTTAAGACATGAGTCTTTCCCCAGCCCTATCTGGAGAAGTTACAGGTTGAACCTGGGACCTTTTACATAGAAAGCACATGGGCTGCCACCGAGATAAAGCTTCTGCCTCTGCCGTGCGATGGCTCCTTCATGTGGCTGGTTTAAATTGTAACAAAATGCTTTCCCTCTCTCTTGAGTTAATAGACACGTGAAAGTGGCCCTCAGAGTTATTTCAGTTGTGCTCCATGAAGTTTGGAACAGTTGAGGGGCAATTCACATCCTGCTTTGCTATAATGAATAGTTATTTAGAACTATTATTGGCTCCAGATTTGCAGCATGAATTGCTGATTACAGCAATTTTAGTGGTAAAATTGTGAAACAATATTCATAGTTGTCAGAAAAAGGTCAGCTTATTTGCATTCATTAGGAACCTGGAGGACCATGTAGCGTGCTTTTTCCTTTGGGATGCTTACAATTATTGATTTGTATACAGCCGTAGGAAAAATTAATTAGAATTATATTTCACTTACTACCAGGGGCTGTATAATATAAAAGCCGTACATTTATTATTTTTTTAAAGCTAGAACCAGAAAATGGAAATACTATTGTTGTTTTTCTTGGAGTGTAACTTTTCTAGTAGGCTACAGATCTTATTTACAACAGTCTACACTTGTGTGTGTTGAAACAAAACACATTAATTCCAATGCTGTTAGGACTTTGGTTCCCTTTTTGGCTTACTGTATATTCAAATCCACAAAACCCATTACAATCTATTGCAGCATAGGCAGTGTGTGTCTATCCACCATCCACCAAGGAGTCATTTCCTTTTCACCATAGCATGCTTGGTTATTAGAGGGATTGATAGGTCGATGCATAACTGCTGGTTTGGTCACTTTGATCTGTAAAACTTGCACTTCTGCAAGTGCCACAAAACGTCTGTTCCACATTTTTTTAGGAACCCTTCCCTTAGTGTTCCTTTGGAACTCCCTGCCTATTGACATAGGATGTGGGTGGCGCTGTGGGTTAAACCACAGCTTGCCGATCAGAAGGTTGGCGGTTCGAATCCCTGCAATGGGGTGAGCTCCTGTTGCTTGGTCCCAGCTCCTGCCAACCTAGCAGTTCAAAAGCACGTCAAAGTGCAAGTAGATCAATAGATACCGCTACAGCCGGAAGGTAAACAGCGTTTACGTGTGCTGCTCTGGTTCGCCAGAAGCGGCTTACTCATGCTGGCCACATAACCTGGAAGCTGTACACTGGCTCCCTCAGCCAATAATGCGAGATGAGCGCTGCAACCCCAGAGTCGGTCATGACTGGCCCTAATGGTCAGGGGTCCCTTTATCTTTTATGCTTTACATTACTGCACTCCTTTAGATGCCTACCAAGCATTTTCCTGTTTCAACAGGCCTTTACAGAAACATTGGCCCAGATTCAACTAATGTGGCATGCTAGTGGAACCTAGCGCTAGGCATTCCTTTACCACAATAGGGATAAAGGACACCTCACCCAAATCCAGGGTCAGGAGAAGGCCTAGAAGTGCATGTGGGTGAGGAGAAGGGGAATCATTTTGTCTAGGGAGCAGAAATGCTTACACTAATGGAACAATCAAAAGAGCACAATGTTGAATCCCCCCGTTGTTTGGTCACATCATTTATTTGTTTTTATTAAATTTATATTCCACCCTACACCTGTAGATATCAAGGCGGTTCACAACATAAAATTTCAATATATATATACAATACATAATACAAAGAAGAACAAAGACAACCCAATGACCCCCCCATTCCATAACATATTTAAAAGGGCATTGGATGTCAATCAGCCAAAGGTCTGGTTGAAGAGGAGCTGGTTTTAATAGTATTTTTTAAAATTAAATATATTGTTGCTGCCCTGGGCTCTTTTGGGAGGAAGATTGGATATAAATTTAACAGGTAAAAAAGAGAAAGATATCCCATGCTTAGTTGTCTCTCACATTAGCCCAGGTCTTTGGAGCAGCAGTGACAGTAAATTGGTTTGTGTAGAACAAAGGTGCAGGTGAGAGAGGGGATTACAAGTAAAACCAAGAAACCATAGCTTTGTGAGTATAGAGAATGACACCTATATAGACCACAGTGCAGAGTGAATGGTCAATGTTCGTGTTCTTCTAAGTATTCACTGTAAGCTTTATGAAGGCTCACCAAGAGCTGTTGCACATTGGAATCGAAACTACCGTGGAGCACGGAGAAGCAAGTCATGAGGCTGCAAAAAGCTAAGCGCAAACCTGGAAGCAAATGCACAGAGTCTTAATCAGAGGAAGAAGGACACTCAGATGGCCTCTATTGCTACCCTTGTGATCCAGCTTGCAATTGCGAAATGTGGCCCATGGTTATTGCATACTTCTGTGAACTTTTAACACTCTGAATGGATTAGAGTGTCTTATTTTGATTACATCCACATTGTTCGCTGTGATAAGATTAGGTTCTTTAGTCATTAAAAAAAAGTTTGGCTTAAATCCATTAAATTCAGGCATGCAGTGAGTGGAAAAATTTAGACTGCAGCTCTTCATATTGTGCATATGTGACACATGTTAGCAATTAATCAAACTATAGTCACCTCTAATTAACAGCAATACCAAAGCCAAAATATGGCAGAAACAGATGACAAAAGAATTGAGCGGATAGAATACCAAGAGAGGAAAATATATTCCAGGAACACTGAAAGATTTTTAACTGTGCTGTGGCTCTCTTAATGGCTGTCAATATCTAAGCAGTTATTAGAGAGCTTTTCCTACATTGGTGCAACTTCTGAAAGATTTATTGGTTGTATAGATTTGCAGGGATGGTTGTTGTTGTTTAGTCGTTTAGTTGTGTCCAACTCTTCGTGACCCCAGGGACCATAGCAAGCCAGGCACTCCTGTCTTCCACTGCCTCCTGCAGTTTGGTCAAACTCATGTTGGTAGCTTCGAGAACACTGTCCAACCATCTCATCCTCTGTCATCCCCTTCTCCTTGTGCCCTCAATCTTTCCCAGCATCAGGGTCTTTTCCAGGGAGTCTTCTCTTCTCATGAGGTGGCCAAAGTATTGGAGCCTCAGCTTCAGGATCTGTCCTTCCAGTGAGCACTCAGGCTGATTTCCTTAAGAATGGATAGGTTTGATCTTCTTGCAGTCCATGACACTCTCAGGGGTCTCCTCCAGCAGTGATGGTATATATGTAATAATGTAATGACAGAATGGAGTAAACATACACATACCTGTTTTGAGGCTTCAGAACATGGCATACTGAGGGAAAGGCTTGAAAGAATGGGGTTGGTGATTCTCTTTACAACAGCAACAGACTGTACAAAAAGTATAGTAATTTAATTCACTGAAATTATAAATGCTTTCATACATTACTATGTGTTTGAATTTGATTGGTTGGTAACCGAATTCTAGAGAGTTCTCTAGCAGTTCTCATATGATTGGCTAATGTTGGTCACATAAGAGATTTAGTGAAGGAGAGACTCCATTTATGTCAAAGTCTGGACATTGGTTTAATTTCCAAAGAAGGGTGTCAGTCATATACATGATTTTAGGTTCTCAGCTGCAATTTTACTACCCTTCCTTCAACACTGTTACATTTGTATAGGACTACTACATACCATACATAGTTAAACAATGAAATTCTCTCCCACAAGAGGTAGTAAGGCCACCAACCTGGATGGCTAGCAACTGTTGATGGCCTTATCCTCCATGAATTTGTCATAACTCTGTCTTAAAGTCATTCGAGTTAGATGTCAGCTGCATCCCATTGCTGACAGAGGGGGAGAGCGTGGAGAGACAGGAGGGGGATAATTAGGTAGGAATGCAGAACAAGGGAAGAGCAGCCTAGTTGCAGTAGAAGCCTAAGCTCTGAGAAGAAGGAGAATGAAGGGGAGAGTTCAAGGGAGAAAGCACAGACTGACAGCCACGGACAGGAAGTCCCTACAGACGGTGGTGAATACAGCACATGATATCATGGGCTGTCCCTTGAGTTTGCTAGATGACATCACAGGAGACCACTGCCTCAGGATAGTGAGGAAAATTCTCAGGGACAACTCACACCCTGGCCAGCACCTCTTTAATCTCCTACCTTTGGGCAAGAGATACAGAAGTATAGTCAGCCGCACCAACAGGTTAAAGAACAGTTTTTATCCATGGGTTTTTGGGCTGCAGAATGGGGAAAAAATGTTGTTGTTGTTGTTTAGTCGTTTAGTCGTGTCCGACTCTTCGTGACCCCATGGACCATAGCACGCCAGGCACTCCTGTCTTGCACTGCCTCCCGCAATTTGGTCAAACTCATGTTCGTAGCTTCGAGAACACTGTCCAACCATCTTGTCCTCTGTCGTCCCCTTCTCCTAGTGCCCTCAATCTTTCCCAACATCAGGGTCTTTTCCAAGGATTCTTCTCTTCTCATGAGGTGGCCAAAGTATTGGAGCCTGAGCTTCACGATCTGTCCTTCCAGGGAGCACTCAGGGCTGATTTCCTTAAGAATGGATAGGTTTGATCTTCTTGCAGTCCATGGGACTCTCAAGAGTCTCCTCCAGCACCATAATTCAAAAGCATCAATTCTTCGGCGATCAGCCTTCTTTATGGTCCAGCTCTCACTTCCATACATCACTACTGGGAAAACCATAGCTTTAACTATACGGACCTTTGTCGGCAAGGTGATGTCTCTGCTTTTTAAGATGCTGTCTAGGTTTGTCATTGCTTTTCTCCCAAGAAGCAGGCGTCTTTTAATTTCGTGACTGCTGTCACCATCTGCAGTGATCAAGGAGCCCAAGAAAGTAAAATCTCTCACTGCCTCCATTTCTTCCCCTTCTATTTGCCAGGAGGTGATGGAACCAGTGGCCATGATCTTGGTTTTTTTGATGTTGAGCTTCAGACCATATTTTGCGCTCTCCTCTTTCACCCTCATTAAAAGGTTCTTTAATTCCTCCTCGCTTTCTGCCATCAAGGTTGTGTCATCTGCATATCTGAGGTTGTTGATATTTCTTCCGGCAATCTTAATTCCGGCTTGGGATTCATCTAGTCCAGACTTTCGCATGATGAATTCTGCATATAAGTTAAATAAGCAGGGAGACAATATACAACCTTGTCGTACTCCTTTCCCAATTTTGAACCAATCAGTTGTTCCATATCCAGTTCTAACTGTAGCTTCTTGTCCCACATAGAGATTTCTCAGGAGACAGATGAGGTGATCAGGCACTCCCATTTCTTTAAGAACTTGCCATAGTTTGCTGTGGTCGACACAGTCAAAGGCTTTTGCATAGTCAATGAAGCAGAAGTAGACGTTTTTCTGGAACTCTCTAGCTTTCTCCATAATCCAGCGCATGTTTGCTATTTGGTCTCTGGTTCCTCTGGTTCCTCTGGTTTCTCTGGTTCCTCTGGTTCCTTTCTTGCCACTTCCTTATTTTGTCTATGTTCCTTTCTGTTTGGTTCTGTTCCCAAGAAAACATGTCAGAACATTTTTTTGAGGTTCAAAGTTTCACAAGTTTCCAGTGTCAGTTTTATGAATAGAATTTTTACATTTTTATTGCAAATGTCCATAGCCATCTGATTATTCTTCTGACTGCAAGAAATTCATATTTAACAGTCTAATGTTTTATGTATTCATTGCAGCAATGTCCCATTCCATGTGGAGCCCGATACATGGGAAGATTCTGGTTCACTGCACATTTTGGAGTTAACTGTTCCATTTTGTCTGCTTGGAACCATGCACAGAGAGCAACACTGAGCCATGTAATTAATCGACTGAATCACACATGGGTCTGAATTGTACTTTTGAGGTGGTCTGAGGGTTTATAAAGAAGAAGCTAGTTTTGAGAAGCCATTCCAATAATATCTCATTAAACCATGAAGAGTTTCCTCATTTGGGACATCTGTAATGTCACAACCCAATATACTGCATATTAACAAACTATTGTTAATTCACGCCATAATAAAAACTTTATGATCTGGAAGAAAAAATAGAGAAATTCCTTATGCTTTCCTTACTCATGCAACCTGAAGTAAATAACCGTCTTCTTTGTTTTAAACATACTAATGTAGGAATGTTGTTGAGACTGGACATGATCTTATTTGTATCTTTGACATGTGATCAAACATTTTCCAAAAGGCACGTTTTTTCACCTTAAGCCCTCTTGATACTTTAATGTCTTCATGAGAGTTTGTCAACCATATTACAAAGACCAGCATTATAATGATAAGAAGATATAGGCGGTGTCAACAGATTGCAAGGAAAATGTTCTCACAATGGGTGGAATCTAACAGAAGTTTTGATCTAGCTGCAGAATCTGCTAACAGAAGAGGAGGCTGGACTAAATCCCCCTCCACGTGGTCTGCAACAATCCCACAATCAGCTCCAGAGAAGTTATTTCAGAACAAGGTAGAAGGTGTTGATGGTCGTGGGCTGAGGACTGAAGGAAGAATCAGGGGGAAAAAAATGCTTCTCTCTGCTTCCATTAGCAGATGCACCTGCAAAATCAAAAGGCTCCCCTGGAGTGTAAGAGCACGAAATGGATTCCACATGTACAGGGATCTTAAGAATTGTGGTGAAATATTAGGAATTATGGGGGGGGGGAATTGGGAGCTTTATTAATCCACTTAGACATTCCAGGGGTGGGGGTGGGGAGTTGGTGCTATACTTGGAAGAATTGTTTTGCAAAAAGTGTGACTGTCCTGAGGAGAAATGTCAAGCAACAGGAGATGGTGGGTGGGAACGTGCTACTCTGAGTATGCTTAGAAACACCCCCCCCCCCACACACACAAAATTCTCTCTCGCAACCCAATTTCCTTTGGCATTCTACTTTTTTAAAAAATAATCCAAATAGGAGGAAAATCAGTTTCTATTGTGGAAATGAATGGAGAATTGCAAGAGCCCTTATCGAACCTCCCTTCTGCCCAACATGGCTTTGGATAAGGGGGATACAGAGGTGGATTTTGGGCAGAGCAACCAGTTCCATTGCACTGGGCGCAGAGACTAGGGGGTACCACAGGGTGCTGCAACTATGACATAGTGAATTGAGCAGAATGGTGGGTGAGAGGGGGGTGGGATTTTGGCCTTGCACAGAGTGCTGCTGAAATTTGAAAGACCAAAGTCTGCCCATGGTGAATAAAATGTTTTCCACCTCTCCCCAGCCTAGGTCTGTATCGTTTGAGCTTCTGCAGTTATTCTCTTCCCAATACAACAACTTTCTCCTCATCCAAAAGTTCCTCTCACAGCTGAGCCACCCATTGTTTGAGAGGGGACAGATTGACAGCCCTGTGCAAACCTCATGCTTCCCCACAGAAAGTAACGTTTATTAAGTTTATTTATTTTAGTAAGTAATTTATAGGCCGCCCTTTGCCAAAAGACCAAAGGGCAGTTTGCAACATAAAGATAACACAATGGCCATACAATGGAAGCATTTTAAAACAATTATTTCAATACAACTCATAATAAAGGCAGTAGCATTAAACTACAGTAAGCCCACACCTTATGTGAGGGTTACATCTGGGGATCGCGTCTGGAGCTAAAATTGCATATAGTCAAAACCCATTGGGTTCAATGCTGGGTGGGAGAGCCAAAATCATTTTTCCTGGAACCCTTTCCACCTTCTTCTTCTTCTTCTTCTTCTTCTTCTTCTTCTTCTTCTTCTTCTTCTTCTTCTTCTTCTTCTTCTTCTTCTTCTTCTTCTTCTCACCATCACACATATTATGCTGAATGCACTAGTTAAATGTGTGTGGGCTTGCTGCATTCATAAATGACTACAGTCACCATTCTTTTCATCCCAAAGCATGCTGGGAAGCAGGGCCGTCTTAAGCGGGTCGGGCGCCGTGGTGCGCAGATCGCTCCGGCGCCCCTGCCCCGCCCCGTTTCTTCCCGCGGCTGGTGGGCGGGTGCAGCGCACAGCGTGGTATCCGTGCGGCTTCGCCGCGCTGCGCCCCCTGCCAACCCGGCGCCCCGCGCTACCCAGCCTACCCCTAGAGCCGGTCCTGCTGGGAAGATGTCTGTGTTCATCTCGGCAGGAATAACATTCCTCAGGCCTGGAATCATCACAAAAAGCCCTTCCATGTACCACAGCACTGTGCTCTTCATTGTGCACAAGAACCACCAATCTGCTATTTTTAAGGTACAGGCAGTTTGATATGGGAGAAAGCATGTAGGCCTGAGAATGTAAGTACCTTGGAATTTTGCTCTGGGAAAGAATTGGCAACCAATGAAGTTGTTTTAAAATGAGAGTTATATACCCTCAGCCTGCCACTCCCATAACGACCCTGGATGTCACATTTCGAACTGTCATTAAGGGCAGTCCCACACAGAGCACATTACAGTAGTCCAACCTGGACATTACCAGAGTGCGGACAACTATGACCAGGCTGTCCCTATCCAGGAAAGGCAATAGTTGGTACACCAGCTTGAGTTGGTCATAAGCATTCCTAGTCACTGAAGACTTCAAGTAATGATAATAATGATAATGATAATGATAATGATAATGATAATGATAATAATTTTATTATTTATACCCCTCCCATCTAGCTGGGTTTCCCCAGCCACTCTGGGCAGCTCCCAACGGAACACTAAAAACAGAATAAAACTTCAAACATTAAAAAAACTTCCATAAACTGGGCTGCCTTCAGATGTCTTCTCAAACTTAGATAGTTGTTTATTTCCTTGGCATCTGACGGGAGGGCGTTCCACAGGGCGGGTGCCACTAACGAGAAGGCCCTCTGCCTGGTTCCCTGTAATTGCACTTCTCACAGTGAGGGAACTGCCAGAAGGCCCTCGGAGCTGGACCTCAGTGTCCGGGCCAGACAATGGGGGTGGAGACGCTCCTTCAGGTATACTGGGCCGAGGCCGTTTAGTGCTTTATAAATGAGCACTAACACTTTGAATTGTGCTCAGAAATGTATTGGGAGCCAATGTAGATCTTTCAGGACCGGTGTTATATGGTCTCGGTGGCCACTCCCAGTCACCAGTCTGGCTGCCACATTCTGGATTAGTTGTAGTTTCTGGGTGACCTTCAAAGGTAGCTCCACGCAGAGCACCTCACACTAATCCAAGCAGGAGATGCACCACTCTGGCGAGACAGGTAGGGTCTCAGCCTGTGTATCAGATGGAGCTGGTAGACAGCTGCCCTGGACACAGAATAATGATGGTTCAAGGAGCCATATTTACTCATAAGAGTAAATACAGTGGAACCTCAGTTTACGAACACCTCGGTTTACGAATTTTTGGTTTACGAACGCCGCAGACCCATCTGGAACGGATTAATTCACTTTCCATTACTTTCAATGGGAAAGTTCGCTTCAGTTTATGAACGCTTCAGTTTATGAACAGACTTCCGGATCCAATTACACCCATGCTTCGGGTTAAGTACGCTTCAGGTTGAGTACTCCGAGGACCTGTCTGGAACGGATTAATCCACTTTCCATTACTTTCAATGGGAAAGTTCGCTTCAGTTTATGAACGCTTCAGGTTATGAACAGACCTCCGGAACCAATTGTGTTCATAAACTGAGGTACCACTGTACAGGTATAAAGAGTAAATATAAGGCTAAAGAGTAACTGGCAACTATTTACTTACACAACACAGGACCATAGGAGTCTGCCTTCTAGTGAGCCAGACCATTGGTCTATCTAGCTCAACATTGTCTACACTGACTGGTCGTGGATTTCAGATGGGATTCTCTCCCAGCCCTACCAGGAGATGCTAGGGATTGAACCTGAAACCTTCTGCATGCAAAGCAGATTCTCTGCCTCTCCCTTCCTCAAAAGAAGAGCAAAGAGGTGTACTTTGAAACATACGTTTGGGGTTCCAGTTAAAGGCTATGTTTATCCCCAAATCATCTTGTTGCTTTCTGCCCATTTAACATGCATCATAGGACTTAGTGGGAGCCATTTAGAAGAGTCCTGTGTATTATTATGAGAGCCCCTCTTTTCTCTATATCCAGAAAAAATGAGTGAATAGATTCCTCATTGCAAGGGCTGATAATGACTTCTGCATTTGGCTGCTAGTAGTGATTTGATTTTTTTTCCAGAGGTTGAACTTTATGAAGAAACATGAGCAATACTGCAAAAAAGGCCCAGAACAATCAAATGAAAAGTTCAAACAATGCACTAAAACTCTTCTGTCAGCGGAAAAAAAGAATATTCAGGCTTTGCAGCAAAAAATAACGCCAGTTTATTTGAAAGAAAAAGGGTTGCAATTTTGGAAGGCAAAGGGGCGATGGCAGTAATCATAAGAGGCCCCAGCCATCGTAAGGGGGTTGACTTTGGTGAAAGTCCAGGTAATACCCCTGTAATTCCTTTGGGGGGTGGCAAGGCAGGGAAAACGAATATCTTAGCTATCTCCTCTGACATGGACACATTTGAAGGCCTATGGGAGGGATGAACAAGAAGAGACAGCCAGGAATCAGACTCATTTTAGGCTCTGGGATAGCTCAATCAGTAGAGCACGAGACTGTTGTGGTTTTGAGCTCCACCTTGGGCAAAAAACCATTTCATTGCAGGTGGTTGGGCTAGATGACTAGATGACCTTCCAACTTTACAGTTCTATGATTCTATGATTCTGTGTCCAGGGGATACTGACAGGCAAAGGGAAGTGTGTTAAGAATATAAGGAGAACCGGCTGGATGAGGTCAATGGTCCATCTAGCCCAGCATCCTGTTCTCACTGTGGCCAACCAGATGCTTGTAGGAAACCCTCAAGGAGGATTCGAACACAAGAGCACTCTCCCCTCCTGTGGTTTCCAACAACTATGGAGACAGAGTAAAGGTAAAGGGACCCCTGGGGTTGTGGTGCTCATCTCGCTTTACTGTCCGAGGGAGCCAGTGTACAGCTTCCGGGTCATGTGGCTAGCATGACTAAGCTGCCTCTGGCGAACCAAAGTAGTGCATGAAAATGCCGTTTACCTTCCTGCCAGAGCAGTACCTATTTATCTACTTGCACTTTAACGTGCTTTTGAACTGCTAGGTTGGCAGGATCAGGGACCAAGCAACCGGAGCTCACCCCGTCACGGGGATTCGAACCGCCAACCTTCCAATCGGTAAGCCCTAGGCTCTGTGGTTTAACCCACAGTGCTACCTGCGTCCCTGTGGAGACAGAGTATAGCCTGGGAATTGCTCTAAGAGTCACCCCACCTTTTCAAAAGTAATCAACATGTGAAACTTCTCCTAGTTGCCAAGATAGAGGTGGACAGAGATGGATTTGATGTGGCCAGGTGAATTCAGTCTTGAAATTAAGGCCTGGATAGCAGATGCTAATTTTCACTTTTTAGTTACTTTGGAGGAAACAGTGGACATGCACCTGTCATAGTTCAGACAGATAGATATCAATATAGATCATCTTTATGTGACCTGCCTCCTCATTAGGAATGCTTGTCTCTTCTCACTTCTCTGAAAATGCAGGATGAAATTTTCAGTGTAAAAATAGCTGTCCACATGATATAAAGCCATTACTCTACTTTTCAAATCTTTTGATTTATGGAGAGGACATATTTTTTGTGTATTATCAGGATGCTATCTTCACCGACTTTTCTAGGGCTCCTAGTCAGTGCGGAAGATTTTAAGCACCTTCACCTGAATTGAGTCCATGATCCCCTTCAGACCTTCCTGCTGAACATGGGGAAGTCAGCGTGGAGGGGGCCGGTCTGGCACATGTGGCTCCTTGCCCCTCCACCAATACAAATGGATGCCTGCAAGGTCCTGTGCTTGGTCTGATCCAGACCTTCACAAATAGCTCATCTGGTAGAGCGTGAGACCCACGCTCTCAGGGTCATGGGTTCGAGCCCCACATTGGGCAAAAGATTCCTGCATTGCAGGGGGTTGGACTAGAAGACCCTCATGGTTCCGTTCAACTCTATGATTCTATGAAAATAAGTCCCTGCAAGCAGAAGTACTCAGCAGAGGCCAGGGTTGCAGTGGCCTTTACCAGTTAAGCACTTACCTGCATGAGGGGCAAGTACTTTCTCTCTGTGCGTGAGACAGACTCCACTCTTGGATTTGTTTGTTGGGGGGGGGGAGTGTTAGAGCAAATGGTTCAAGCAAGAGACCGTATGGAGTCAGTGATGGCTGCCATCATGAATGGCTTTTAGAGAAATTCCTAGAAGCTCGGGCTCTTGTTTGCTTCTAGCCTATGCTCTGCCTCCATGGTTGGAAGCAGTGGTGTTTCTGAATAGCAGTTGCTGGAATTGCTGAAGGAGAGTGCGCTTGGGTTTCCCAAAGGCATCTGGCTGACAACTGAGAGGAGATGATGCTGAACTACTGTAGATGGGCAATGGCCAGCAGGCTCGTCTTATGCTCTTACTATTTCACAGGGGCCAGAGAGACATGGGAGAGCGCTGCAACTATGCTACTTTGTAATGTGGTGCCCTCATGCTTCCTTTTGTGGGGTGATCTCTTCCGGCACCCACAGCTGTTGGGGTAGCTACAGTATAGACAGGCACATGTGTGCTTAAGGAGCTAATGCTTTGAGGATCTTTATTGGAGGCAGTTGCGCACCACAGAATTTATTGCAACGAATATGATTACTCTGTAAATATCAATGCCGCTTTGCTTATTTGGGGTGAAATTAGCCAAAACCACTGAATGTCAATATTGTTTTGTTTGCTTAGGGGGATTAGCAAGGACCACATGGTTTATTATGATTGGACTATTTATTTACAAAGACAAACAAACTGGCAGACAGTAAATAAAACATCTTTGCAACTAAAGTGCCAATATTAGTATTACAGGACAGAAAAGGCGGTTAGTTCAATGCAAGGAAAAACTCAGAGGGTGGTATTAAATGAGGGTTTACTCAGTGTAGACGCATTGAAGAGGAGGAGGAGGAGGAGGAGGAGGAGGAGGAGCAGCTTGGATTTGATATCATGCTTTATCACTACCCGAAGGAGTCTCAAAGCGGCTAACAATCTCCTTTCCCTTCCTCCCCCACAACAAACACTCTGTGAGGTGAGTGGGGCTGAGAGACTTCAAAGAAGTGTGACTAGCCCAAGGTCACCCAGCAGCTGCATGTGGAGGAGCGGAGATGCGAACCCGGTTCACCAGATTATGAATCTACCACTCTTAACTACTACAGTACACTGGCTCTTGAACTTAATGATCATGGCTAAGTTAAGTCCAGGGACCCAGGTGGCGCTGTGGTTAAACCACTGAGCCTAGGGCTTGCTGATCAGAAGGTTGGCGGTTCAAATCCCTGTGACGGAGTGAGCTCCCGTTGCTTGGTCCCAGCTCCTGCCAACCTAGCAGTTCGAAAGCACATCAAAATGCAAGTAGATAAATAGGAACCGCTACAGCGGGAAGGTAAACAGCGTTTCCGTGTGCTGCTCTGGTTTGCCAGAAGCGGCTTTGTCATGCTGGCCACATGACCTGGAAGCTATACGCCGGCTCCCTCGGCCAATAATGCGAGATGAGCGCGCAACCCCAGAGTCGGTCACGACTGGACCTAATGGTCAGGGGTCCCTTTACCTTTACCTTTTAAGTTAAGTCCATTAATTGCAATGGGACTATTCCGGGTGCCTGGACTATAAATGCATGAAAGGTCTGATCACTCTTAGTCTCCCCCAAAATATGGGGAGCACAAAAGGGGCACAGTGTGTTTTGCGGTGGGGGTCAGTGCAAAATCAGTTTTAGTCTCTCGAGTGAAACATGGATGCAGGACACTAGCAAACTGCATCCCCAAACAACAAAATCCAGCATGCAAAAAGAAGTTCCTTGATTAGGATTCATATATCTTTCTAGCCTTATCACCACTGAATATGCATTTAGCTCACAGAACATGCTCAGAGGCTCAATTTCATCACAACTTCTACAATCTTTTGCCAGGTTCTTGGGGGTCAAAATTCTCATTTTAGAGTTCATACACTTTTTATTTTTCTGCTTGCTTGATTTCTACTTTAACATTTATTGATGATAGCAAAGGAAATTGTTTTGAGTATGTGAAAAGTGCCTTTCTTTTAGATATTCAGAGGAATTGGGATGGGGGAAGCTACTAGCGTTGGGGCACTTGACCCCCTTCTCACACACCCTTCAGAGCTGCTTATGTCTGGGGTTTGCTTTCCATATGTAGTAGATGGAATGTAGATTAGGAGCCCAGTTTTGGAACTTCCTTCAAGCACTGAGAGTTTGGCTATAAGCCAGTGATGGCATCTGTAAAAATACGGTAACTGCAGCTCTAATTAGACATGATCAACATTATGCAGAATGAGGTGGCAGAAAATGAGGGTAGATCGCCTTCAATTCCTGGGGCAGTATTTGTGCATGTTCTCACACATAAAAAGCTCCCTGTATATTGTAAATGAACATATCTAGGATATAGCTAGGCCAAACTTTCTCAAATGATGCAGAATTTACTGCCTGCAGAGTTGTTTTTTTTTTTACACAATATCCAAAAATATAACTTCTTGATGCATCTTGAAATGGTATGATACTACTTTAATCCACCACCTTTTTCTGTGTGATGTAACATGGCTCTAAGGATGCAGTTATTGAATTTACGTCATGGTGAATTTGTCTTTGTTCTGGCTACAGACAAGACTGGATGTGTGAGTCCCCTACTCCGAAAGTCATAATTTTGTGTCTCAGTAACCCAGAGTATGAGCTAAGAGAGGCTAAATTCTGCAAGCTGTATAAATTATGCAACATTTAATATATTCATAGCTGCCAAGTTTTCCCTTTTCTCGCGAGGAAGCCTATTCAGCATAAGGGAAAATCCCTTTAAAAAAGGGATAACTTGGCAGCTATGAATATATTTTCTTAGTTTTGCATACATTCTGCAAACTCCTTTGCAAGGCTTTTCACACACACACTCCTGAGCCTATCTTGACTGCTGTTAAGGACTTATTTAATGAATACTGAGGTTCTTAGGATGGAAAATAATTTGCCAGCCCAAAAATTTGCACTAATGCAGAACTGTGAAGCAATCCACAAGAAGTGGAAGTCGCTGACTAGCTGTTATCTCATCCTGCTTTTAATAAACTTATTATGCAGTTCTCACTATGCTTTACAAAGTATCACTATGCTTTACAAATACAAATAAAAAAGAAGCATTCATATCAACTCCTATGAATGTGATTTATTCACCCATCCATCCCAAAAAAGAAAAGAAAAGTATACTACTTTAAAAACTAAACAACAATTATCCCTGAAGTGGTTTGTAAGCTGCTTTGGGAAGAATTTTTCTTGAAGGTGGTACACACATTTATTAAATGAATGAAAAAAATAGGTACATCACTTTCCTACAGGGCCAGCCAGGATGTTTGCTGCCCTGGGCAAAACTAAAAATGCCACTGCCATCTTCCAACTTGAGGTGGCTCAGAGAAAAAAAGGAGGCATGCGACAGCGTCCAGCAGGCAGATTCATTGCCTAAATCAGGGATGGCGAACCTATGACACGCGTGTCAGACGTGACACGCAGAGCCCTCACTGCTGGCACATGCCCCATCAGCCCATTGCGCTGTTGTTGTTGTTGTCCCCCCCCCATTTGTTCTCCCACTCCTCCTCACGCTAGAGCTTGTCTCCGCTGTTAAAACCCGGATCCTTTTTGTTGTTGTTGCTATTGCTGGTAGCCAGAGATTGTTTTTAACCCTTTCTGTGCTGGGTTTTTTGGCTCTTTGGCAGACTATGTCGGTGCTGCGTGTTAGTTCCAGCGAAGGTATTATTCGCCATTTATTTCTGTTCTCTTCCCCCCCCAAAAGCGCAGCAGCTTTGGGGCACCCCCCACAAAAAGCAAAGCAACTTTTGCACACACACCCCGAAAAAAACCTCCAAAACTTTGGTCAGCAGCTCCCCCCAAAAAGCTCAACAACTCTGGGCAACAAATAAGGGGTTTTTGGTTTGGTTTGGTTAAATAATTAGTTTTTGGTTTATTAAATACAGTTATATATTACAATTATACATTTCTGTTATTTAAACTATAAATATCGTGAAATATCGTGGTTGTTGTTTTTTCTCGAAGTGACACACCACCTGAGTTATGCTCGGTTTTTTAGCAAATTTTGACACACCAAGCTCAAAAGATTGCCCATCACTGGCCTAAATAGACTGCCTCGCCCTGACTCAAGAGCCTTGCATTCTTAGAGAAGTCCCCCAACTTATTTAGCTTGCATTCCCATGCAATTCCCCTCCCTTACCTGGGAGAGAGTCCTATTGACTGAGACTTATATTTATTAGAGGGCACGCACAGGATTGCTCTGTTACTCTAGGAGACCAGAAAGCTTCTACTATGAAAATGGGAAATGAGGGGAAGAATCAACTGGAACGAGACGTTCTAGTTTAAGAATTGTATTAAACTCAACGTGGGCAGCTATCTTTTCCCCTGTGGAATGCTATTGCCAAAGGATATTCCGTCCGAGGAATGTAGCTGGGTTGCGGAAGCAAGACTCACACCTTCCCTGCCCCAAATAAAGGGGAAAAAAACCCCTGTTATTTAAAGTTAAGGCCCCTCTGAAAATGCTTTGCATATGTTCACCTCCCAAAGGTTACTGCCCACCTTTCCTGGGACAAATGATTCCATGTAAGGGATAAGATATTTAACCCAGCTCTATGACATTTTCACCCAACCAGGGGCCCTCCAGATGTTGTTGTATTCCAACGCTCTGACCACTGGCCATGCTAGCTGAGGTTGATGGGAGATGCTTTTGAATTATGGTGCTGGAGGAGACTCTTGAGAGTCCCATGGACTGCAAGAAGATCAAACCTATCCATTCTTAAGGAAATCAGCCCTGAGTGCTCCCTGGAAGGACAGATCGTGAAGCTGAGGCTCCAATACTTTGGCCACCTCATGAGAAGAGAAGAATCCTTGGAAAAGACCCTGATGTTGGGAAAGATTGAGGGCACTAGGAGAAGCGGACGACAGAGGACAAGATGGTTGGACAGTGTTCTCGAAGCTACGAACATGAGTTTGACCAAACTGCGGGAGGCAGTGCAAGACAGGAGTGCCTGGCGTGCTCTGGTCCATGGGGTCACAAAGAGTCGGACACGACTAAACGACTAAACAACAACAACTCATAAAGCTAGGCTGAGTATCTCTTCAGTACTATGTTATCCATCCCCTTTCTTACTCACTTTACAAATATTGCTCATGCAAGACCAGACTTCTCCTACCCTTAACTCTCCCCATCCACCCATCTCTCCAACATATACAATGGCCATCGTTATCACCTACATTATTACCACGGCCATCATTATTATCTACTGCCATTAAGTATTTCTTCAAATTGCCAACTACTAATTATGCAAGGCTATTAGCTGGATATTAACTCAGTGGTTTGGCAAGATTTGATACAATAAGATTTGTGGGACCCTTTTTGCCTGGTAATTGCAGTGTTCCACTGTGCACAAGATACCAAGGCATAGCTTCATTTGATATATAGTGCACCTCTTTAAGCAGCACTTTATAGCTGCTGGCCTGTGTACACATTGCAGTTTCTGGCCTTTGAGATTATTAAAAAGCAATTCTTTGTCTGTAGAGACCTGCAGGCTCTCTATGAGCACTGAACTGGAGGCAACTGAGTCCCAAATAAGGGGAAATCTTTTTTTTTTAAAAAAAATATTATGTGAATAGAAAGGATGCATAATAAATAAATAGGCAGAACACTGATGACCACTACATAGAAATGGGTAAGAAAATAAAAGAAGAAATCCAGAAAAGACAAGGAGTCTCCAGGGTTCTTTGAGATCCCTTTGGCATAATGGTTAGAGAGTTAGGCTTGGACATTGGAGACCAGCATTCAAATCTCCAATCAGCCACGGAGCTCCTGGGTGAGCTTGGCATAGTGGCCGTCTCTCAACTGAATGTACCACACAGGATTGTTTTAAGGGTAAAATGGAGGGTGTGTGTGTGTGTGTAGGAATACTTTATAGGCCATCTTCAGCTCCTTTGGGGAAAGGTGGGTTAGAAATGTTGTTATGATTAACAACAATATGCATCTAACATGGGAAGACGGCTAATGGTACAATAATATGCTTGACTTCCCCCCCCCCCTTTTTTGCAGGAGTGGGGAGTATACCCATTACAAATTTGGTCAGATGGTTCTAAAGATATTTGCAAGCTTTGCATGTTTGACTGGGAACATCTCATATATGTACCAGGCATCTACCGGTAGATCACTGGACGTCTGCGGTAGATCACTGGTAGATCATTGGCTCCCTCCAAAGAAGCTGAACAACTGTGGGTCCCCTAAAAAAACCAAACTCAACAACTTTGACCCGAACCCCCTCAAAATTGTCCTTCCTCCTTCCTAAAAGAGCTCAACAACTTTGACCTGAACCCCCCAAAAGGGGGTAGATCACTGCCAGTTTTTAACTCTGTGAGTAGATTGCAGTCTCTTGGGAGTTGGCCACCCCTGACATGTGTGGAGAGCCTGTGGCCCTCCAGATGTTGCTGGGCGACAACCTCCCCCATCCCTGATAATTGGTTTGAAATAAAGAGAGGTGCATTGCTTAATGTGATCTGTCAACCTTAATCGCTATAGTCTGCTGTAAGACTCAAGTCTTCAGCGCACAAGTATCTCAAAGCATTTTAGTCCTGCATAACTACCATTTAGGGCTGCACAAGTCATGCTGTGATCACCACCACCGAAGCAGGCATATTTTCCAACCTACAGATGGTCATTTTAAACTTGCTCTTTAATATTCCTTTCTTCAACAAAAGAATGCTTTTTGTACCAAGTAAATGTGTTTTAGCAGCAGAGCAGCAGAAGCAAATTCCCGTAGCCATGGTGGTGCCACAATGAGTGAAAGTGAGTTTAAAACATTAAACTCTGCGCTTGCTTAGAGGGTCTTTCTTATTTTCCAAGAATGGTAATTTTTTTTAGTTGCTCTAACATAACATGAATTTACGGTAAAGCATGTAATGGTGGGTGTAATGAATGTCTTTTGAATGAAGTGAAATAATACTCATTACCGTTTAAAGGGGGGGGCACCCTGTAAGACCATTATGTTTGGAGTTTGAAATTACATAACTGCACCATTGCATAGAAATGATTTTGATGCAGCTTTACTTATACTGAAAATGTACCCATTAGTAGTTCCTCTTGTGGCTGCTTAGAAACTGCATTTTCCATAACTCTCTTCTAATTCTTTCGCAATCCTGTTCTTACGTGCATATTTCATTCATTGGTCCATTATGGTGTCCACTGTGAGGCAGCCTTACCAATGAGGGGAATTTTGCCAATGCTTTGGTTCTGCAGGATCTGTCTGCAGAACCTTGGATAAGATATGGATGTAGTTGGGTGGGAAAATACCTAAAGCCTTATTATTCCAGAATGCAACTCCAATTGGTTTTGTGTGCCCAAATTACAATATTATAAAAGTGACCAAGATTGGCTTTCTCCCTCTGTGCACATACAGAGAAATTGCTGCCTTTTCCTTCTGGGTGCAAACCTTTCCTCTGTTACCTAGTTATCGCCTGTGATTAAACAATTGCAATGCATTCTGCAAAAGGCTATATTCTGCCTGCCTTCCAGGAGTGACATTGACACAGCATATAGCAATCCCCTCATTAAGCATATGCATTGCAGGGATTTCATTATACCAGTGCCCTGGGATCTGCACTGCCTGCTATTTAGTCACATAGTGCAGTTTAAGATGTTGGTGTTTGACTCATAAATCCCCAAATAGTCTCTAACCTGTATTATTGAATCATTTCTCCCATCTGCAAAATGAGGATAATTATGTGCACCCAGGGCAATGCATGCGGGTACAAAGTACCAGCTTATTGCAATATTAGAAAGACTTCTCCCCCATTCTAAACCTTTCTTTTGCCTTTTCCTGAATTGCATTACTCCATTCCTAACAAAAAAAGCTTGCTTGGGACACAAACCACCTCACTGTTTGTAACACTAGGATAACAGAATTTGCTTTCTAACTCCCACTTTGTATGCGAGAAAAATAATGTTAATAGATTTAAAATCCAGCAGAATTGCCATAAAATGGTGAGCTTCTACAACAAATGCCTTTTCTTTCCAAGACTGCTGTCCCTTACCTTTCCGGGGCTTATAAGGCAGGTGCATATTGTCTTCTCCTACTGCTGGATGTCTCATAGGCCATTTCTTTGAAGCATCTGATATGGATATAGTGACTTAGAGGAATGCTCCAGCCCCACCTTTCTATGATGCTATTAATTCTGTGGAGAGAAGGGATCTCCCACATATCTTTTTATATGCAGTTTCTGTTAATCAATCAGAGACTTGAACAGGGGCACAGAAAATCAGTAATAGGATTTGATTAGATTGCTCCCAGATAGTTAGCTTGTCAGCAACACTATTGACTTATTTTCACCATCATTTATTATGGGATAACAACTCCTTAACTCACTTCAACCTTGAATTTGTTTACATGCTACTCAGGGGGTTAAGCTCCTCTGAGTAAGCAAAGAAATGAAGTAAGCTAAGCTAAAAAAAGAAGAAGAAGAAGAAAGAAAAGAAAGGGAAAGGGGAAAAAGAAGAAGAGGGAAGCCCCAAGATAATCCAGGCCTCTTTTGATACCTCTGATTTTATACAAGTGACCATCAAAACAATACCAGTCATTGCTTGCGGAATACCAAGTTCTGAAAATTCACAATTCATTGCAAGAAGAGAAGGTATTGATGGAGACAGAATATATAGTGAACACAGATAGAAAATTGTAAGTTTTATTTATCCATTCAAAAATGCTTTGCATACATGAAGGCTCATGGGGATAGTACTGTGGTTGTGATATTGTATTATGGAAATTGGCTGACTGATTTGTTGTTGTGTGTTTTTTTTTGTATAGATACATTGTTTTGTGTGGTTTTGAGTGTTGATTGAATTGTTGATGCTTTAGCACTCTGTGTTGTTCCTCCAAGGATAATATATGAATATACTTAATTAATGATATATAAATAAATAACCAGGTTAATTAAAACAAGATTTTAAAGCCTGGTATGTAGGAGATATGCACCAAAAATGAATGCTCTGTCCATGGAGCTAAATGGCTTATCTAGAGCAGCACACTCTTCTCACAGTGGTCAGCTACAAGCCTTTGGGAAAAACTCACAGGAAGAATCTGAGTGCGAGAGCACTCTCCCCTCCTGTGGTTTCCAGTGACTGTGGGGACAGAGCCGATATATCAATTCTGGGGAAATTCCCACTTTCAAAGTCAAATGTGCCCTTGTTCTTTTATCACACAACATTGTGCTAATTTGACCCAGAGCTTGTCTTACCAGGCCACTGCTTCAGGACGTGAAGGCTGGGGATGTGAGGTGGCGGTAGTACCCAGTATCCTCTTCCCAAGAGCCCTCTACGCTAGACTGTCGTGCACCCCCTAAGCTAGCCGGATGCCTCCATTGCAGTTGAAGATGCTGTTCTGGGATCACTGGTCTTGAACAAAGGTTCCACCTTCTCTCTGATCAGATTGTATTTATAGGAAGTGGGTAGGTGGTGTCTTGTCCTTTGCCTCAGTCAGCCATGCATCTTGGGTTGGCCCTGTTCATCCTTCATTTCATTCGCTCTGGCAGCTTGAAGCCAAATGCTCCTGTGCTATACACAGCTTGCCAATCAAGTGAAATAAACCAGTTAGACTAGCTACAAATCTAACCCCTTATCTGAGCAAGTAGTATAATGGCGGACACACACAAGCACCATAGCTGCCAAGTTATCCCTTTTTACAGGGATTTTCCCTTATGCTGAATAGGCTTCCTCGCGAGAAAAGGGAAAACTTGGCAGCTATGACAAGCACTGAATGGCAAAGTACTCAGACATAAATTCTGAATTACAAATTAGGAAATATTTCATGTTGAGTCAGAGATTCAAAGCAGAGTTGGATTGGAAATGCGAAGTTCAAAGGTGACGGATTTGCATTTGCAAATGTACACATTTAGGAATTTGTCCAGTTCAATCTTTGCTTTGAATTGCTGATTCTGCTAGAATACCATAAAACTTCTTTGATAATTATCATTCCAGACTCATAGGAAAAATACAATTGGATATTGTAACTGCATTCATTAGAATTCCAATTTGCAGGACTTTCTCATCACCTAGCTAATTTCTAAATGGTATTCCTGCTGTGATGTGTGTGAGAGGAATTAAATGGTAATTATAGTAAAATCTGCAAGCGAGGGCCCATTATATTTCTAACTGGGAATACATCCTTTTTTTGCGGCAGTTGAAAGAGATGTAGCCATTTTTTTTACCATCCTTTATTGTTCCTTATTTAATGCATCTTTTCCCTAGTTCAAGGAAGTCACTTATCAATTCCTTACAAAAGGAAATGGGATTTTAACATTGTCCTTCCCCTCCCAACTAACAGAGTGAAGCACTTATTATTGTTTTTATTATTTCTAGAGCGGTTGTGTGTGTGTGTGTGTGTGTGTTCAAGTATTGGGAAGCTGCTCATTTTGCTTGCTAGTTTCCCAGTCTTCCTGTAAATGTAGCTGATAGTAATTTTGATCTGTTCTATAAGCAAAACATTTTATTAATCTCACTATAGAATAAGATGCTTGCTTTTGTTAATAAAAAAAAGATCAAAGCAATATATTTCTGTTAACTAGACATTTCCACTAAAGGTAAGTCAGTATTTGCTCCCAGGAGAATTTCAGAGCATAATTTAGAAAGGAAAAATTTGAAATGTGCTCTTTGTTTGAACTAGAATAAGGATGCATCCAGTGTAAACACAATAGGAATTTTCTCCTGTGTTTTCTTAGATTTGCAGGATGGGCTTTGTCGAGTGATACGCGGAGCTCTCTGCATGATGTTATAATTGAAACATTGTTGTATGTTACAAGATTCAGTTTTTTTGATCTCCTCTTCATAATAGTCTCCCTCTAATCTTTTCTCTCTCTGTTGCCTCATTTTGCCTTCTCTGTGTATTACGCATGCTGAATACCATTATTGCTTTTGGTTATTAACTAGGGATGGATTTGGAAAAAGTAATTTTGTGCTGCTTGATGTAGCAGAATAAGCTGTCAAACATCATACCAGGTGACAGTGTGATGTCCTTCTATGGAACTGGCACACAGTGTGTGTTATAGCTGGAAGGTTATAGGTAATCAGAGAGGATTACCAATGGCAGCTTTATTAAATATCTGTGGAATCTACTGTGGCTGTGACCAGATAATATGAGCTTCCTGTATGAAACAGGAAATTATTAATAAACTGGATTGACTGTTCAGAATGCCCTTGCAAAAGTTTATCTAATTTTATTTTCTAGGGAGATGAATGTCAAGTATTAGATTTATTATTACTTAAGGTGTAGGCCTTTTATGCTATGAAGTGATTACCTTTTAATTTGTTATATTTCCCTGGATGTTTGATGATATTAACATTGTTTAAACCAGAATGTTTCCATCCTCATTTTCAAGTAAGTAAATTTTGACAGTTCAGAATACACCAGTTTATGTTTTCTTTCTGAAAAGGTATAATAAAAGAGAGGCCAACTGGGAATCAGTCTGGAAGCCAAAGCGTGGCTCATTCCTGTCTTCAGTTCAGCTTCCTTTCTCCTCTGCTGTGTTTTTCCCCCTACCTCTCTTATGCAGTAAGAATATATAAATGCAATTAAGAAAGAAAATATGTGATCTATAATACAGTACAGTGTTACCTCGGTTTACGAACTTAATCCGTTCTGGAAGTCCGTTCTTAAACCGAAGCCGTTCTTAAACCGAGGTGCGCTTTCCCTAATGAGGCCTTCTGCCACCAGTGCCCTTCCACCATTCAGATTCCGTTTTTAGACCAAGGTAAAGTTCTCAAACCGGGACACTATTTCCGGTTTTGCAAAGTTCATAAACCGAATCGTTCTGAAACAGGACTGTTCTTCAACCGAGCTACCACTGTACTGTAACACAACAATAAAAGGTGTGTGTGTGGAATTAAAGGGGTCAGATTTGCATAATTTTCACATATATTGAGGTCAGGGCCATCTTTTCTATTTAGCTTAGTGGCGCCACGCGCCACAGCGCTTGCCCAGCAGGGGCACCCAGCAGTGGGACGTGGTTTGCCGTGTTTAAACTCATTCCTGTTATTACCTGTCTTTAGCATTCTAATCACTTACTTTATTACTCTGGGAAATGGGGTGGGGGCACGCTGAACGCTGGAGTCAGGACTGGCTTACCCATAGGTGCCCACCGCTGAAGCTGTGTTTTTGAAGTTGCGAAGAAATTAACAGGGTAACTCCTCTCTCTCTCTCTCTCTCTCTCTCTCTCTCTCTCTCTCTCTCTCTCTCTCTCTCTCCCTCCCTCCCTCCCTCCCTCCCTCCCCCCTCTCTCTGTGCCCTCTCCCACCTTTCCACATCTTCCTGCTTAACTGTTTCCTGCCTCGCTTTAAATCCTTTCTCACGTGGAAAGACGCCTTTGGGAAGCGATTTTGCCCTTTCGGCTCCTTTCCCCTAGAATTATAGTACAGTATTGTAGAGTTGGAAGGGACCCTGTTGAGGATAATCTAGTCCAGGCACCCCCAAACTGCGGCCCTCCAGATGTTTTGGCCTACAATTCCCATGATCCCTAGCTAACAGGACCAGTGGTCGGGGAAGATGGGAATTGTAGTCCACAGTTTGCCGATGCCTGATCTAGTCCAACCCCCTGCAATGCAGGAATCTCAACTAAAGCATCCATGACAGCATCCAACCTCTGATTACAAAACTCCAAGGAAGGAGAGTGCAAAACCTCCCAAGGGAGTCAGTCTGTTGCGCTGGTGAAGGGCTCTTGCTGTCAGAATTCTTCCTGATATTTCGTCAGAATCGCCTTTCATGTAACTTGAAGCCATTGCTTTGTGTCCTATTCCCCAGAGCAGGAGAAAACAAGTTTGTTCCACGTGACAGCCCTTCAAATATTTGAAAATGGCTGTCATATCTCCCATCAGACCCCTTGTTTCCAAGCTGAACATACGCAGCTCCTTCAAGCACTCCTCATAAGGCTTGGTTTCCAGACCATTGATAATCTTGGCTGCCCTACTCTGCACACGTTCCAGCTTGTCAATGTCCTTCTTAAATTGTGGCGCCCAGACCTGGACAAAGTATTCCAGGTGTGGTCTGACTAAGGCAAGAGTAGATTGGGTACTTGATCTGGAGACTAGACTTCTGTTGATGCAGCCTAGAATAGCATTAGCTTTTTTTGCTGCAGCATCACATTGTTGACTCATATTGTGGTCTACTAAGCAGTGACCATTTTAAATAAGGGCTGGCACAGGCTATTTAAGAGTCTTCATTGTCAGCTTCCTTGCTGGTTCCTTGAATTAATAAAGGGTTCCTTTCAAATTAAACACTGTGTTTGTTCATTTCGGATCTTGAGCTTTTGGGGAGGTTTTAAAATAACAAAAATAAATAAATAAAAATTTCTGCCTTGTTACTGCGCTGGATTGCTCTGCAACTCAATTTATTAGATTGCTTGCTGGCCATAACGGCAAAGGAATCTATTTAACTAGCCTGCCTCTGTTTTCTTTTCCCAAGCAGAGATAAGCGTGGTGTCAGCAGCGGCGTCCCAAGCCTTCTGGCTGCCCGGGGTGGCAAACCTGAAGGCACCCCGCCAGAGGACGGGGTGTCCGTTGCGCGCATGTGTCGTGAAGCACGACACACGCGTCATGATGCATGACACATGCGCCGTGAAGTACGACACATGCACACACAGGAGGCCTGCAACACGGCGACGCGGCAAACCCCGCGAGCAAGCCGTGGAGTGAGGCAGTCTCACTCGCATCGGGGCTTAAGTCCTTGATGGCGGCGGTTGCCATTGGAGGTGGTCAACCCCATCCAGTCCCGCCCAGCCTGCCGTTGCGCCCCGCCCAGCCTGCTGCCTGGGACGGCACACCCCCACCGCCCCCATCTTAATACACCACTGGGGGTCAGCTCCCTATAAAAAGGTTGACAACTCTGGGTAACCTTCTTGGGGGGGGCACCAGGCGGATCTTTGCACCCCGGTGCTGCATATGCTTAAGACGGCCCTGATTGAGGTCATAGCTGTCAACTTTTTCCTTTTTTTTGCGAGGAATCCTATTCGGAATAAGGGAATTTCCATTTAAAAAAGGGAAAAGTTGACAGCTACAGCGGTACCTCTACTTACGAATTTAATGCGTTCCGAACACACATTTGTAAGTCGAAAAGAATTGTAAGTAGAAACAAATCCTATCTAAATTGCATCCAAGATGGCGGACGGAGCTCTGTTCGTAAGTAGAAAAATTCGTAAGTAGAGTTATTTGTAAGTAGAGGTACCACTGTATAATTGAGGTACAAATTTAGAAATAATTACCAAAATTAAAACAGGAACACAGCACATCTCACTGTAAAGAAGACTTAGACCAGGTCTACTCAACCTGCTCTCCAGCTGTTCATTGTTGACAAGCGACTTCCAGGCCCCTGCTCTTCCTTCCTACGGTTTTTCATCATTAACTGGGCTGGACAGGCTTTCAAATGCAGAATACATATTACATAGGACTTGGTTTTTGAAGCACATAACTCTGGTTTATATCCAGCTGTATTGATTACCAGCTCATTTGGGGACATGATACAAAGTGCTAGTTGTTGCCAATAAAGCCTTAAGCAGACCTGGGACCAGAATGTTTGAAGGATCACCTTCAATCACCATAGCCTAGCTACCAACCGTGTTCTTCATCAGAGTCCTTGCTTCACATTCTGTTGCCATTAAGTCCAGAAAGCCGGCACACAGGACTGGACCTCTTCACTTGTAGTGCCAAGATTGCGGAATTCTTATCTCAGAAAACACAGTTGCTTTCCTTTCTGACATTCCATTAGGAACTTACTTTGGCACTGCTCCACTGCTGCTGTGAGTTGCACTTTCACTGGCTCTGCTTCTAGCTTTGTGTTTCATTTTAAATCTGGTTTGGGTTGTATTTTTTATTTGTGATTGTTGGATAATAAGATCAAGCCCACATAGGCCCCACAAGGTAGTCAACAAACAAAGCTGGGGGAAAAATTCCTTCCAGTAGCACCTTAGAGGCCAACTAAGTTTGTCATAGGTATGAGCTTTCGTGTGCATGCACACTTCTTCAGATACACTGAAACAGAAGTCACCAGACCCTTATGTATAGCCAGAGGGTGGGGAGGGGTATTACTCAGAAGGGTGGTGGGAATGGGTGATTGGCTGATAGGAGTGGTAAACCTGTTGACGACTGTTAACGACTGTTAACGACTGCAATTGGTCTTGTAGGAAAAAGCAAGGGGTGAGATGGCTAAAGATAGCTTTATCATGTATAATGAGATAAGAATCCAATGTCTTTATTCAGACCAGGTCTCTCCAAACAAACAACGTGGTATAAATGCAGACCCGATCTGCACTACACATTTAAATCAGTATCATATCACTTTAAACAGCCTCCAAAGAATCATGGGAAGTGTAGTTTGTTAAGGGTTGGTTAAGAGTTCCAATTCTCAGAGTGATTTAACAACAAACCCTTCTTCTCGGTGCAATTGAGAATTGTAGCTCTGTGAAGTGAGTGGGACTCTCCAAGCACATACCTTTCAACATGTCTTTGATGAAAATAAGGGAGTCCCATTCTATAATGATAATTTTACTATTTATATCCTGTGCATCTTTCTGGGTTGCCCCAACAGCTTCCAACAAATATAAAAAACATTTAAAAATCATTTTAAAAAACACCTTAACTATACAGAATTGCCTTCAGATGGTTTGGGGGATCGGATAACTCCATACCCTCCAACATTTCTCCAATGAAAATAGAGACATCCTAAGTAAAAGTGGGACATTCCGGGATCAAATCAGAAACCGGGATGGCTTCTCTAAGTCAGGGACGTCCCTGGAAAATTGGGACACTTGGAGGGTCTGCTAACAGCTCTCAGCACCCTTAACAAACCACCCTTCCCATGATTCTTTGGGAAGAAGTCATGACTATTTAAAGTGGCATGCTACAATGTATACTGCAGATATAGACTAGATTTAATATACTGGCTGGGTGAATTCTTCCCATTTATTTCCACCCTGTCCTATTCCCGGGACCTGTTGCTTGATTCCTGTCTCAAATGGCTGAAAAAAAAAAAAAAGGAGACGAGAGGTTTGGCCCAGCACTAATATGGACAATATCCAGCGTGTTCCTTAACTAACCTTCTTTTTAAGGTGGATATTGCTGGTTTATTTGTATTAATTTCCTGGAATAGTTACATAGGATTGTACATGAGTTGATAAGTACAAAGAAATCATATAGTCAGTTTGAGTACGCCTTTATCTCATCGGAAAGATTAAAAATGTAGCACCTTAGGTTTAGCACTGTGAAGTTTGACAAGCAGTGAAACAAAAAAGGAAGTGTAAATTTTACTAATCAAAACATCTGTACTATGCAGCCATTTACATTTTTCGATCAAGACATGAGAGAAATGTTAATTTTAGATGACTTTTTTATGACCTATAATTACTGTCATTAAGAAAGCTCTGGAGACTAACAGGGAGCTTTGACTGAAATACAGTTTGACATGTTCTATAATTAATGCCAAATTAACGTGCTATAGTATGTGTCTTGGAAGAAAAAGGTCCCCCCCCCACATTTCCTCCTCAAATAAAAGTACAAAAAAGTGTATTCTGATAAGAGTTGCTAGAACCACTTAATGTCACCATTTCCTACATAAAACCATTTTTTCAAGAGTTTATCATTGAGTTATAAAAGCAAATGTTGGGTTCAAACACTGAGTATACAAGGCCTTTAACCCTTGGCCTCCACAATTCCCACCCTGCCAAATTTAATAAAGTGCATTGGCTTACTGCTGTTTGGGTTAAAACCCAATATGAACAAACCATGGATTTTTACAGCCTTGCAATTTTTGTTTGTAGTAAAAAAGATAACTGTTTTTCTAAACAAATGTGTAGTTTCTTAGAACTTGAAAAGCTTGACCACTTTTTAATTCATCAAGGGAAAGAGTTACCATGTAGTTTCTTGCTATACATGCAGTTTGTATGCACGTCAAAACTTCTTACAGGAGTAATTGCTATGTAATTACATATATGTAATACTGCAATAAAAATAAAAATACTGTAATACTGCATATAGGGACACAGGTGGTGCTGCTGTGGGTTAAACCACAGAGCCTAGGGCTTGCTGATCAGAAGGCTGGTGGTTCGAATCCCTGCAACAGGGTGAGCTCCCATTGCTCGGTCCCAGCTCCTGCCAACCTAGCAGTTCGAAAGCACGTCAAAGTGCAAGTAGATCAATAGGTACCGCGCTACAGCGGGAAGGTAAACGGCGTTTCTGTGTGCTGCTCTGGTTCGCCAGAAGCGGCTTAGTCATGCTGGCCGCATGACCTGGAAGCTGTACGCCGGCTCCCTCGGCCAAAAGTGCGAGATGAGCGCCGCAACCCCAGAGTCGGTCACGACTGGACCTAATGTTCAGGGGTCCCTTTACCTTTTAATACTGCATATGTTTCCAAACTCTAATGACCCTGTTAAATAAACCTTGATTTCATCTTGGTTGAAGAATGTTTTCAGCACAGGTATACATTACATCCTTTCTACAACCATTCTTTAATACATAATCATTAATTGGAAAGCACTCATTAAAGTGGGTAGTAGCTCTCTATATCTATTTAAGTTAAAAGGTTCTGGTATGACAATTCTCTACCAATCAGCAAGATTTATGGCCTTATGCTAATCTTGAAGCATACAAATAACCAGTTGAAACGAATGGCTTTTCAATGCTCATTTATAAGACACAAAGCTGGGGCCAACTGTACATCTCTTGGGAAAGAGTTCCACAAATATGGAGCTACCACCAAAAAGACCATGGGTGCTATCCTGTTAATAATTCCACTAACGTCAGGACTTTTGGCTGCACAATGGAATTCCCCTCCTCTGCTTCCTGTCCCCACCGTCTGCTCCAGAAGGTTGGTGGAAAAGTCCAGGACATACTTAGGGGTGTGCAAAGAACACATGGGGAGGTAAAGTTCTATTGCTCAGTTAACAGTGCTTGCACTATCAGAACAATTTAGTTGGATACAGACCTCTGTCTCTAGTGTCTGCCAATCTATTTATTGTGATGGTGTGTTCATGAGCTGGGCATCTGAGGTACTTTTTAATGTCTGGACAGGTTTATATGGATCCAGGTTACCGGCCCCATTCCATTTTGAGCTTTAAAAGTCAAAACCAGCACTTGAATTGGGTCTGGATATGCCTAGGCAGCCAACACAGCAGGTATACTATAAGTATGGGAAGCAGGTGGCTCTGTGGTCTAAACCACTGAACCTCTTGGGCTTGCCGATCAGAAGGTTGGCGGTTTGAATCTGCGTGAATCCCAGTGCTCTGTCCCAGCTCCTGCCAACCTAGCATTTTGAAAGCATGCCAGTGTAAGTAGATGAATAGCGGTACTGCTACGGCGGGAAGGTAAACAGTGTTTCTGTGCACTCTGCTTACCGTCACGGTGTTCCGTTGCACCAGAAGCGGTTTAGTCGTGCTGGCCACGTGACCCAGAGAGTTGTCCGTGGACAAATGTCAGCTCCCTCAGCCTGAAATCGAGATGAGCGCCACAACCCCATAGTCGCCTTTGACCGGACTTAACCATCCGGGAGTTCTTTACCTTTACCTGAGGCCACTTCTGTCCGGGATACTGCAAATCCCAGAGATACAGCCACCCAGTAGGTCTCTCCTTTTTGTGGTTTCTCAACCTTCTGCATTCCCATGTCTGCCTCTCCTTCCTGCTTAATGCCCGGTCCCGCAACTCAGATAAGGTGCAAATACTTCTGAATAGAACCAATTTGGATTGAGATTTGGGGCTCAGCTATTCCTTTCTCCTAATATGCATTTTTTTTGCAAGCAATGTAGGCAGCCTTGCATTAAAATGTGAACCAAACCAATTTCCCCTCCCATCCCTAATCAAAACTCTATCCAAATTTTAAAAACTTAGGTTGTAATAAAAAGTTTGCCTGCAATTGCAATGACTTTTTACCTTCTTTGTAAGTTTCATTTCATTAGATTATGTTCAAACAACCAAAGCTAAAGAAAGTGTCCACGGTGGAAAGGATATGTTTCTAGTCTATTCTTGCATTCCATTCTCGACGCAGCTTAACATCTTAACATTTCCCCCCCTGACCCTCAGCTGCAGATGTTTTCATTGACTTCTCCATAGAGATATCCAGTTATTTTCCACTCAGGACTTTAGTTTCTATAGAACCCAACAATGTAAATGATTAGTTCAAACTAATCCTTACAGTATGCATTGTCTGGAATTTGTCCACATCAGATTTCATTCGCCAACCTGCTGTCCGGTTGCCTCCCTTCCTTGGGTTCCTCTGGTTTTCCTTGCAGTGTTTTCCAGTCTGGGTGTTCATAAATAATTTTGTGTCATTTGACACCTCACTGTTCACCCTTCCTCAAGATCATTAATAAATATATTAAATAATGCATGTGCTCGTATGGCTCTTTGGGGGCACCCCACTATTAACCTCCTTCCAGGCTGAAAATTGACCATTTATTCCTAATCTCTGCTACCTCTTAGACAGTTTCTAATCCTTGACAAAACTTCACCTCTCACCCCAGGACTACTTAGTTTCCTTAATAGCCTCTTGTGAGAGACTTTATCAAAGGCTTTTTGAAAGTCCAAATAAATTATATCCACTGGCCTTCTTTCATCTACTATTTTCTTCACTCTCCCAAAGAATACTAATAGGTCACACAGGTAAAGTGTTTCCTTTGCAGAACCTGGACTGTTTTGTCCTCATCATATCATGTTCATCTTCTTATAACTCTGACATTAATTTTGTTTCTCAAATAACCCTCCCTCCATTTCCAGGATTACCCCCAGAGCCTTCTCTAAAGACAAATACAGTATTGACTGCTTTCTGTGTCTGCTGTTGCACTAGATGATTTTCACGAGAGATTACTGGAAATGTGTTTGGTTAGCGTTGATAGAGCAATGGGCTCTGTAGATATATACAGGGAATACAATCAAAGAGATAATGTCTATGGGCTGTGCAATTCTGAACCCAGGGAATTTGAATCCCTTTGAAGTTGATGGCATTTAAGCAGCCTAACTGCAGGCAGGATTGAAGCCTCTGCCTCCACGTGAAAGATATGGTTATGGGGCAGAAATGCTGCCAGGTAGAGCTCCACAAAAAAATGATTTCCAAGTCAACATGCAGAGAATCAGGTGGTTGGATTATTCAGAATGGAATAACAGCTTCTTGATGAGACCCCATTCAATTTTAGGTTCATTTTAATTTCACCTGTCACCAGTTGTTGAGTGAAATTCTGGGTCATTTTAAAATGTGCATGAGGGAGAAAATGTCCAGTTTGCTTTTCATGCATAAGGCAGTCACAGTAGCCTTTATTGCGAGATAAATGAAGCAAGGTAAGGAGGCATTGCGGGTAGAAAGTATTGCAAGGCCTCCCCTTCTCTAAAGGTAAATGGTCTTTAAAATATTTGATGGCCACCTTTCTTTTGGAAAATCGCTATATTTTTCCCCTGATTACCCTTAGAAATTTCTTTCATTTTCAACCTCCAGTTGCTATTTGCTCAGCAGATCTGCCTCTAAGCAACCTTCAGTGTTCCCCGTGTTTAAATTTCTTTCGTAATCAATTTCAGAGAAGACTGTGTGTTGGGGACCAGTGCTCTCAAAAGGACATTATAAAATAATGTCCATCTATCTCAGCATGAAATCGAAATCCTCAAAACTCTCGCCAAAGCTGATTTTGCAAAAAATAAAAAATAAACAAGCCCTGAATAGAATATACAGGAAAAAAGGAAGGGCTACCTAAGGGCTTTTTGCTCCATAAGGTTTCTGCAGTCCTTCTTTTGTTAAAAAAAAAAGCCTGACCAATCCTCTTAAATTAGCTATATTTTTATGAATCAGTCACTCAATCGAGAATGGCAAAATTGAAAGTAAACTGCCCCAGGATTTGGAAGTCATTGCCCTCCCTACCCCACCAAAAAACCACTATCCTTTGTCGTCATTTCATATGACTTCACAGAGTCTTGCTCTAAATAGAGCAGAACTATTCTTGTGTGCGAACCTACTGCTGCTAATCACAGATGAACAAAGATGTGTCCAACCATATTAGTAGCAGAAGCAGGGATGTCCCAAAGCTCAGATAATGAATTTTAGTTCCGTCTAGAGGGAAAGTTTTCATGTCTACATTCTGGCAACTCTCCAAGGTTGAAAGGAGAAGAAGTAAATCCATATGTGTACTGAAAATAAGCCAGCAACAATCTAAATCAACCGAATAAGAAAGACTTTTTTTCTTCCTTTCTGCCAAAATAATGTGAGGTGTGCATGTTGGAGCTCTCTAAAACATTTTATTTGCAAAACAAAACAATGGTAAACTATAAGTATTTCCTCTGGCCCTCATCTCTGCAGCAGGGGTGGGTAATGTGTGGCCCTACAGATGTTATGTAATGTGTGGCCCTACGGATGGGGAGAAAGTGGATAGAGAAGAAGCTGCTTTAGTGAGTTAGATCCTCAATCCTTCTCCTTCTTCTCCTCCTCCTCCCCCTCCTCCTCCTCCCCCTCCTCCTTTCACTCATAGCCAAGTAAGATTGTCTTCCATAAACACGGTTTTAACAATGAGTCCGTAAGAAGAAGAAGAAGAAGAAGAAGAAGAAGAAGAAGAAGAAGAAGAAGAAGAAGAAGAAGAGGAAGAGTTTGGATTTGATATCCCGCTTTATCACTACCCGAAGGAGTCTCAAAGCGGCTAACAATCTCCTTTCCCCTCCTCCCCCACAACAGACACCCTGTGAGGTGGGTGGGGCTGAGAGACTTCAGAGAAGTGTGACTAGCCCAAGGTCACCCAGCAGCTGCATGTGGAGGAGCGGAGACACGAACCCAGCTCCCCAGATTACGAGTCTACCGCTCTTAACTACTACACCACACTGGAGGCCAATTCTGGATCCGCATGTCCTTCCGGGCGGGAGTTGATCATGGTGTGGATTTGCCAAGCGTGCCTTAACACGTTTCTCCCTTGCGTTCTGAGTTCAAGTGTCTTCAAAGTCTATGACACCTTTGGTAAAGGCTGTTCTCCAACTGGAGCACTTGCAGGCCAGTGTTTCCCAGTTGTTGGTGTTTATACCACATTTTAAAAGATTTGCCTTGAGACAGTCTTTAAACCTCTTTTGTTGACCACCAGCATTACACTTTCCATTTTTAAGTTCAGAATAGAGTAGTTGCTTTGGAAGACGATAATCAGGCATCCACACAACATGAACTAGTCCAACAAAGTTGATGTTGAAGATTTGTTGATTCAACACTGCTGATCTTTGCTTCTTCCAGTACACTGGTATTAGTTTGCCTGTCTTCCCAAGTGATGTGTAACATTTTTTGGAGTCACTGTTGATGGAATCTTTCGAGGAGTTGCAGATGGCGTTTATAAGTGGTCCATGTTTCACAAGCATACAGTAAGGTTGGTAGTACAATAGCTTTGTAAACAAGTATTTTGATTTCCCTGCAAATGTCCCTCAGTATTGTCCACACTAAGTGGAAGCTGCTGTGCAAGGTTTCAGAAAGGGGGAATTCCCAATCCTATCTCAAGATGCTGCAGATTATACCTGGGAAGTTCTGCATGCAAGCAGCTCCTCTACTGCAGAGCTACCACCCTTCTCCTAAATGCTAGAATCTAAGGTCATCTAATGCAGCTGAACAATTCAGGATAGACAATATAAAGTACTTCTTCACAGAGCACACCATTAAAGTACAGAATTTATTGTCACAGCATGTGGTGATGGGACAAATTATCCATGATTGGATTTCCTGACTATTTCTCTGTATTTTACAACCATTACCAGGAGGGCCCCTAAAGTGGACCAGGGCTGCAATGGTGGGGGACGAGGCTTAAAACCATTTCCCTTGCTTAAATTTCCCAGGCAATGAAAGTAGAGGGGAAAATGTTGCATAAGAATGCTAGTTTTGTTTGTGTTCCTTTCAAATATGCAAAAAGTTCACCTGCATCATGCAATTTGATACATGCAGGTTTGGGGGGATGCAATGGCATTTTGAAGTTTGAGGCTTTGAATAGTGTTCTCAAAGCTATGAACATGAGTCTGACCAAACTGCGGGAGGCAGTGGAAGACAGGAGTGCCTGGCGTGCTATGGTCCATGGGGTCACGAAGAGTCGGACACGACTGAATGACTAAACAACAACAACAAAGGCAGGACTTGCAATTCAGCTGTGTGTTGATGTTATTTGTATTCTTCTGCTGGGGTTATCAAGTTCTTTTTTTTGCCTGTTGTGATCAGGACCAGATAAAGGATGTTCTTCTTTCTCCTTCCTCCCTTTGTTAAAAAAAAGTATGTGGAGAAAACAGAAAAATGAAACTAGATTGGAATGGCTCAAAATTAAATACTAGCCCTTGTTTCAGTGGGATGGTGTGTGCCTCTTCGTGTGTCAAGGATTGTGTGTGTGTGTGTGTGTGTGTGTGTGTGTGTGTGTGTAATCGTCTGAACTCACCCATAACTGGGTTGAGGTTTTCCACATGACAGCTTCCCACTGGGGTAATGCCCTCCTTGCGGACCCCAGAAATTTGCCCACCTCTGGCTTACGGTTGTACTTCACCCTAGCATCACCTTGGGTGAAAGGTGCTTTAGGATTTTTTAAATATATATATAAAAAGCAAACTAAGTTGCATCCAGGAGGCAAGCTGAAAACAATACTTCCAGAAACAAACTAAAGGCATGCTTGCATATATGGTTATAAACTTTTGCCCTTTTTTTCTCTTTTGGATGCAGGTGTTTCCAATAACACAAAGGGCCCTTTCCCCTCCAATGATTTGATATGTAATCTGTTCTGCTCATATATAGCTGTAGCTCTGCCAACCTCATATTGCTGTAGCAAGAAAAAGACACATTATTTTTCTTTCATAAATGGCTTGTCCAGATTTTTGAAACTTTGTGGAAAAGGCTATAGACAAATTCTTGAGAGGAAACCAGTAGCTTTATCTCCACCTTATCAGATGGAAAGGGCCTTGGTTAAGTGCTTGTTTGTTTACTGAATAGGAATGTTGATGGAAGTTACTTTTAAAGGCAAGCCCAGCTATACGACTGAGAAACATTGCATAAAACTAGCCTGTTCTTTCTTCAGTGCTTGCTATTACTGAGACCCAGAAGAACATACACTGGTGTGGTTGGCTTACCCAGGCTTTGCATTTGTTTCAGGAACTACCTTCTTCCATCACATGTTCTGATTCTTGTCCTGTCCTCTGACTTTATAGCAAACCATCACTTGCCATTTCATCCAAACCATGTACATGGAATGTGTATATGTGGTCAGGACTTTTTCAACTGAAATCTCCCGAGCCTGTATGAATTCTGTGCAACGTGAGGACAGATTCTGTGTATGTGTGATCTGGGAAACATGATCCGAGAGTCTCCTGATGTATTTCGGCCATACCTATCAAAGGGACGCGGGTGGCACTGTGGGTTAAACCACAGAGCCTAGGGCTTGCCGATCAGAAGGTCAGTGGTTCGAATCCCCACGGCGGGTGAGCTCCCGTTGCTCGGTCCTAGCTCCTGCCAACCTAGCAGTTTGAAAGCAAGTCAAAGTGCAAGTAGATAAATAGGTACCTCTACAGTGGGAAGGTAAACAGCATTTCTGTGTGCTCCTCTGGTTTGCCAGAAGCGGCTTTGTCATGCTGGCCACATGACCTAGAAGCTGTACGCCTGCTCCCTCGACCAATAACGCAAGATGAGCGCCGCAACCCCAGAGTCGGTCACATCTGGACCTAATGGTCAGGGGTCCCTTTACCTATCAAAGCAATTCACTTCCTACCCCTGAGTATATGCACCTTTGATTCTAAGGCTGTACATGCAGGTCCCGATTACTGAACACCATGCATTTCCTGGAAATCATTCATTTTGGTGAGTGTTCATATAGCAAGTCCATGATTGCTATTATTTCCTATGGGAATATTTCTAATTTGGGATTTGTCTGACTGCTTTTGGCCCTCTCGCCACGGTTTCTTCCTGTCAAGCTCTTAGCCATGCCTCCCTTTATCCATGAAAGACTTTCAAAGATGCAGATAGCTGCTAAGCTGCAAATGCCATGCATCCATCATTTTCTGAGCTGAATGTTGGAAGATTCGGGATAGGCAAAAAGAAACACTTTTTCACACACACGGAATTCACTACCTCTTAAGCCCAGTTTCTAGGGCTTCTGAGTTGGTGAAGGCTAATAGGACCGTGTCCTTCTGATGGGCTTCCCATAAGTATCTGCTTAACCACTGTGAGAACAGAATTCTGGACTGGACATTTGGTTCTTCTAGAACATCTGGTTCATGCACAGGAGGTCTCAGGTTCAAGTCTTCACATCTTGAGGTCGAAACATCTCTGCTGGAGACCCTGGAGATTCACTGCCAGACAGGTCAAACAGGTGGATTAATGGCTTGATGCAATATGGATTTGAAGACCTTTTGATTCTGCAAGCATCATAGCTGTATTTCCCATCTCAAATTTAAACTCACAGTAGCATGCAGGCAGGAACTAAAGGACAGGGGGAAAATATGCTAGTGTTTTTTAAAAATAAAAAAATAAAAGGAAGAGAATACTTTTCCTGTTGGAGATTGGAATGGATCTTACGGGGAAGGAATTCGAGAGGCATTCCATGTCATGTGTCACTTGATAGCAGGCAAGTAGCAGCCTGAGCCCGTTGAGGCTGAATGCCGTATGATTATGAGTTCTATTTAAATAGATAAAATGGTATATTCTTTTATTCTTAAATATTTTATGATTCCTGGCATTTATATTTTAGAATCCTATTTCTGTGTCTTGTATAATATTAGATTTTCAACAGCTTTTATTTGTTTTAAGATGGAAGCAAATTACACCTTTAAACCCCAGCAGCGAGGGAAGAAAATTAAGGGGAAACGGTGGTGTGCAGTGTCTGCCTGAGAGAGCTTTGCCTATTTCTTAGGAAGTGAAGCCATTGCCAAGTGTTCAAGGACTGAGAAATAATAAGTGGTCAAAGGAAATAAAGGAGCTATTCCTTGCATCTCTCTTTTTAGTGTCTATAGTGCAGGGCAGCTCCAGGAAGAAGCAGAGGTGTTCCTTCATTCATTATTTAATGCAGCATATGTATTGGCATATTTTATTGCTGTTTTTAAGACATTTTTGCTAAGGGAGAGACCCGCAGAATCAGTTAACAATCCATTCATGGCACAATTGCCATTCACGGTGCAATTGCACTGATCCCAGACAGGTTTTTCTGCCATCCATTGCTACTGTCCACGTGTGATTAAAAAGATAATAATATAGGCTGCATATAGCTGTACGTATGGAGGTTTTTCTCACCGCAGACACGGTTTTCTCAATTGGGATGGGAGATGAGTTCTTGCATGTTTCTAAAATTTTAATTTTCCAAGGCTATCCTAGGATTGCAAAATTGCTCCCTCACTGCTACAGTAGATCTCCCCATCACAAAACAACTTCGCCATCAGCCTAGAGCAGCTGGGAGAAGCAACACAGGAAGGAAAGAAGTCTGTCTATTGCCTCTTGCCTGGTGCTAGCAGTAAAAACAGCATGGTCATTGACATATTGAGATGAGAGGATGGAGCTCAGTCCATTCTCAACCCTTGTTACATGGTGCCCTTGGGATTTGTAGTCTTCCCAAAGACTACAAAAAAAAAACCAAACACAATTCAAGGGCAATATATCTGTCCTTCTCTTGAATTACAAGATGGGGTGAGTGGGAGGGGAGAAGGAACCGTAGAAAGACCATTACACTCATAGAGTGTAGTGGCATTTGCGGACAAGCCCAAAAAGAAATCTGGGAGGGGGTGGACTGTTAGTTTAGCTGAGTCACGGGACGTGCCTTTAATTTGATTTAACAGCCACTTCTTACTTAATGACCACATTAGTTTCGCTTTTCCCCACTCTTGAAAAAGCTTCCGAATCCCCGCCCGCCCTCCGCTGCCTTTAGGCTTAGTTGACACTGCTTGCCCGTTTTTACGGGGGTCGCCTGTATTCAGGGGCCCAGTAGGAATTTTCCCACTTGGCTGATTGGCTGTTGCCATTTGGTTTTTGCCTACTGACAAGCAATTTGTCACAACTTGTTAGGTTGGCCATTAGGCTTTGATTAAAATGGTATAGGAGGGGTGTGGCATAAAATGCCTACCCCCCTTACTTGCTCCTTATAGAAGTATTCTGTTACAGGAATCCTGGGGCCCAGGGACTCTAGTCCATCATCCTGCCATAGGCAAGGATGGTGCATCCATTACAGAGCCGAGCCTTGGGGAACACTCTTTGGGGGAAGGAGAGTGCCTGCGAACCACACCTCCAATCCCTTGGGGTGTTTACTTGACTTACCAACCACTAGGTAAGTCGGAGCTGGTCCTGACCCAAATGGTCAGATGGAATTGGTCCTGCCCAACCAGGCAGATGGTATGGTCCGGACCCAATGGGGGTCAGATGGAAATGGTCCTGTCCCTTAGAGTGGACAGATGGATTAACCAAAGGCTAAGCCAACACTCAGAATTAAAATGTATTTTAAATAAAGTTGTGGCCAAAATAATGCCCAAAAACCAAACCTAAAATATTGTGTCAGTTGTGAGTTATTGGGATTTCTGGGGGGCTTTGTCACGCAAATGAGATGTTACATGACCACCCCCGGAGCAAAAGAGTGAGAACCCCAGACATAGTAAATTATGCACCACAAGAAGAGATGGGATGGGGAATTCCAAACTTAGAACTTTATTATGAAACATTCCAATTAAAAAATTTAATAGCTATTGGATATAAAGATGGGATTAAATGGATAAGGCTGGAAAATGAAATAAACGAAGGAATAGGAAGGGAAGGGATATTTAATAGAGACATCAACATGGCTTGGAAGAAGACAACAGGCCCAAGGAAAACCGGGTTAGGAATATGGAAAAAATGGAACATGAAATGGATGTCAATATATTCAAGGTGGATGCCGTTAAAATATATGCAGAAGGGCCAAAGGGAACTGGGATGGTGGAAGACATTAGAAGACCAGGGACTCTATAAATTAAAAGATATGTTTGATGAATAAGGGAATTTAATTACAAAAAAAGATATTTTAGAAAAAATAGGAAAACAATATTGGCTGAAAGTAGAAGGACTTTATGATTTAATAAAAACAGGAAGAGCAGAGGAGACAATGAGGACAGAAATGAAAATAGCTATGGTGTTGAACAAAAGACAAATAATGGAGAAAGGGATAGCAGGGATAATATATAAACTGATGATAAGAGGCAAAGACAGATTAACAAGGATAATCCAGATCAAATGGGAGCAGGAAGGTATGATTCATGCAAACACGGTACAAGAAATGATGAAGAATATAAACAATATCAAAATAAAAAGTATAAGGAACTAAGTAGAATTTTTTTACTAAAATGGTATAGAACCCCAGCACAAATGGCGTATATAGTGAAAGGACTTAGCCCCAGATGCTGGCATTGTGGTCGCGAAAAAGGATTCTATTCACACATGTGGTGGGAATGCAATATGGTTAAGGAATATTGGCAGAGGATCATAAGGGTAATGTCTGGATTATTCCAAAGAAACATAGAAATTAATAGGGACTTGTTATTTTCGTGAATATTGGGAAATAATAAAGTAAAAAGTAATAATCAAGAGTTGTATAAGATCGTGATTTTAGCTGGAATGGCAGTTATTGCTTTAGGATGGAAAGAAAAAGCTAAATGGAATATGGAAAAATGGAACAATTATGTTTTTGAATATGTACAATCAGAAATATTTGCACAGATAGCAACAGAGGATAGATGGGAAAATAAATGTCAAAAAATCACAAACAAGTGGGCATTTTATAGGAATTGGGTAGAAAGGGGAGAAGCCAACCCGAATATACAAGAACGAATGAACAGTCTGTGTACATGGTTAAAGATATGAAGAAGGAAGGTGGGAAGGGAGGGGGGAGGATTGGGGGGAAGGCAAATGGTAAAGATACATGGAATGAACTTATGCTTTTGTTATGTAAACCTAGTAAGGTAAATAAAAAACGAAAAAAAACAAAAAAACATGACCATCCCCAAAATGATAATTGGATTGCGTAAATTGTCAAGGTTTTCCTTTACGTCACTTGTGTTCCATATTCTGGTTGAAAATATCTTTACCATAGACTTATTTCATGGCGTCGTTTCAAAATATGGGGAAGCTCTTCCCAATTACCTCTAAAATCAAGAAGAACTTGGGTCGTTTCCCCCAAGTCCAAGGTTGCTCTCTGCCTCGCCGGCTATCCTCTCTAAGCAGTTTACAACATCAAAATATCTTAAGTAAATACAAAAAAGAAAAGAGAAACCCCACATTTCAGAGCAGCAACAATTTGATAAGATATGCTCTGAAAACATCAGTAACAACTAACATATGGGAACCATCGTAACTATTAGCAGACCGAAATCCAGCAGAGACAACCAACCCCACTCACCAAAGAGACAAACACCCTGACTTCTTCTGCTCTCTTGCCAGGTTATAAGTTCACACTAATTACACAAAATTACAAACTTCCCGCCCTTGGCACCAGGGATTGCTCCCCTGATCATCCCCATCCTCACAAAAGACAAAACAAAAAAATGCTAACAACTAGAAGGGGTGATGTCCTTGGTGTAATTCAGAAGCGTAATCTGCAGCAGCATTGGCTATAAATCCAAGCATTGGGAGTGTTCCCAATAAACCCCAGGGGACTCCTCCAGATTCTGCCCAGGATCACCGCTGCCTGACTGATAGGCCATAATCCATTAGCTACAATTCACAGGTCCCATAGATAAGTGTGCACAAGATTTCAACCTTGGTCTCCTTTGGGGTTTGCACATTATTTCTTCACAACTGACTGCTGCTAAAACCATATAATCTAGTGACATGATCCCTTCGATAGGCTCACAAATGGGCTTGGAAGATAAAACTCTTCCCCTACAAACAGGGTTATTCAGACCCCAATTCTGAGAGAAATTGGACCTTGTTGTGCCTCCTGATGACATCCTGTCCCCAAGGTCTATGTGAGTCTCCAAGCTTCCCTCACACCCATCCACCTATTTGCTTGCCCACCTTCCCCTCTCTCCATCTCATTCAGTTGCTTATCCTGCTTGCTGCTCTAATAAGCAGTGGAATGAGGAGAGAAAGACCTATCAGCTCTTACCTTCCACTGTTGCTGAGCAGTAAGGAAGGTTAGAATGTGGATGAAAAACAGGGAGGAGATAAATTGGTAGTGGGTGGGAAGGAGGAATTAGAATATAAATTGTTGTTTTGGCCAGATAAAAATCTGTAGAAGTTTAGTGCCCTTGTATGTGAGATGGCCATTAACAAGCTTCCTAAGTTCTTGTTTTTGAGCCAGGAAATACAGATTTCATTGATATCAGTACTATAGTCCTGTGTATCTCAGTCATGCCTCTGCCATGAGTTGGGCCCCTATTTGTCCCCAGGCTTCCCAATACTACCTGTTCTATTACAAAGTCAAACAGCAAAGCAACCCAAAATCAATTGCTTCTTCTCACAACGAAGTCGCCCTTGGCCAAAGTTTTGTGTAACAGTTGACAAGTTGCTTTTAGTTCAATCATTCCTTGCAGGGAAAATCCGAACTGGTTTAGCATAGAGCAAATGACTGGAGAAGGCAAAGAAAGGAAGCATATGTGATAAAGTGTTCAAGTGTGGATGCTGGTTTCCACTTCAGATCAAATGTGATCTTCCAAGATACCAATCAGCAACTGGAGCCATAAAGTTGCTGTTCTGCTGTCTTTTTTTATTTAAAAAAAGTCTTGCTAACTTAACTTTTTCCATTACTCTTTCCAAGACTTCTGCTGGACATACATGCTGCACAGCACATTGATGAATTATGCAGCCTTTCTAATGGGATGCTATATGCAATACTTAATGAGAGGATAATGACTTTGAATTACTCTTGATACCCTTTTTCTCTAAACAAAATAAAAAAATTCCTTCCATTAGCATCTTGGAGACCAACTAAGTTTGTCATTGGTATGAGCTTTCGTGTGCATGCACACTTCTTCAGATACTGTTTTGGGACGATTTTTCAAATCTGCTACTGCGCATCTTTCTAAACATGTTGATGGCGGCTATGATTGCATTTTCATTTCAGGTTAAGCAAGGCTGCTTTCATTGTGGTAAGTGTAAAATGTAGCCTGTTTTTTAAGCTGTACGGTAGTTCTCAATGCACTTTTTCAGCTCTAGGAGCCCTGATCTCAGTGACTGGGCTGATATTCCTGATAATCCTTCATGCCTGAGCAGACATTTTTTTGTCTTTATATTTTCAAATGTATATCTGAGTGCTGGTTGTTGGTTGAAGTATTTATGTATGTATGTTGATGGATTCTTTGATTTAGAACTTTCTGACTCCAACTTCCTGATGATAGTGTTGTGTAAAAAGTAGTGTTTTATTCCTCACTCCCTCCTCAGCGGCAAAGTACATCTATAACTCTTCAGAGTTTTGTTTTGTAACCAGAGCATGACTTTGCTGTGGCAGACTTTAAGTTGAGAGGATGAATCTAGTAATGCATTATGGATATGGTGAAATATGAATTAGAAATTGTGCTTTTCTTTGTAGACTCGACGGGAAAGGTTGAGCTTTATTAAAGACATGCAGGCAAATTGTGACTTCCTTTTCATCTCTGCTCCCCACAGCAATGCAGCAAAGAAAAACGTTATTGTTTAAAGAGGAAAAGAAATGCACGGTCTTGGCTCGCATGGGCAACGTAGTAAATCTTCTGCCACATATCTCATCTCTTTCCCCAGGTTTTCAGCTGCCATTCATTTTTCCTGATATTAATTTTGCCCCTGCTTATTTGTTTCATTTGGCTAATCTTAGGGTCAAACTGCACTTTTTCATTTACCAGCAAGTTTAAGTGCAGTCTCCTTTAAAAATAAAAACAGCCACAAGAGGCCCAAGCCAGATGGCAGGACTATGGCACGGTGAGAAAAGGGATTGCGTGTGGAGACCTTTTAACCACCCCCAGAAATAAATTCAGACAAGACTCAAATTTTTGGTTTGGCTTTTGGCAGAATTTAGGCCGCAACTTTATTGATTACAATCAAGTGAGTGGTTGCATAGGCTCTGGTTCGGCTAGCTACCTGCAGCCCTGCAGGCAGCGCTGACTCTGGGCACCAACCATAAGTCAGCCTCGGGTGAACACCTGGGACAATGGCAAGCAGGAGCCCTGCTTGACCTGCACCCAAATGAGCCCTGGACTCAGGCTCCGGGCACAACCCCGCACGGGTAAGACCAACCATGAGTCCGTGGATTCCGTCTTAAAGGAATACCCAATGCATAGGGATGGCTAGGGTATCACACACACACCACATCACAACCAACCACAACACATAGTCTATTTTATTGGCTTTCATAAAATTCTTCTTTCAAATCCAATCTCTGCAGGGAGAGGGGACCCTGTGGGCACCAGGAAGAGACACAGTGGGGGTATGTACCCACAAGTACCACACTGGCGACCTGTGGTTTAACACTTTCCATCTCCCACATCCCTCCCAAACTTCCTGCCCAGAAGCTGCTATTTGGCCCTAAAGATGCCAGTGCTTACTGCAAATAGCACCTTCAGGGGCAAAGAGCAGCTTGGGGGACAGGCAAAATTTTCAGTAGGAATATGGCATAGAGAAAAGAGTTAAACCTCTTACCTGTGGTCCTGAATCCTATCAGGGCATGCAAAGACCCTGCCTGAATGAACACATCACCATCTTTTGAGGGTCATGCCCTAAAGGCTGTTCCACTTATGAGAAATTGAACTCCCTTAGAAGAACTTTTCTCAGAATGCTAACTGTTCCGTGCCTTACATAATTCCCTAAAATGATCAATCTGAACTATTAAAAAGATTTTTTTTATATTTTTTTAAAAGTGTCATTTCAGTCAGTTATGAATTACTAATTCCACAATTACTTTTACATGGCTCTGATGATACATGACTTATGATTTAAAGTAAGTAATTACTACAGTTGAAATTTTCGTTATTAAATTATGTCATTCTTTACCAGTCATATTTTAATTTTTATGAGTGCCTCATAATAAAGTAATTCTATAAATGGTTATACATTTATCATTTGGAAAAGGAGGTTATTTTTTTCTGGGTTTTTATCAACTTTTTTAAAATAAAAGATTTTGGAGCTGAAATACTTTGAGCTGAAATTCTCTAATTATAGTTGCAAAAAATAAATTTAAAAAATGCCAAGTATCTTCCTAATTGCAACCTTTTAAAAACAATCCTGAGTGAAACCCCTAAAACTGAAGCACTTCCTACCATGATTTGAGTGAGTTATGATGAAGGCACACAGGCCCTCCAAGTGTCCCTATTTTCCAGGGACAGTCCTGGAATTATGAAAGCCACCCCAGCTTCTGATTTGATCCCAAAACTTCCTTATTTCCCCTGCCAGTGCCACCGTTATTGAGCTCAGGGAGGAGAATGCGCCCTGGGGCGGAGCCAGCTGCCCATGGGGGCGGGGCCAGCCACCCACGGGGCGGGGTGAGCTGGGCAGGACACTCTGTGGGGCCTCCAAGGAGTCCGCCTGCCTCCTTTGTCTCAGCCACCCTACAGCTGAGGGGGAGGCGGCAGGAGGACCATTTGAGCCAGTGCAGAGCCTGCAGGCACCCAAACCACCATGTCACTCCCAGGAGAGGTGTGCGGCTCGAGTGTGCTGCAGGCCCCGCGGTGAGTGCCGCCCAGCATTTTGTCACCCCCCCCTCATTGGTGACTTCTGGGGCATGCCACCCCCACCGCACCCCCTTCCTCTGCCCCTGGGTGCTTGTCCTGAATGAATGTGGGGGGTGGCAACGACCTCTCTGAGGGTGTATCCCATTACCTCTTCATAGCTTCTCTATGTCCACTGCTGTGAGGCTCCTTCTTCACTTGCTCCATGAAAAGAAGAGAAGAGAAAAGCAGGGGAGAAGTGGCTGCTGAGAGTCTGCTGAACCACACTCCCTTGCAACATGAGCTCTGGGCTCAGGTTAAGTCGGTTCCTGCATTGTGCAGAATAGACCGTCTAATATAAGAAGAAGAGTTTGGATTTGATATCCCGCTTTATCACTACCCGAAGTAGTTTCAAAGCGGCTAACAATCGCCTTTCCCTTCCTCTCCCACAACAGACACCCTGTGAGGTGAGTGAGGCTGAGAGACTTCAGAGAAGTGAGACTAGCCCACGGTCAGCCAGCAGCTGCATGTGGAGGAGCGGAGACGCGAACCCGGTTCCCCAGATTACGAGTCTACTGCTCTTAACCACTACACCACACTGGCTCTCAATAATGGGTGTGTACAGGAGACCCACACTCCCAGAGTGCAGTAATCAGCTGAATATAGAAGGACTGAAATGATATTTCATGTAACCTGGTCCCAAGCTACCTAGGGCTTTATACTCCAAAACCAGCACCTTGCATTTAGCCTTGGAGCTAATTGGTAGTTGCAGCGCAAGGCACTCAAAATGTTCTATTCCATTCCCTCTCCCACTTGGCTTTCTGTCCTCTCCCCCCCCCCCAACATCCAGTCAACGTAATGGAGCCACTGTGTATGCTAAGTCTTCATCAGTCTGTTTGGGGAGATCCTGTCCCCATTAACACCCCCCTTTGTACTTCTGGGAAAGCTTGTGTGCCCCCCCATGCCATGCCTGCTTATACATTCCTCTGGTGTTTAGATGGGACCATTTTGGCTTCATAAGGGCCACAATTCAGGAGAGGTGAGGTCACTATTCATAGATGTGATTAACAATATAGCAAACAGTGCTCCTCTAAGGCATTACTTTATCTATGAAATATTAAACCATCCTGGTGTTGAATTTTAGTGCAGGCCTCAAGCCCACTTCCATTACATTTCTCATATAAAGCCAGCATTCTGCACCTTCCATGTGAAGTGAGCAAAGTAACAACTTTTGAGGCAAAAATGCTTCACCTGTTAAAGTAGCATTTTCCAGACCTTGCGATCATTGTGTTTGTGTCAACAGTGATGGGGCATATTTTATCTCCTTTGTCAGTGCATCAGGTAATCATAACTTGGCAGATGCTAAACCCTCTTTTTTAATTTCACATAATTATGAAAGCAACTAGAAATAAATTGTGTCTGGTTTAATAATACATGGTAATGTTTTAAAGATACTTCAGAAAAAAGTAAATTGCTTTTACAGCATTAGTATAATCTATTATATAACATTAATATACATAACAGATGGCTCTCAGAAGAGTAAAGAGGGTATTATTTTGATTTGATTTTAATTAGATATATATTGTCTCTTTCAATATATATTACTCACACTAATACTGTAAGAGGCTTTATGCATAATATTAAGAGATTTATTGCACTCCAAACTTTTAGATGTCACTGGTGTCATGCCAAGAGTTTTGAACAACACTGAAAAAAATTAGTTTTATGGAGATTTTGGGGTTTTTTTCTTCCTATATGGCAAAAAGTCATTTCTTTTTCCAAGAAGCCATTGTTTTAAGAACATGCTATCACTGCAGTGGGTGAGTGGGAGTTTACATTCTTAGCATTCAGCACACAGCCAGGGAACAAATTATTGCATTTATTTTCATATATCATGTCCTCCCTCAAAGAGGGCACATGTTGCGGTGAGACCTGGCAACCAAACCCTTGTGTTGTGGGTGGGTACGATTGGATAGCCACAACACCTGATTGGTAGGTCCCTTGATGCTGGGTTTAATCTGACCAATGTTGCGGTGAGACCTGGCAACCAAACCCTTCTGTTGTGGGTGGGTACGATTGGATAGCCACAACATCTGATTGGTAGGTCCCTTGATGCTGGGTTTAATCTGACCAATGGGACGCTAGCCAAGTGGATCAAGGGACCTATATATGCCAATGCACATGACCCTGAGCTTTCTCTCTTGGTCCGTGCATCGGAACACCCGCCCACCTCTCCTTATATTTAGGGCTTGCGCACTTGACCTTGCTATGCCATGGTGTGTTGTCTGTGGTTGGGACAGGGGCACAGCAGGAATTTTCCCCACTTGGCTGATTGGCTGGTGCCGTTTGGGTTTTGCCTGTCGCATAGCAAATCATCACAACTTGTAAAATTGTGGATAGGCTCTGGTTCAGGTGATAGGGATGGGGGAACGGTCTCATCATCCCTATGTGAAGGGGTATTCAGTTAAAGGAATCCAGGGACTCAATGGTTTGGTCAACCCAGCGAGGGGTTGTGCCTGTGCCTGAGTCCAGGGGGACATCTGGGTGGTGGACGTAGCATGTCTCCGACTTTCCACCATTCCAGGTGTTCACCCTAGGCTGACCTATGGCAGAGCCCTGGGTCAGCCCTACCTGCAACGGTGCAGGGAGATAGTCGAAGCAAAGCCTATGCAACCACTCACTTGTTGTAATCAATAAACTTGTGGCCTAAATTCTGCCAAAAACCAATTCAAAAATTTGAGTCTTGTGTGAATTTATTTAAATGGGGGGGGGGAATTAAAGGTCTGAACACACAAATGAATATTCGCTCCCTCTATAAAGAGCTTACTGGTATCATTGGTATATTTATCACATTTTAGCTTCATAATAACCTACAAAGGTAAATTGGCCATCCATCCATCCATTTTTATACCTTACCAACAGCTGTTCACAGACCAGTATGCAATATTAAAAACTGTAACTATAAACAATCAGGTTAACCTTCATCTGGTTTTCTGGGGTGAGAAACTTATCCCAGGTACACTTTTCATTTTGTAATTTATACATCAATAGGCCTGCAGAGTAAGTCCTTTTTTTCCATTGTCACCAGGACAACATCCCTAAAGTTCAACCAGTGGTCATTTACCATTTCCCTTTTGGAAACAAAGAGGCAACAACATATGGGCCACAAAAAAACACAGAAATGCACTAAATTTCACTACTGGTGTGTGCCCCAACCCACGTTACTGAATTGGGGCTCTAGATGGGTATTTACCTCATCTTTTTCCATAGAAAAATGGCCAGGGAAAGGTTAAGAAACTGAGGCCAGGGGTGCCAATAGGTTGGTACAAACCATATTATGTTGTTTGGGGACCAAGGACAGTTATCTTGCAGGTTTCTTAATGGGGCGATAAACTATTTTCAGTCGAAATACAGTTTTTGTTTTTTTCTAGACAGTTTACAATACCTGATATATTAATAACATTTTTACTTTTTTGTAATTGTAACTGAAAATTAAAAAGCCATAGCTTATTAAAGGAACAGAAATGGCATTGCTTACTCAGTATGCGGGGGGGGGGGCAAATTGTTTACTGCACAAGGCCATTCTGTCTCCTCTGAATAAACATTTTCTGGTTCTGGGTTTTGTCAATCACACTTCATCTGACACCACAGATACAAAATATTTTCTGCTGTCTGAGAACTCTGTCAATGCATGCTGGAAAACCCACTGGGATGCTAAAAACACCGCCCCCCAAAAAACTGTTAGGGTGTGGTTTTTTGTTTGCTTGTCAATATTGGATGAATGTGATTTCAGTCACTAAGTGAAGATCTGAACTCAGGACTCTCTGATCCAAGTCTATCACTTTATCTCAATCATATTATTTTATGTCTCATTCTTGAGGCAGCCAATTGGGTGGTGCAGACCAATATATCCTGTCATTCCTTACTTTCCCCCACTATTAATGTGAAATGTAATCCATGTACCTATTAGTCTATTATTGCAACTAGTAATATGTTCATGTGCCAAGGTAAATCTCATGCTCATAATAAAGGCACCAAACCATAATAGTTGTAATCCCTGGTAGCTGAATGTTAACTCCAATAACCAGGCCTTCCATTCTCCATAGTGAAGAATAAGCATTGTGGTTTCTTGCAGGCAAAGTGGCTCTGTAATGCTCGTGTCGAGTTTCTCCATTCATAAGGGGGTTCCTATTCACTTCAGTGGAAGCAACAGCTCTACACTTGTATCCCCCCCCCATTTTTTGACTCTCCTTCTGTTGCACTGCTGAGAAAGGGTGCAGAGATACTTTGTATGTGAATTTGAGAATGCATTGCAGAGATAGTGTATTAGGTCATGATGTGGTAAGAGCACACTTTAGCAATTATCTGATTGAAGATGTATAATTGAAATAAAAGAGAAACAACATCAGCTCATACTAACAATAAAAATGCTCTATCAGTCTGTGTGAGTGTGTGTAGGCAATCCATACGTCCAAACAGATAATAATAAGATGGTGTTGAAATGTAGAAAGGGCAGTAAGATTTTCAGATCCTTGGATGTTTATCCTTCCAACCTCAAAGTGCCTTTCCAACAATGCAACAATGCTTATATTTGTTGAATGCATCTAAACTTTGGAAAGGAAAGGAAAAGCATTGCAAATCCCATCCCTTGCCAATCAGCTGACCCAGCAGTCCTTTTAGATCTCCTGAAACCTAGCTAGCCTTCTTAAAGAACTCTGAGGGTGAGGAGAGTGTGACAAGATTAGAAGATTCCTTTAACAGTTTAGAATGCTGCTTGTGTACCAGGAAGCTTTGGGGATTCCAGAGGGAGTCCCCAGTTGTCCTGCAAGCGATCAGAAGTAGCTGGGTATGCTCCAGCAACTTCAATGGGAACTGGAGAAGGCTGTTGATCTGGAGTGCCCCATCCTCCTCCCAGTATCTCCCAATCTGCCTGTGATTTGTTGTGGTTTCAACTTGTCCTATAATGCTCCTGTTCTTTGTGTACTGAATGCACTGAACCGCGAGCACAAAACTCACCTTCAAATACAGTAATCCAATAGTATATTAGAAAAAAAAAATTGTACTCCATATATAACCTGATTTCAATTAAAACAACCTCTGGAGGTAGATGAATGTATAGTATAATAAACGGGTAAATGTAAGGCGTGGGAAAAGTTCAGACATTCCTTGCAGCATATTGAATCAATTAATAGCATGTACAAGGAAACCCTGATTATTTGAAAGAGTGGAGAAAAATGACTTGATTCTTTACAAGTAGTACAGACTATTATTAGTATTCCAGATAGACTGTGTTCTAGGGAGTCCATCATAAGCTTTGATCTGACTGCATCCACAGCTGGAAACTTTGCGCCAGGCTCTGGAAGCAGCACGAAGTGACAACAGTCGCCTCAATCAGAAAAGTGAGTTAGTGCTTGCAAATGTTAATCGTGGATCAAAGAACAAAAGTGAGTGAGATTGGGGCCACCCCCCTCTCTCCCAATCTGATTTCATTTCCTTTGGCCCCTAAACAATTAAAGCATTCATAAGAACACTCTTCTCAGCTTACTTCTGTATCTTTTATCTGAAGCTGTGTGCTGGGATACATAACACACACACACACACACACACACACACACACACACACACACACACACACTGACTCCTGCATGTAACATAATTAATGTGTGCAGTTAAAGGGAGGGAATCCAACCCAAACCAAACTCCAACATATTGAGTGTGAGGACATATCAGGAAACCAGTGATAATGCTGAGAAGTCTATGGACATGGTACATGTACAAGAGGGGAAAATGCAATATTGTAAGTATATTAGAATGGTTAAAATTTATATATTTTTTAAATTAATTGACAGCACAATCCTATGTGTGGCTACTCATAACTCACTGAGTTCAGTGTGGCTTACCTTGGGCTTACTTCCAGGTAGGGCTGACCTAAGGTAGTGATGTTATATATACCTCTGAAGACGGTTTGGAAACTTCACTTAGAGCAGAATTCAGTGGCCAGGTTGCTCAATGGGGCAAGACAGATTGAGCATATTACACCAATCCTGGTCTGACTGCACTGCCTACCAATTAGTTTCTGGGCCCACTTCAAAATGCTGGTTTTGACCTATAAAGCCTTAAATGGCTTGGGACTAGGGTTGCCAGACTCAATAGAGGACAGGACTTCTGTGGCTTTAATTGCCCTGCTCTCTTTTGAGTCTGGAAACCTTAAAGAGAAACCATCAGACCCTTTGCTTGGAAATTAAACAAAGGGTCTACTGGTTTCTCTTTAAGGTTTCCAGACTCAAAAGAGAGCAGGGCAATTAAAGGCACAGAAGTCCTGTCCTCTATTGAGTCTGGCAACCCTACTTGGGACTGCAATACCTCAAGGACCGCCTCTTGCCCTATAAACCTACGTGGATCCTGAGATTATCTTCTGAGGCCCTTCTTTGTGTGCCTCCTTCACAGGAGGTCCGGAGAGGGGATCATGAGAACAGGACTTTTCTGCAATAGCTCCCCAGGGAGGTTCACCTCCCTATATACCTTTAGGTGCCAGGCAAAAATGTTCCTTTTTAACCAGGTCTTTGGTTGACTGACATTCAATGCCGTCCCTTTTAAAATGTATTGGGCTGTTCTTGTTTTTTATTTTGATTATGTACTCTGTGTTTTTATATCATGATTTTATCCTGTGAACCGCCCTGAGACCTGTGGGTATAGGACAGTATGCAAATTTAATGAATAAATAAAGGACAGGATGGTGATCCTAGACTGCTTTTCCCAGCTTTAGAACCTGAATGGATCAGCAAGTTGCCTCACTCTGCCTAACAATAGGGCTGGCCATGGTTGCATGTAGCTGTGCAAAGAATCATTAGGGAAGGTATGCTGGTTTCTTCTATTTTGTACAGTATGTTATAAATAACAATTCCAGAACCAGGAAGACCAAAATCAGCATATTTACCATGAGCAAAAAAAAATTAATAAATATTTTTATTGGACTCATCCTATCCATGACCAGCTTTTTACATTTTTGTTCTCTCACATTTCTATATTATTCTTGTGTGCCAAGGCACCCAAGCCACAACATTCCCAGGAGAACAATAAAACACACAGACACGAAGTATTTGGGTTTATGTAGGCCACAACTTTATTGGTTACAGAGATGAGTGGTTTGGCTTAGGCATTGGGGTGAAGCCAGGCTATATCCTGACTCCTGCCCATCTGCAGGGAGTCCACTTAAGAGTAAACCACCAATAGGGGGTGCGCTATGACTTACATCAAATAAGAGCACCCTGAGGGGTCTCTGTAGGGCTGTGTCATGGCCCTAGTCCATGTCCAGGCTTCAGACAGGATTAACACCCTGGATCCCTTTAACAGGATGCCCTTACTGAGGAGGGGCAGGTGGAGGCTATAACCTCCCCTCCATCCAAACAAAGGCTTACCCAATGCCTAACCTCACAAAAGCTGTTATGATTGCTACTAGGTAGGTGAATACTTAAATGGCTGGTGCCAATTTGCCAAGTGGAAAAATTCCTACCCAGCATAGCTGCCAAGTTATCCCTTTTTTAAAGGGATTTTCCCTTATGCTGAATAGGCTTCCTCGCGAGAAAAGGGAAAACTTGACAGCTATGCTACCCAGCCCCAACAATATGGCGACCGACAAGTGTCCATAGCAAGGTTATATATGAGCAAAGCATGGAAAGAGGGTGGGTGGCTTGACCAGCTTTTTACATTCTTGTTCTCTCACATTTCTATATCATTCCGCTCAATTGTTTATAAAGCACCCACATTTTTCTAGGTGTCATGCTTAACAGATTAAAAAACAGACAGACTCTGCTTGTGGGACTACAACCCAAATGGAAAAAGGGATGAAGTGGAAAGAGTTAAAGAAGCAAACCCAGAGTCAAACTATAGCATCTGAGTGAATATACGATTTTGATTAACTTTCACTATTCCGCCATAATCTGTCCAATTCTACCTAGTTTTCCCACTCCATCTTTATACTGGTGGAGTATAAAGCTACCATTAGCAGCTCCCACTGGTGAAATGGTGTTGCTATACTGGCATAGTGGTGCCCCTCTCACTAATCTTGTGTGTTTTACCACTTCTTGAGGATTGGGGAGTAATCATATCCCATTCAACTTGTATAAATTGGAAAGAGGATTGACCTGTTACTCACTTTATATAATGATGAATAACAGATGGACAGGTGCCATGGCTATAGTTATCTTTGCCACTTCCAGTGTGTGAAATAATCTACCTAAGAATGCACCCACATATGGTTTATCCATTCTTTTTTTATTGAAGAAACAATGGGATTTACTTTTCAATATTCTGTAGGCTATGATGAGCCAGGGCAGTGTAATCCTTGAACTCTAAATTTCCAAATGAAGAGCTGTAAATTCCAAAATATGTATGTGTTTGGGGATATAGAAGACAATGATGCCTAGCGTTGTCCATAGATTACATTGTTTTAAAGTGACAGAGATTCCAGAAAGTGAAATAAAGCTGTGAGATATGTTATTTTCTATTCACACCATCCCCGTTTACCTGAAATGAAGCACCTGTCTCAGAGAGATTGTTGAAGCTGGCTTTGCACCATTTCCCCCTTCATCTCCCTATGCCTGCCCTACAGTTCTTCATAGATGCAGAATCCTTGGTAGGCAATGACTCCTATTCTCATTCATCCACACTTCGTGATATGTTGTCATATGTTTCTTGATTTCTGATACTTTCCTACACTAGTGTTCTTAAAGTAAGTTTTCAACAACAAAAAGTAAAATAATATCACCATAAAAACATAAAGACTAAAATAATAAAAACACACAATAGCTACCAATTCCTAGCCTGACTCCTGAAAGTCTGATGTAATTAAGAACAAACCAACAAACAATCCTAAATGGAATTTGTTGCTCTTCCTTCTTTAACAAATTTTCCCACATATCACTAGAAATATTTTCTGAGTGGGAATGATAATGGCAGAATACATGGTTCTTCTTGATTAGTGTCTGGAATGTGTTTGCAGATAAAGGTGCAAGTAAATGTCAGAGACTTAAAAACATTTTATGTACAGTGTTGTTGTTGTTTAGTCGTTTAGTCGTGTCCGACTCTTCGTGACCCCATGGACCATAGCACGCCAGGCACTCCTGTCTTGCACTGCCTCCCGCAGTTTGGTCAAACTCATGTTCGTAGCTTCGAGAACACTGTCCAACCATCTTGTCCTCTGTCGTCCCCTTCTCCTAGTGCCCTCAATCTTTCCCAACATCAGAGTCTTTTCCAAGGATTCTTCTCTTCTCATGAGGTGGCCAAAGTATTGGAGCCTCAGCTTCACGATCTGTCCTTCCAGGGAGCACTCAGGACTGATTTTCTTAAGAATGGATAGGTTTGATCTTCTTGCAGTCCATGGGACTCTCAAGAGTCTCCTCCAGCACCATAATTCAAAATGTACAGTAGTAAAATGTTTTTAAATGCCTGTGTAAATAGAAATGGTTTTGGCAGGGACCTAAAGGATGTCAACAGGCCACTGTGGAGAAAGACCTCAACCTCAGATGGAAGTAGCATTTGAAGAATCATCAGATGATGACCCAGATTTGTGGGGAGGTTGTCATGGGATGAGGTGTCGCTTCAGGTACATTGCAGAGGAAATGAAATACACTCTGTGGTGTCACTGAGAACTCTACACACCTTGAGATGACTATGGGGAGATAGAGGGTGGTTAGAATACATAGGAACATAGAATCATAGAACTGTAGAGTTGGAAGGGATTCTGAGGGTCATCTAGTTCAACCCCCTGCAATGCAGGGATCTCAACTAGATCAGACGTGACAGATAGCCATTCAATCTCTGCTTAAAAACCTCCAAGGAAGCATAGCTGCCAAGTTTTCCCTTTTCTCGTGAGGAAGCCTATTCAAAAAGGGATAACTTGGCAGCTATGCAAGGAAGGAGAGTCCATTACCTCTTGTGGGAGTCTGTTCCAAAGTCAAACAGCTCTGTAAGAAAGTTCTTCCTGATGTTTAGTCATACTTGAGCCATGATCTCCCTCTGTAGTGAATGTTGCTTCCCAAGCTTTGTCTACACTTGTGGAGTATCTTGACCTTGTAGTCACAAAATTGGCACAACCCACAGTGCCATTCTATGAGAAAGACCAACTTGATCAACCACATCCACATTTAAACATTTTACTTCCGTAGGGAGGTTTTTGTGGAGAAGTGGCTTCTATCTAGCAGGAAGAAAGCCTATAGGGCTTAGTTGTGATGTTGTTTAATATTGTGGGAACAAGAGCAAAGGGGAAGCCATTTTGGATTTACCATTGAAAGCAATGAGGGCAATTCTTTCCACCAAGGCTATGCTTTCATTATCTGAATGAGCATAGGTTTCTTACTAAGTTCAGCATCTCTCTTGTCATGCTACCGACTCTTGTCGATTAAAACACACTTCTTCCACTGGTGGTGTTTTGGTCTTGCTGGATATGCCTGTATTGTGTTATCCCTTGTGCTAGACCATTGTACATTCATGGTGCTGGTGCAATGTGTTTTACTCCACAGTTAAATTTGGTAGTGATCCTATTCCCAACCGACATATGCAATTTGAGAACAGGATTGCACTGTAAGGAATATTTCCAAAACTATACATGCCAGACAAGCAGCTAATGTACATCTTTAGACATACTTATTGTCTTTTAAAAAGAGGAAGCACTCATGAGGTGAACACCACTTCTAAATATCCCCAACTGCTGAACTGAACACTGTACTGCTGGAACGACAAAAGAAGCATCTGCTTGAATATGCAAGGATGAATCTTTATCGGCTTGCTAATAGCCTGAATCACAAAATCAATTTCTGTCTATATAAAGGAATGATAATTCTTCTGCATTAACTACTGTGGAACATCTTTATGCAACTGCTGACAAATTGGTAGCCGTTCTCTTTTCTGCAGTGTAATTGTTGATTTTACCACAATTGCTTCATATCTCTGATAAGAATGCATATAAAATCTAGAATCCTTTTGACTCCAATCTTAAACCCTCCAATCACAAGATCAGATAATTTAAGGAATGATTTAAATTTTAGAATGGTGCCTGCATTATTGTTAAAGAAGACCTGTGATGCTTAATCTAACATGTTTAAATGATCAAACACGTATTCAGTTCTCTAGATATCTGCAATGTTTTCACTTAAAGCAATAATAGAGACCAAAATTGCTAGTCAAAAGGTTAATGAGGGTTAAATCTCAGAAAGCAAAAAATGAAATTAAGATAAAATTCTATAGGTGAGAAATGTATTATGTGTGTGACCATCTGAGTAGAAAGTTAAATTGTATGGGAAAATCTAAAGCATCCTCTAAATTGGTCTTCAACCAAATAAAAAGAGAAAGTTCACATTTTCAAATTGAGACTCAAGAAGAAAAGCCCAGATTTGCCAATCATTCATACCCCACAACAATTATTCACTCAAGTCAGTTTGTGTCCCATAACTTACCATGGGTTAGGGACGGCTTTCAACAGAGAAAAATTAAACAGCTCTCTCCCTCACAATCCAAATAACACAACTCTTTAGTTTGGTGCACTGAATGCCCATTGAAAAATAAACACTTTACAGCTCTTTCAAAAAGTGTAAAGCTCACATTGCTTGGGAGAAAAGGACTGCAAGACGATCAAACCTATCCATTCTTAAGGAAATCAGCCCTGAGTGCTCACGGGAAGGACAGATCGTGAAGCTGAGGCTCCAATACTTTGGCCACCTCATGAGAAGAGAAGAATCCTTGGAAAAGACCTTGATGTTGGGAAAGATTGAGGGCACTAGGAGAAGGGGACGTCAGAAGACCAAGATGGTTGGACAGTGTTCTCGAAGCTACGAACATGAGTTTGACCAAACTGCGGGAGGCAGTGCAAGACAGGAGTGCCTGGCGTGCTCTGGTCCATGGGGTCACGAAGAGTCGGACACGACTAAACGACTAAACAACAACAACAAAGCTCACACTTCTGGACTAAGTAACTAATTTTAATACCATATTGTATATTGTTGTAACCTGCCCTGGGATTGTTTGGTGAAGGGTGAGTAAGAAATCCAATAAAATAGCAATGTTGTTGTTGTTGTTGTTGTTGTTGTTGTTGTTGTTGTTGTTGTAGTAGTAACTCCTTGCAGATGAGGGCCATTCATCTTATGTGAATAGTCACAAAGACTTGAGGGCAGTTGCAAACTGCCCATTGCTACCAATTTCTCCAAAGTCTATAAGTGTCTCTTGGGGCAGAAGGATGCAGTGGTGGAACAATCAAGCACACCAAAATTGCAAATGAGCAAGTGCTCCTTTGCAGAGGTTGTGCTGAATGCATGTCCATCAAAGAGGCAAGGGCAGCAGTGCACTTTACACCAGGGGAGGAGCCTATGATGCAATTTCACTCCCTCTTTCTCAACACTTGAATCCACACTCAGGCAGGTGGTCTGAATAGGACTTAGGTTAATCTATAAAATGATCTAGAATGAACATATCGTCGTCGTTCCCCCCGCTCACCTTGGAGACTTGAGACAATAAAGTGGGAGGTCTGAGGACATCCCCCCCCCCCGCTCACATTTAATAAAAGCGTCTGGAAAGGAAAACCCTTTCATTATATCCACTTCTGACAGGTCCAAGGAGTCAAATCTTGGGGGGGAACTATGGAGAATGAATCATCATTCTCTAACCAACCACTTCATACAACAATCTGCAGGTGTAGTGAGTCATTTTTTGTCCTGAGCAGGAAAATAGCTTGACCTGGACCTGCCTTCACTGATTCAATTTTCTGCATGTTGGGCTACTGTTTAAATCACAGGAACAGATAACTTGGCAAGCCATAAGAGAGAAGATTTTTACAGAATAGGTCTGGGCTCAACCTGGCTTTTTTGCTCACTGGTACTAGCAAATTGGGGATAGTTGCTTGAAATCTTCCCATGATGCTGTCTATTTGCTGTAAATATCGCTCCTAAAACTGTATTTTTTGTTATATGCTAGCATTGCATGAAGTAAAAGTGAATTTATTTAAGGGAAAATGTTCATGCTCTTATGTTGAATAGATTCTCCCTTACTAATAGATATGCACAACAGAAGGAATGCTCTGTGCTTCTGACCTTATCTGACATGTATAGATATTTTATTCATTTCATTACACCATCAATATCTGGAACAGCAGAAAAGGTGGGGAGAAATAGCAGTGACAAAACATATCATGCAGGCATTGGTAATTGTTTGAATAGCTAGCAATGCACACAATACTGTTGCTCCGTTCAAGACAACAGAACGTTTTCCATTGTTGTCCCTGAAGGAGAGACTCAAAAGATTGTGTCAAAGCGGTGAACTGAACAAAGGTATATAAGAATGCAGGTATATAAGATTAGAATAGCTTTTGAGATATGTGAGCCATTCTTTCCAAACAGAACTGTGGAAAAACATGTTTGATTCAGTAAAAAAAGTTAAGCACAAACAGTGTAATAGTGGTCTTTGTTTCAAACAATGAGAGTTGAAACAATGCTGAGGTAGGGTTACTGTACGTCTGGAATTTCCCAGACATATCCGGAATATTGCAGTCAGCAGCTGTGTCTGGGTGGAAATCATCAAAAATGTCCGGGAAAGTCCAGACATATGGCAACCCATAGCTTAAAAATATCATTTTGGTCAACAACTTTTCACTGCTTAAAATATGGCAACCCTAGAGTGGTATCAATCAATCCCTCTTCACTGGGAACTCTACTAATTTTAGCTCGGTGAGAGGACTAGGGGTCTCCTGACAAATCTCAGCACCTTTAACAAACTATATTTCCCAGGGTGTTTTGGGGGGAGCCATGACTGTTTAACGTGGTATCATAGCACTTTCAATGTGTGGTGTGAGTTGGGCCTTCAGAATCTCCTTCATCTCTACCCACTGCCCCATCACCTTCATGCAAACTCCTAAAGGTCAAAAAAGCCTGTACTTCAAGCAATCCAAAAGGGCATCTACCCAGTACAGTGGTACCTCAGGTTACAAACATCTCGGGTTACAAACACTTCGGGTTACAAACTCCGCTAACCTGGAAGTAGTACCTCGTTACAAACTTTGCCCCAGGATGAGAACAGAAATCGTGCGCCGGTGGCACGGCGGCAGCGGGAGACCCCATTAGCAAAAGCGCGCCTCAGGTTAAGAACGGTTTCGGGTTAAGAACGGACCTCCGGAACGAATTAAGTTTGTAACCTGAGGTACCGGTACCACTGTACAGTGTTATAGAGATATTTAGGAAATGTGATGGATGATAATTGCTTTGTGGTTCCAAACTTCAGAGAAGTCAAGTGGAGAAGTTATTCTCCATTGGGACTGTCCTTTTGCTTATTCTAGTGCTCAGTTAGGAAGCTAGTTTAGCTGAGCCCTCTAGTTTGACCCATACAATGATACATTGGTGAAGAACATAGAGATCAGATTAAGTACCATGAGAATAATTTCCCCCATTATAAACTCTGATGTGTCAAAAAAAGGGAGAAACATACCCTCCAAGTTTCAAATGGCCTTGCATCTCTTTTGGATATATTGATATATTTGAATCTTCAGCCAACTCTTAAAGTATTCCTGGGCTTTAAAGTGAAACCTGTAAAATCCTGCTTTATGGGAAACATCTAGACTACAGAATCCCAAAGCACCCTGGCATAAACAGTGTAAATCAGAAGGTGATAGAAAGTAATGGAAGCCACTAAGATGGATTTGGTAGGTCTCTGATGGCTATTTAAATATTCCTTCCAGCTTCTTTTCAGAAATGAATAGACAAGGAGTGAGGGAAAGTAATTCTATCCTATATCTGAATACAGAGGAAGGATACAATCCATTTCCTTCTGAAAACAGGAGCTCAATTCCATGATGGTTAATGAGGCTGGATTGTTCCAGAAAGCTTGCTGCATGAACCAGCCATACATTTATTTTACTCACTGAATCATCTGCAAAACATCAAATTCAAAATGGACTTAAAATTGTACAGTGACGACAAACTTGTATGTACTCCAATTACATGTTATTTTGCCTGTGTAACATGTAGGTGTTTTGTATTCAGGGCAGCCTACAAAATCCAGCCAAAGTCAGGTATTTTATGTCTCCAGGTTAAGTACTTGCATAACTCACACAAAATAAAAAGTTCTGGGATGCATCTGGATTGTGGGGTTTTTTTGGGGGGGGGTAACAATGAGTGCAACATTTGCTGCTGTAGAAATGGGAGCAGCTAATTTGACCCATGAGAATTTGGCAAAAATTTTCAAATACAGTGGTACCTCAGTTTACAAACACAATTGGTTCTGGAAGTCTGTACTTAATGTGAAGCGAACTTTCCCATTGAAAGTAATGGAAAGTGGATTAATCTGTTCCAGACAGGTCCGCGGAGTACTCAACCTGAAGCGTACTTAACAAGAGGTATGAGTGTAATTGGTTCCGGAAGTCTGTACTTAACCTGAAGCGTACTTTCCCATTGAAAGTAATGGAAAGTGGGTTAATCCATTCCAGACAGGTCCGCGGAGTACTTAAACTGAAAATACTCAAACCGAGGCGTATTTAAACCGAGGTATGCCTGTATGGATCTTCATCTCGTCCCATCCCTCTGCCCTACAATATTCTGTCAATTTTGGTTTCTTCCAGTTTTCTTTTGTCTCAAGTGCAGTCTGCCACATGTTTGCATCCGTTTGTGATTTGCCTTCATGAAAATTTGTCAACATTATACTGTACGTTTATTTCTTTTTGTCCATATGTTTTGCAAGTAATTTCCCTAATACAATTTTCACTAATATATGGATTTTCATGTTTACTTTCCCCAAATACATTTTGTACACCTTCTTTTGGTTGGAGAACTGCATATTAAAAATTCAGAGAACTGCACTTTTTGAAGTTTATCTGTATTTTGGTTCAGGAAATGCAAAGTAGGTAGATTCACATTAAAATGCAAAATGAACTGAATTTTTCCCTCATCCATGTATGGATGGGAATACATCCATGTAACTGGAAACAATGTCTAAGCAAACTTGCTACTTATGTACAGTTGTATATATTTCAATTAGCTGTAATGTAGGATTTTGTCACAGGAGAATAACAACGACTTTTCTCTTTGCATTTGTATGGCTTTATACAAACAGCAGTTGTTTGCTAAGATTTGTTTATGACTTATATGATTCCTACATAAAATCTAAGGGAAGAGGTTGATAGTGTGTACAGTACTGAAAATATTTTCTGCATGTGTGAACAAATTAAAATAGAATTTGTTGCCATCCCCTCCACTTCTTTTGGGGGGAGTTCTGACTGCTGTAACAAGATGGACCCACAAACATTTCATTTTTATGAGTATTTTGTGATCCTTATCAATATGCTTATTGGCATCCTCAAGAATGCCAGGAGATTTATGAGGAGTGATGTTTCTTTACCAAAGTAATATTGATGTTTTGATTCTTAACGATGCGTTGTCATTATCAATTATTGCAGTGCAGAAAAAGGAAGTATTCAAATCCATATACTTGTGGAAATTACAAAGGAAAGCATTCATGACTGCAAGTTGGCGGCTATGGTAGAAGCATGTTTTGAGAAAATGAGTACGCTCTGTGAAATGAAAATATAAGAACATATACAGTTTATTTGAAAGGGCTAAACATGGTTCTGTAAGAGGCCAATAGACTGTAAGAGGATCTTTTTTCTCACGGCAGGGTCTCTTCTGTTGTGGCATCCAGGTTGTGGAAGTCTCTTCACAGAGGGGTTTATTTAACACCCCCCTCTTTTCAGAGCTTCAGTTTATCTTGCTGAGTGTTTAGTGTGGGTTACATCTCCCTCCCTCCCTCCCTCTCTCGTTGTAAACTAATTTGTTTTTATCCTGGTCTTAATGTATGAAATCGATGAACGAGAACTTTAAAAAAATAATAATTTTTTGCTTTATTGAGTTTTATGTATGAGTTTTTTTGTAAGCCACTTTCAGTTTATTTTATTTAAAAAAATGAGGTGAACATGATTAAATCAATCAGTCATCATTTTGTTCTCCAATAAGGATAACAGGAAGCTGCCTTATAACGAGTCAGACCATTGGTCCATCTTCTTCAGTTTTGCCTATACTAACTAGCAGCGCCTCTCCAGGGTTTTAGATGGGGGGCGGTATTCCTAGTCCTACTTAGTAATGCCAATGTTTTCCTGATATCCACCTGACCAGCTATCAGTTGGGCACCCATGTAGCTCCACCATACTGCCACATGTGAAAAGGATCCGGGTCTTAGTTGGTTACAAGCTGAACAGGGGCTCCTAAATGCAGCTGCAGAAAAAGCTGTTGCAGTCTTAGGCTTCATTAATAGAAGTGCAGTGGTACCTCTACTTACAAATTTAATGCGTTCTGAACACACATGTGTAAGTCGAAAAAATTTGTAAGTCAAATCCCATAGGAATGCATTGGGAGAAAAAATTCGTAAGAAGAAGCAACCCTATCTAAAAATTCGTAAGTAGAAAAAATCCTATCTAAACCGCATCCAAGATGGCGGATGGAGCTCCATTCGTAAGTAGAAATATTTGTAAGTGGAGTAATTCGTAAGTAGAGGTACCACTGTAATCTGGAGAAAATAAATTTAAGTGGAGACATGATGGTAGCCTTGAAATATTCAAAGTGCTATGGCGCAGACTTGTTTTCTGTTGCTTCAGAGAGCAGGCTTAGAAGAAATCGATGGAAACGGCAAGGGTGCAGTTTTGGGCTAAACATTAGGAGAGACTTCCTAACAGAGCTCTACGACAGTGGAAGGCGGCAGTAGACTTTCCTTCGCTAAATTTAAGCAGAGATTGGACATCTACCCATCAGTCAGCGGTGCTGCAACTGCATCCTACTGTTGCAGCTCTTGCATTGAGCAGATGGATATACCTGATTAACTGCAAAGTCCACTCTGACATCCACCGTGAGCTGCTGTTAAGATGAATGAGATAAGAACAGGCTTCTTCCAGCCCTGAACATTAGGGACAGAATAGGCAATTGAGATCCGAAGCATAATGAACCTCGAGGCAAAGAAGTAAACAGTAACCATCCAAAGTGAAATGTCCGAGAACCATCAGCACTTTTATTTGCCCAGTTGATGCTTTTGTAGACTGAAGAAAAATACACTGTGACTGAATGACTGGGAGAACTGATAATGGGAAACAGACCCTTTCACCCTTAGGTCACTGGTTCAATTAAGTTTCAGGTTGCCGGTGACTGAAATCTGCTACAGCTGATAACTGTTTGATAGTCTTTTGTGAGCTGAGCCATGAACACTCAAGGCAAGCTTCCAGTGCAAAAGTATCCAAGGAACACCCCCCCCCAAGAACTCACAGTAAGGAAGAAAAGGCTGCAGTCAGTATGCAAATTGCATCCTTTGAGTCAAGATCCTTGGTACTGCAGCATGAACCTGAGACGCCGGGGAAGATCTTTCCATTATAGGATGGTTAATATGCTAGTGTGTTAGTATGTGCCATAGACTCCTCTACTGGAATAGCAAAACGAACCTTTTGTCCTACTTCAGTACAGCCACCAAGCTGGAAGTATTCTGCATTTGCTAAGCTACTCCCTCATGAAAATGATGGCTGCTCTTTGAAGGAGGGCGCCAGTGGTCCTTTCATTTAAGAACTACAATAATGTATATGCCACCCATTGGACTGGGTTACCCAGCCACTCTGGGCAGCTTCTAACAAATTATATATATATACAGACATCAAACATTAAAAACTTCCCTGTAGAGCGATGCCTTCAGATGTCTTCTAAAAGTCAGATAGTTTTTAAAATATTTCATTGACATCTGATTGGGGGAGGGGGTATTTTGGGCAAAGTTGTTGAGCCGTTTTTGATCTAGATTTATGGGAAATCGGCAGAAAAGGCACTGCCGGCATGGGCTGCCATACGTCCAGATTTTCCCACATATTTTGGGTTGTTGTTGGTTTTTTTTTGCCAGTTTCTGCCAGGACACTGCTGCCGACTGTAGTATTCTGTATGGCAACCCTAACCAGTAGAGCTTGATCTATCTTCTGCTTCACCGCAGTTCTGATAGAGAGCCAATCATCTATTGCCTTCCGCCATCTGGTGAAACAATGATTACTGCATTTCCCCTACTGCTTGTCTGTCTAGGTTAACAGGCAGTAAACTCCATGTGGTTACAGACACCACACCATCAATTTGTAGCAGATAACTCGCAAATGTTGATTTGAAACCACCCTTTACTATACAGAGCTGCATTAACATGCTCTGTTTTCAAATTGCAGTTTATAAAGGGCCCTTAAGATCTTTGGCTAAAACCCTTAAGCAATGGCTACTTCTACTGCTAGCAACCACCGGCATCTCTGTGCATGGGCGTGACATTGCCTCTGCTTTGAGAGAGCTGAGGTAGTCTCTACTAACAAAGGTTGTGGGGGAGACACACACAATTCTCAGGTCGGTGGTATTGATTTAATGCAATCAAGATAAATGCAATATGAAACCTTTTTAAAATTCTGTACCTTGAATAAATGAATAATTTAATACAGCAGCAATTCTGGTAATTTTGACAGGGTAGTTACAGTCCCCATATGTTCTTGAGATCTCCTGAATATTTTAAATAAACATTTAATTACCGCTCAGTGACTCCGAGATTTGTTATTAGAAGTCATGACAAAAGTAGAGATAAATCATGGCAGCAGTGAAGCCACTGACAGTGGAGCCAAGACTCAGAGGCCACCATTTCTTTTGAAGTTGGGGCTTCCTGATGTAAGGTAGACAATGAGCTGTCAGGACTCATACCCCTAGGATAGGATATGAGAAAGAGTAGGAGCCATTTGGGGCGTTATTCCTCATTGACCAGGAGTATTGTCCTTCTGGAACAGAACATCTCATGCCCACCAGATGTTCAAGGACTGTTTAAGATAGGAATAGGTTGCCTTTTTCAACCCAAGGGCCACAGGCCAGGGGTAGGCATAGCCAAAGGCAAAATTAGGTGGAGCAACAGAGATGACTCTTACCTTTGTACAGTAGGGTAGTTTTTACACACACACACACAAAGCTGTCCCTATTCTTCAAGCAGACAAGAAGCGTTAGAGTTCAAGGACATATCTCAGTACTTGGGGTATGAAGCAAGGTCAGAAAGAGAGGCCTGGCGAGCCCCCCTTCAGGCTGAATGCTTTATTCTAGATGTTATTTTTTACTTGGGCAGGATATTCAGTTATACAATATATGTACTGAATCAGCACAATGAAAATTGCTTATATATTTAGGATAGATACAATGCTATGCGAGCAGGCTTCCACTTGTGCAATGGAACTTCACTGTTCTCTTCTCCTTCAGTGCACTTCCAACATCTGATTTAGAGGGTCCCCCATGCCTCCAGTGTAGATTATGAGGGGATTAGAGGGAGATTATGAGGTCTTCTTCTATCAGGTCTGTGCAGAAGAGGGGAGGGAAGTTGGGTACACTTGTCCCAGGCCTTGGAGGGCTAAGCCAGCCAGGGGACCCTGCTAGGGACCTGCCAGACTTCTGCTGTCATGCCAAGAGTACCTCAAGCCTCCCAGCTGCCCCGGGTCTCAGACAAGCTCTGCCCAAGCCTGTCTTCTATGATTTGAAGCCCACTCAGGTCACTAACAAAAGACACTGGCTACAATCCTTGGACACCAGTCATGTTAAAAATGCATGTAAACATGGCCAGGGTCCCAGAACACTGTCTGAAGGCATATTACACACCCACCCTGCTGAATCCAAGCAGGTTCTGGTGTGATCAAAACCTAATGTGGCTCCTATGTATGCTCCCATGATTTATATGGAGAGACAGGATAGAAACGCAACAGTAGCAACAACCAGAAACCCAATCCAACTGGTGTGTGTTCAATCTTGTTCATCTTGCCCAAGTACAAAACAATCCTTCTCAAGTGAAGCAGCCTTGAGTCACCATCTGAGCACCAAACATTTCGCAGGAAGCCAGTCTTTGAATCAGCCTCTCTCTTTTATTTTGCAAAGCATATAAAGGGAGGGGGGAGCTTTGTTTGCAGGGCCTTCAGATCTAGGTGTGCTGTAAACCTTGTGGTCGTGTTTTGTTTGTTTAAAGAAGAATGCTGTTTCCCTCCTCTGTGCCCTTTCAGCATCACATCATCCTTGAGCCAAAGGCGGATGGGATTTAGGAAGGAAGACAGGAGATATCCTCCTTAAAGAGGGGACATGTTGCGGTGAGACCTAGAACCCTGTGTTGTGGGTGGGTTAGATTGGTCAGCCACAACACCTGATTGGTAGGTTCCTTGATGCTGGCCAATGGGACGCAGTCCAAACAGATCGAGAGACTTATATATGCCCATGCACGTGACCCAGAGCTTACTCTTTTGGTGCATGCATTTGGAACACCCACCCACCTCTCCCTAATTTTAGGGCATTTTGCACTTGACCTTGCTATGCCATCGTGTGTCACCTGTCGTTGGGACAGGGGCCCAACAGGAATTTTCCCCACTTGGCTGATTGGCTTTTGCCATGTGGGTTCCGCCTGCCGCTTAGCAAATCATCACAACTTGTAAGGTTGTGGATAAGCTCTGGTTCAGGTGATAGGGATCGGGGAACGCTCTCACCATCCCTATATGAAGGGTATTCTGTTAAAGGAATCCACGGACTCAAATGGTTTGGTCAACCCCTGAGAGGGGGTTGTGCCTGTGTGTAAGTCCAGGGGGACATTTGGGTGGCGGACATAGTCCGTTCCCGACTTTCCGCTTATCGAGGTGTTCACCCTTGGCTGGCCTATGGTGGTGCCCAGGGTCAGCACTATCTGCAGAGCAGGGAGCTAGTTGAACTGAGCCTATGGAACCACTAACTTTCTGTAATCAATAAAGTAATCAATAAAGTTGTGGCCTAGTAAAAGTAAAGGGACCCCTCATCTCGCTTTATTGGCCAAGGGAGCCGGCGTACAACTTCCGGGTCATGTGGCCAGCATGACTAAGCCGCTTCTGGCGAACCAGAGCAGTGCCCAAATTCTGCCAAAAACCAAAAATAAAATTTGAGTCAAGTGTGAATTTATTTAGGGGGGGAGGTCTCTGGGTCTGAACATGCAACTACGGAAAGCAAACTATTTCTGGAGTAGCTAAACCAAGATCAGAAATGGTGCAACTGGCATTGCATATTATTTGCAGCCTAGCACTTCTAATTGGAAAGTTAATATACCTTTTCTCTGAACTAGTTCACGCACCTTATTTCTGCTTATGAAATTTGTCCCCCTCCATCTTTATATGCCGCATTCTCCTGCAGCAATGGCAACCATCAGCAGCAAGAAAGTAATTACGTTGGTTATGGTCTCTAGTTAATGATGTTGTTTAGATGCAGGCCTGCATCTTTATAGGCTTTCTAATTAGTTGTGTAATTACTGTTTAATTGCTTTCATGTGCTTGGGCTAGGGACCTGTTATTAAGAGAATCTGTCTGTTTTGGAAAAAGTATGGGCCTGGTAGCAGGGAACAACTCTGCGTACATTGAAACCTACTTACAGTGAACTCAGATATAGTGAAAAATCAATTACTCTTCATTTCTCTTCAACAAGAGTGACATTTATTCAATTTATATGAGCAGAGTAAAGACACTGGGCTCTGTTCCTCCACTAGAAGACAGGCAGAGCTCCCTGGTTTTATATATAGGTTTTGTAATCTATATGCTACATGACATGGCTCAGCAAATTTTCACACTCATTATTTGTTTCTTTAGCTTGCCCTAAACCATAGCTTACTGTTTGCTATGTACAGACACTTGTAAAATCAGCACTACATTAGCTATTAAATAAAACTATAGATCCACATTAACTATTGAAGATAACCCTCTGGTCCTGGCTTTGTGAGATGGTTTTTCTGAACTCTGGCCTCTACAAAATTCCATGCCAAAATTAGAACTATAATTCCTTCTTGGCCCAACTTGGTGCAGGCCAAGTTTCCCTAAGCCATTCAGAATAACGAGGTTGTACTGAATCTCAAGCAGCACAATAATATTGAATTAAGTTGCATTGTCATTATATGCACACATGTAAGCAGATTAACATTGCAACAGTTTTGTGATATGATTTTATGTTCATGAATTTAGGTAACATTCAGTGCACTATTTCTGTGCCTCATCTATAACGTTTTCTATCTGGCCACCACAACTACCAGTTGGTGTTTGAGGGAGTTTAAAAATAATACAATAGCAAGAACAGTAACAACAACAACCAATTCCCATATCTGTTCAGATTCACCGATGTCTATCTCAACTTTTGGAATCATACTCCTTTCCTCTGATTGAGTTATTATTCTTTATTCACCAATATCAGCAATGGTCTTAGAAAAGGGGGATTAACTATAAAAATTGACCAAATGTCACCTGCCTAGAAGCTATTTTAAAAATACAACACACACACTTTTTAAAAAGAAACCTAAATATGCCTTGAGTCACAGGGAAATTTGTGAACTAGACAACACTTTTGTCAGAATGCCCTTTTTAAACCACAAGTGTATCGCATACAATGTTCCACAACACCATTGGTATATACCTTTGACTACTATGTAATCTCACCAAATTTGGCATCTATTATGGAAAAAAGGGAATCATCAGTAATTCCTATCAATATAGAAACAAAGACACATTTGCTACAGATAAATTTCCACTTTGAAGCTCTATTTGGCTTGAAATTACTGTTCAGTCTCTTGCAGAACAATTACAATCGCAATGCAGTTGTTCTCTCAACTGCGTGTTGTCGTAAATCTCCAGCTACCTGAGCTAAACAAATACAGCTGAGAGCTGTTAGATGTGTTTTCCCAGAGCTTTTCAAACATCAAAGAGGAAAACATCTGTATATTGAATCAAACTTCTTTTTTATTTTACTCGAGAAATAAAAAATGCATGAAGTTTCCTCCAGAGAGTTCCCACTTTAGGAGTGCGCTCAAATTTCACATCCATTTAAAGCACTTAACCCTCTGAGAGAACTGCATCCCACAATATGCTCATACAGACTCTGCACCGAGAATTATGTTAAATCAAGGCACGCACCATCTTTTTCCTCACTTCTTTGTCCTGTCAACAGAATTTAGAAACTGGGGTCTCTGATCAGCTGTCACTTTCCTCAAAATGCTACCACTTGTCACATCATTTCTTTGAAATGTGCAAACATTTTAGTGTAGTTTCCCTTAAACTTTGGGGCTCCAACCCTCAAACAGCTTAATGTGCTTTGGGGCAGATCCACTGGTTTCCACAAGACTTGTCCAGACCAAGTCATTTCCATAGCTTTGTTTGTAAAATGCAAAGCAAATAGATTCAAATCTTCCTTGAAAATACTCTGACCAGGAAGTCCTGTCTCCTGGTTCTAAATAGGTGTTGACTGGCTGTGGTTATCAAGTAATGAGACCAATGATCAGAAACAACCTACATTCTTGGTAACCTACATATGTGGGATGGGTTGGGCTGTAGACAAAGGTCTTGACTCTTAGCCATTCACCATGTGGGAGAATATAAAAAACAGCCTTCAAGACTGGGCCTTGGGGAGCCCCATCAAAAATTGTTTCTCATTTCAGTACCATACCCTGCTTGTTTGTACGTGAATTAGGCTATTTCATTGTTGCTTGGTTCTTCTTATAGGATTCTTATAGGGAAAGATCCTGCAACTGGTGGACACGACACACTGAGGGGCTTCCTATTTATACATCCAAGAATCTTGGTGCTGAGTAGGAGGAACCTCAAGTTTCACCGAGTGCTTCCCAATATGCTGGTAAATCCATCCTTAGAATTTGTTCCTTTTAACCTAAGTACCATTTTTGGATGTTGCAATTTTATTGTTTTCTATTTTACAGTGAATTTCTTCTGCTGAGGGGCCACTAAGGTCATTTCCCATGCTATTTCAGAAGACACAGCTGGCATGTAACTCGAGAAGTGCGAGGCACATCTTTCTCTGAGAGCTGCTGAGTGTAGGGTGAACTTCTGAAAGTGTGTCTGTCTGGAGGTCATCTGTCTGCTCTTGGGAAAAGGCATAAGAACATATGATTTGCCATGCCGGGTCAAAACAATGGTCCATATCACTCAGCATTCTGTCCACAGTCAGTAGCCAACCAGATGCCTCTGGGAAGTTCATAAGCAGGGTAGGAGATGATATCCATTCCCTTTAATCCCCTGCATCTGGTGTAGAGGCATGTATTACACTTCCCAGATTCCATTTTCATGTGTTTTAAGCCACAGATGGGTCTTCTAAAAGTAATGTGGGACATAGCCCTGAATAAAGAATCAAAACCTCCACCTAAATAAATGTCCTTTTTTTGCTTGAGCACATGGCATAAGGCGTGGCTACTTAGCCATGAAATATCTTAACAGCAAAAGGTCCATGGATTTAAGCACAGCTTTTTAGACTAGGCTCCAAATAGAAAAATGTAATACACACAGTTCATTGTAGGCAATGGATAGTTGGCCTTTACTAAAGGCATTGAGGATACTTCTGAAATAAGGAAGGATGCAGCCTATAGTTTCTTCCCTGAATAGCTTTACAAGGCAAACATGCAACCAGGAACCCTGAATTTGGTCCATAATGGGAAATCCTTTGGGAAATCAAATGACTTATGTAATATGAAACACTTTCCTAGGGTTCTCTGCTTAGGAGTGTAAGATTTAAATGGTATATTCTTATTCAGGTGTATATGTTCTTATATATATTCTTATTCAGGTGGTGGTGAATATGAATTACATCAAGCTGAATAAACTTAGAAACCTCACTGCAATCAGGAAACCTGTGTTTTAACTTGCTTAGATTCTTCCTCCAGTATCCAAGAAGGTCTGCAATGAAGTTGGTGCATGTGGGGATGCTGGGAGCAGGGCTAACCCCTCCCCACATGAAGTCCACACAGGTTTGCCCCAAACATATGAATGGGGCTACAGTGTCGCAAGTGCAACCAATTCATAATCTACAACTAGATACTATTACATAACTGGGTAGCATGGAAGTTCTGCATGTACACATCAATCTGGTTCTGGACTAAGTATATGTCCCTTTCTGATTTCTTCTTAATGAGAGCTATAAAGAAGCTTTCACAGGAACATACATGCTTGTGTATTGAACATCTGGCACATCCCATGTGTATTTAATATTCATACAAATAGCTTGTATAAAGACGCAGGAGGAAGGATAGGTGAATCCAGTCCTTTTTGTATGTTTTTACCCATAAGTCAGTTCTACCATTCAGCATTAATTTGCATTATTTTTATCCCCCCCCCAAAAAAACTGTATAAAAATTCATATTATTATTTTCTCTTAAAGCAAGCATTTTTAAATTCACTGAGTGTCTAACCATGTTTTGATGCTATATATATATATATATATATATATATATATATATATATATAGCTGAGCAGTGTGCAGGAACAGGTACAAAACACACAATAGCTAAATTCAAGTCTGTCCAAGATATGCTGATCTGGTCAGCCTATATCAGAATTCACAATGATCAAGCTTCCCTAGAAGCAGCTCATAGTTGGGGCAACTGGGGTGCCAAAAGCAGCCAAATTTGTCTACCATGCTCTGTACATGAAGAAATATGGGTCCTTAAGATTGGATCCAGGCTGCAATACCATCTCTTCTTATCTGGGAGTAAGCCCCATTGAATGAAATAGGATTTGCTTTTCAGTAGACATGGTTTAGGATTCTGCTCTAGGTCATGATCAGAGCAGACCTTAGTCATGAGTCACTTTCATTTCAATAGGACTATTCTAAGCCTGTAAGTTGGGATCCAGATCCAGCTTCTGCTAATAAAAGGCTTACAGGCCTTTCATTTTCAACAACATAGGCTTGCTTTACAGTTGACAGATTTTCAGCCAATCAGAAATCAATCTTGGTTAGACACATGATTCAGTTTCTTGCATAATTATTGTTGCACATCGGTCATTTTATATGCTGTAAATAAGAAACCAATATTTTCCATAGTGAGGTTCCCCCCAAAAAGGAAGATGCTGTTCCTTTATTTTTAAGGGCAAGGGACTAGCAAACTTATGAGTGAATCATTCCCAGCCACATAAATTTAAATAATTTGGGACTCACCCCATTAGTTGGCTCAAAGACAGACCACTGGAGCGAGTTGACTCTATGGCATGCTTCACACATCGTGCCAGCGCAACCCTCGCATGTTCAGCTATCAAAGTCTGATTCATGCTTTCAGCTTATTATGCACTTCAGTGAATAAAAATGGTCAGTGAGCACAACTCCAGATGCGGAAGTATATCATCTCACTTAGGTTTTATTAAATGACTCCAAAACAACATCCTGCCCATCCCGATTCGTTCTGTTCCATTTCACTAGGTGTTAAACTATAAACAGAATAATGGTTTCTTAAGAAGTGACACTTTTGATTTTGCCATGCCAAGAATCAAAGTTCTTCGATGAGAACAAAAAAACGTGAATTCAGCAGGAATGAAATATATTATGCCAATACCACAAAGGATGGCAATTGTTCAGCTATCATTAGGCTGTAGGTAGGCCAGAAATTCCCAGCATCTGGCATGCTCTGAGAAACTGAGCAGGAAAGTATTACCCCATTTCCTCTACATCTCAGGGCTTATGTGTTCCAGTACAAAAAAAGGCACTGCAGAAACTCAAGACAAAAAAAGGGTGTGTGTGTGTGTGGTTTTAGAGACTCAGGGCTAAGCTCATTGTGCAATCTGGTTTATTCTCTTTCTGGAGTATACCATTTAAGATTGCAAGTGGAGCACATAGAAAATTAGCAGGTCAGTTTTCTAATTTCTGGTGTAGGACCACCAGCTTACTAGACAGTTTGGTGGAAGACAGCCATTGCTGAGTGGTGATCAAGGGACAGGCATTCTTGATCTGATGACTTAAAACCATTACTGAATGGTGTCATGATGTGACAAAGGCATGGAGAGTCGCATCTTCAGCACCAGGCTGATTCCTATCTCCTAACTGGCTTACATGACCCATTTTGGGTTGTTGATTCTGTCCATGGCCATGCAATACCCAGCTAGCCATTAAGGAACCTTGCACTTGCATGACGCTAACATAATATGTACTGTACCTGCCTTCGCTGACATCTCACATGCCCTTCAGGAAAGGCCTTGTGACTCCCTCAGTCGCTGCTCCATCACAGGTCCCAAGTGGTTTCTCATTGTGTCCTGGTGTTTTTACTACTGGTGTAGGGTGGGACGGCATGAAAACAGCTCAGTATCTTTGCTTAGGATGCAATTCTGGGTCCTGCATTTTTGGCAGCTTCTTAATTTTTTTTAAAAAAAATCCATTATATTTCAGGTGAAAGGAAAGATGGGTTGAAACACTGCAGAAGGATAGCTTATTTTTCACCTGTCTTTTGGGGCCTTTGTTGTTGTTGTTATTGCCGTTTAGTCGTGTCTGACTCTTCATGACCCCATGGACCAGAGCACGCCAGGCACTCCTGTCTTCCACTGCCTCCTGCAGTTTGGTCAGACTCATGTTCGTAGCTTCGAGAACACTGCCCAACCATCTCTTCCTCTGCCGTCCCCTTCTCCTTGTGCCCTCCATCTTTCCCAACATCAGGGTCTTTTCCAGGGAGTCTTCTCTTTTCATGAGGTGGCCAAAGTATTGGAGCCTCAGCTTCAGGATCTGTCCTTCCAGTGATCACTCAGGGCTGATTTCCTTCAGAATGGATAGGTTTGATCTTCTTGCAGTCCATGGGACTCTCAAGAGTCTCCTCCAGCACCATAATTCAAAACCATCAATTCTTTGGCTATCAGCCTTCTTTATGGTCCAGCTCTCACTTCCATACACCACTACTGGGAAAACCATAGCTTTAACTATACAGACCTTTGTCGGCAAGGTGATGTCTCTGCTTTTTAAGATGCTATCTAGGTTTTTTCATTGCTTTTCTCCCAAGCAGGCGTCTTTTAATTTCGTGACTGCTGTCACCATCTGCAGTGATCATGGAACCCAGGAAAGTAAAATCTCTCACTACCTCCATTTCTTCCCCTTCTATTTGCCAGGAGGTGATGGGACCAGTGGCCATGATCTTAGTTTTTTTGATGTTGAGCTTCAGACCATATTTTGCGCTCTCCTCTTTCACCCTCATTAAAAGGTTCCTTAATTCCTCCTCACTTTCTGCCATCAAGGTTGTGTCATCAGCATATCTGAGGTTGTTGATATTTCTTCTGGCAATCTTCATTCCAGCTTGGGATTCATCCAGTCCAGACTTTCACATGATGAATTCTGCATATAAGTTCTGAATCCTGATACTCAATTAGGGATGGATGAATGTTTTATTTTCAGCTGCTCTCAGTTTCTCCTTTTTCCAACCTTATCCCACTTCTACATCAGATTGCATTTATTTTTCTAAAAAGTCTGCATGAAAATTTGTACACATTTTCCTTCTTTTTCTCCAAATAGACGTATTTTTGTATGTACTTTTGCTTAATATGCGCATTTTTTCAAAGCACTTTGTGATGAAAAACTGCATCACAAAACTTGTAAAAGTGCGAATTTCAAAGAATAGACATGTTTTCATTCAAGTATTGGTCCAGGAAATGCAAATTAGGGAGTTTGCATTAAGATGGAAACCAAACAGATCCCCCATCGCCCCCACCGCTGGCATCCTTGTGTTCAGTGGAGCTAGAAGAAAGTGGCAAAAAATTCATTGACTTCCAACCATGCAAAACAGAGGAGGTAAGTTATTCTTGTAGGATACTTTATTAAAGGTTTCCATTTAAGACAATAACTTGTATAAATTAAGGGGATTATTTAGTGAGATTCACTCAATATAAGCCTTCCCTATATGAATCTTGCAAGCTAGCTGAATTATTCTCAGGTCTTGAAACTTGAGAATTTTCACTTCATCCTTATTTGGTAGCCTGCAAGATTACTCTCTGATGTAGATTAAAGTGCATTAGGTACGGTTTCTAGTAGTATGAAACAGAGTGTGTTTGTTGTGAAGTCAAGGACTGCTTTATCATACATATACATTAGCAGGCACATTTAAAATCGTATGTGCAGCAACAGCCTCAGAGCTATAGCTGCTATATGTTGAAATTTACACTTTAAGGAGAATGCAAATCCTATTTTATACTGCCTGCCCTTCCTTTAAGTAACACCCAAGGGATGCAGAAGCACAGCTGCTGCCCAGAGGTGTAAATTTAAAATGTCCCGTGACAATCTAATGAATTTGGTCATCTATGTGTAGGTGTCACAGCCAGCAATGCTTCTGCAATATGTTTGTGCATACATTGTCAGCGCAGTATATTGATCCATAAATATTTCCAAGCATCACAACGGCTCATTAGGCATACAGCAAGCAAGGCTCTGTGAAGCCTTCACTGTGCTTTTTGTTCACCTTTTCTACATTTTTTGATAGTAGCAGAAATGAAGAAAATGGCTTACAGATTTAGCTGTGTATATAGTTGGAAAGTAACAACTGAAAAATGATGTTCATAATCTAAATTGCAATGAAACCAATTATCTGTGCTGTGGTGTTTCACTTGGGAATACTCCTAAAGGTTTAGTATTTCTTAAAAGAAATTAAAAACAGCTGTAACAATACTATAAAACAAAAATAGCAGCTGCAAAAGAGATTAACATTCCTAAATTTCATTTGAACTTGATATGCTGTTTTTCCAAAAGCAACCTACACACACACACACACACACACACACACACACACACATTCACACACACTCCTGTAGACTGAAATTTTTAAATTTATTCTTTATGAAATTATGCCTTCTAAAGGAAAAAAAAACCTAAATATATTTTTGATATTGCAAGTGTTTGATACTTCACATGAATTTTGCGACATTCCCCTCCCACTCCACCCTGCAGGATTTTTTGGTAAGAATTTTTCCTCTAGTTATTATCAAGGATAAACTATGAACAGTGAACATAAAATAATTATTTGAATAAAACTTATTAAGAATTAAAGATCTACATAATAAACAATTTATAGCAGTTCCTGGACCTCTGTTGCTTTCAGCTGTCAAATGATTTGCCAACCAATCCCTGTTCACTGCATACATCTCTTAAAATTTTATATAGTGCCTGTTTTCCAATTAGGCAGCCAGTCATAGATGAATGAAGCATTCCCTAATCTTTTTCATACTTATAATAAAATGGAATGTAATTTATAAAACAGAACTGGAGGTGGTGACAGTATAAAACCCTTTGTTTTGCTACGTTGGTCAAAACATATGGCAGAAACTTTCCAGCCAGATGGTAGCCTCCTAATCGATTTTGCCTGTTGGGTGCTGTATTTTAATTCCCAGTGAAGCGTTTCCTCCTAATCAGTTTCTAACTAACATAATGGACATACATCCAGCCAAATTTAAGCACTCTCTGTCCAACTGATTCCACTGGAGAGATGCAAGCACATTCTTCAGTACAGTCGTACCTCGGGTTACGAACCACTCGGGTTGCGAACAGTTCGGGTTACGAACTCCGCAAACCCGGAAGTGTTTTCGTCGCATGCACGTTCCGCGCATGCGCAGAAGCAGCACGCGTGCTTTGCGCATGCGCAGAAATGGCGCTCGGTTTGCGGCCTTTTCGGGTTACGAACTGCGACCCGGAACGGATCGTATTCGTAACCCGAGGTACTACTGTATCTCAATTGAAATCAATGGAACTTCAGAGTCTACTTTGATGTAATAAGGGTGACTTTTATCCAGGGGTTAGCGACCTTTTTCAGCCATGGGCCGGTCCACTGTGCCTCATACCATGTGGTGGGCTGAACTATATTTGAAGAAAAATAATGAATGAATTCCTATGCTGCACAAATAACACAGAGATGCATTTTAAATAAAACACACATTCTACTCATGTAAAAACACCAGGCGGGCCCCACAAATAACCCAGAGATGCATTTTAAATAAAATGACACATTCTACTCATGTAAAAACACGCTGATTCCCGGACCGCCCACAGCCCGGATTTAGAAGGCGATTGGGCCGCATCCAGCCCCCGGGCCTTAGGTTGCCTACCCCTGCTTTTATCTTTACACCAGGCAACTTGCTGCAAAATGGCAACCTTTTCTTTCTTTTTGGATCAGTTCTCTACCAAAAATGAATTTAGAAACATTAAATCAGAAAAGAAAGCAAAACATAAATATCCTACATATTAAGAATTTCGGCTTTTCTGGGAAGAAGGGCAGGATAGTAATTTCATAAATACTGATAATATATGGAATTCCCAAAAATTATATATATATTAAAGGTAAAGGTAAAGGGACCCCTGACCATTAGTTCCAGTCGTGACCGACTCTGGGGTTGCGTGCTCATCTCGCATTATTGGCCGAGGGAGCTGGCGTATAGCTTCCAGGTCATGTGGCCAGCATGACAAAGCCACTTCTGGCGAACCAGAGCAGCACACGGAAACACCATTTACCTTCCCGCTGTAGCGGTTCCTATTTATCTACTTGCATTTTGACGTGCTTTCGAACTGCTAGGTTGGCAGGAGCTGGGACCAAGCAACGGGAGCTCACCCCATCGCAGGGATTCGAACCGCCGACCTTCTGATCAGCAAGCCCTAGGCTCAGTGGTTTAACCCACAGCGCCACCTGGGTCCCTTATATATATATATATTGTAGTTGTTGTTTAGTTGTTTAGTTGTGTCCGACTCTCCGTAATATTTTAAAATATTAAAATTTGCAAAGCCAGGATTATTAACACCTAAATTGTGAATTTATTCATTTCAGCTATTGACTAGTCAATGCCTTAACTAGAAGAGGCTGTAACCAATTGCCAATGCTTACTGGTCCAGTGATTCGCCATACTTAATAAATGCATCACAACATTTGATCTTGTCTGCTAACTTTCTCTAAGTGATGCAACAGTGCTCTTAAGAGTCCCTATCCGATCTGTTGTTAACAAAAGTATTTAGAGTTCCTATGACCTTATTCCAGAAATCCTTCAGCACAAATAACCCAACATCTGGACCTATTCATCACTAAGATGCAGGCACTGTGGTTTTCTGCAGCACTAGCTCTAGGCTTCGGGAGATCGTGGGCATAATATCCCCTCCTGGGTTCCTTATGACATTGGGAGCTTACCTGGTTGTGGGGTGTGTGCATGTGACCTATGGTGCCAGGAGGTACATATTCAGCCACTTCATATTAAACCTATGTATGTTTACTCATGAGAAAGTTCTGCTGTATTTAGTGCAGCTTCAACATTTCCACTTTTCTGGGATTAAGCCCATTGAGCTCAGTAGGATTTAGGACTCCTCAGTCTGTTTAGAATTGCTGCCTGAAAATAGCGTCTTTGTAGCAAACATAGCCAGAGTGAAATTACACATAACCACATACTTTAAAAGAGAAGAGAAGAAGCCTGGTTCCTTTTCAGTACCTGAATAAAGTAGGGTCCTGATAAATATTGCAAACTCTTAACTACTGTATAATAATGCGAGTGTGTGGAGCCTCTATCTCCCGTTAAAAAGCGATGCCATTGTTATTATTTTTAATCTTGTACATTGTACCGTGTTTCTCATATTATAAGACACGTCTTATATTTATTTTTTCCTCAAAAAAACACACTATGGCTTATTTTCAAGGGATGTCTTATTTTTTTTCCTCCTCCTCCTGCCGCGGCCGGCATTGCTGCTACGCCTATCACTATGTCTTATTTTCGGGGTATGGCTTATATTCCTTGAATGCTTAAAAATCCTGCTATGGCTTATTTTATGGGTATGTCTTAAAATATGAGAAACAGGGTATGCTCAGTAAATGTTGCACAAAAGGCGGTTTTCATACTTCTCTCCAAAAGCAATTTTTATTTTGATCGCACGAGATTCCTTTGCGGCACCATAAATAATGAGGTATGAATTTTTGATATGACTCAACACATTAACTAACTGGGAACAAAGTCATTACATTCAACAAAACAAATTTCAGCCAACACCTTTTTAAAATTCTATTTTATCAATATGTTAATAGAAATGTTTCATGTTTCCATAAAAAGTATATTTTGAAAAGTTTGTGAATTATTAGGAAAGACATGGCTTTCAGAGCTTTGTGCTTTTCCTTATGGGTATTGCCTGTTTATTACCCAGATCATTTGAACCTCTAAACTAAAATAAGATGTATGAGGAGCAGAAATCAAAGTATCCTATCCCGAGAGAAACAGGCAATCCTTTTGGAAAACTTAGCATTTAGAGTCAAGCAGCAGGTAACATATTTATAACTTACAACACAAGAAATTGTTAGATAGATGCTGAAACAAAATATCAGCCAAACCTGTTCTTTTCAGTCTGTTTATTTAATATCTTTACTGAAACAACAAATCCAGGAATAAGAGTCACATAAAACCATCTTAATGTATATATGTGTCTTTTGTATTCTAGGACCTTTGAGAAAAGAGCTGGAGTTTGAAACACATTCCATTATTTCCTTAAAACAAAACTAAGCTTTTGACACAGGATCTTTAGATATTTTCCTCTCTCTTTTGCCCTTTGAAAATACACCTTATTTCCTTAGTCCTGGTGTAACAGATGAAATAGATTGCGCCCCCCCCCCGGCTAAATAGCAACACACTCCATCCAAATATAAGTCCAAAATTCTGTATTTCATACCCCCCTCCCAACCTGCTCAATCCAACAAGGGCAAGTGACAGCCATGGTGTTGACCTTTAAAGCCCTAAACGGCCTCGGTCCGGTATACCTGAAGGAGCGTCTCCACCCCCATCGTTCTGCCCGGACACTGAGGTCCAGCTCCGAGGGCCTTCTGGCGGTTCCCTCATTACGAGAAGTCAAGTTACAGGGAACCAGGCAGAGGGCCTTCTCGGTAGTGGCACCCACCCTGTGGAATGCCCTCCCACTAGAGGTCAAAGAGAACAATTACCAGACCTTTAGAAGGCATCTCAAGGCAGCCCTGTTTAGGGAAGCTTTTAATGTTTGATGGATTTCTGTATTTTAGAATTTCTGTTTTTTTTTTTGAAGCCGCCCAGAGTGGCTGGGGGAACCCGGCCAGATGGGCGGGGTATAAATAATAAATTATTATTATTATTATTATTATACCTGATGGCTGCTGTCTTTTATAGCACAGCTGTGACATATTTTATGCATCACAAAGAATGATCAAAGATGTGTCTGGAGTCTGTGTGTCATGGAATGTGGCCCTATGCTGAAATGCACATATTTGAACCAGGCAGCAATGCACACTGCACGACTGAAACTGAACTCCTTAGCCCTCTAACTTGAGGGTTCCATTAAAACCAGTGGATCATTAAGGTGGAAGCTTAACTATGTACCTGCTTAAGTATCCCGGCTTTTTCAAAAGCAAGGATTTCTGTCTTCATTTAGTTGCACACACACACATTCTCTCTCTTACATGCACAATCATACACCAGCTTCACAAATAACTACACCCCCAAGTCAGAAAAATGTGAGATCACCTGAAGGCTTTGGAGTATTTGCGGAGCCTCTGTATCCCATGAGATAATAGTGCTGTCAGAGGTATTGCTAATGTGTGGACCTATTGCTAATGTGTGGACCTAAGTAGGGAAATGGGGATTCCAGGATTAAATCTAGCACCTGATGCCCTCCAATAGGTGTTTGGTGCTCTTAGATATTAGACTGGAATCCAGTTTGAATATAAGCCACTTTGTGTTTAAAATAGGACACTTCCAAAAGTCTTTGTACTGTATAGTGTTTAGCAACTCAAAGGAAACTGCCCTGTGCCAGGTTAGATTATCAGATCAGTGTCACTGCACATCTGATCTTAGCCAAAAAGTTAAGAGGTGCCAGTATTATCCACCACTGGTCCCATTGGTTTTTATTGTATGGCGGTTGTACAGTTGCTGTGAACTGCTCTATTCCCCCCCCCCCCTATGAATTAGTGGTATATAAATTTGTGGTATATACCTGATGCTTGACGTGCCAGGGATTGCAATGTTGGCGATATTCTCAGTTACAGCAATTTACAATGTGAAGAGTAGGGTGGGGATAGAGATATATGCCAGGTGTCAAAGGCCAAGGTAGAAGTGTGTCTTCAACATGAGCTGAAAGCTACACAATGAAGGTACCAGGTGCACCTCTGTGTGGAGGGAATTTCACCTCTTACGGGCTGCTGCAGAGAATGCCCTCTTCCAGGCTGCCACCTGTGTCCACACCCAAATTCTGAGGCTGGTGGAACTACCAAGGGGATCTGTATTTCAGATATTTGGGGTCTAAGTCATCTAGAGCTTTATACCATCTAGCTCAGAGTTGCGTATACCAGGCTTAGCCATATGTTTTGGACTGCAATTCCCAGTAGCCACAGCCAGCATGGTCAATGGTAGATGGGATGATAGGATGAGGGTGGGTGTTGGCCTTCAAAACAGCTGGAAGGCACCACATTCTCTACTCCTGCCTTAAACTGGCTGGTAGTGGCTCTCCAGGTTTTGAGACAGCCCTACTTGGAGATGTCAGGGACTGAACGTTGGACCTCTTGCCTATCACTAAGCTATGGTCTTTCCCCAAAGAAGTGTGTGGCCCCAGCACAATACCACACTCTGAAAACTCACAGAGGTCTTCATCCATGGCTTTGTGATCTTTGTGATCCCGTGTGTGTGTGTGTGTGTGTGTGTGTGTGTGAACACACAATAGATATCTAAGCATTGCTTTTTTAAAAAACAAAATTAATCATCCACTCAGTCTTCAACTAGATATACTTACATCTTTTTATTAGTATTACATCTTATTTTTAATGTGGCAATTTTCTCACATAACCTGAGCAATCTGCCTTTCTTGGCATGGTATAGAATGCACTATCTAGTGTGTATGCGATCTTATTATAGAGATGTCAGGTTTAGTTTGAAACATAAACATAGTTTTACTTATACATTAGAACTTATAGTGATCAATGGCAGTATATGTAGTACATTATAATTTGTTTTTGATCAGCACAAAGCAATTATTCATAAAACTCAAAACAGAAAGCAAAGTTGTGTGAAAAAAGGAGAAGAATTATGGCTTTCTTACAGGGAAGGTAATTTTAATATAGACGAGATTGGTCCAAGCTCTGCAGTTTGGATTGATAGATCATCTTGCAGAACTATCATTTCAATAATCTCAATGACAGTATAGAAGTGGATACTTGGTACAATATTATAAATTAAACTTACTGCAAATGTCATTGCAGAGGATATGGGAAAATATCCCGCATTTCTGTTTGCTCAATTTAGGAGATGAAATTTTAAAAAGATTCTTTAATACAAGGAATGGCAGTAATGATTTATGTGACATGCCTATATATGCCACCAATTATCTATTCCCCCTCCCTTTCTTCATTACTACTTCATTAGAGTATAAGAATTGCCAATAAAATTTGTTATACTGGCAAAGGGTATGGTTTGTAGGTAGAGAGGCATTTATGGTACAAAGTAGTTTATATGGAATTTCAAGGTAGTTCCAAGAGAGGTGTGAAATAGCAGCAACAAATTAGCAGCCATTTCTAATTGCTCTTGGAAATTAGCTGGTACTTTATCTGAGTTACATTGAAAGACTAGCAATTTGTTAGTAAAACTAGAAGGGAGAGGGAGTGTATGGGGCAAACACTGTCCAATAATAATAATAATAATAATAATAATAATAATAATAATAATAATATATTATTTATACCCCGCCCATCTGGCATGGTTTCCCCAGCCACTCTGGGTGGCTTCCAACAGACATCAAAATACAATAATCTATTAACCATTAAAAGCTTCCCTAAACAGGGCTGCCTTCAGATGTCTAACACTGCTTATTTTGACACCCTTCAAAACCCGAAACCAGTAGTGACTGGTGCACATTGAGCTTGGTAGACTGGAAGGCAGAGAGGTCAACAGTTGGTGGCGCCAGAGCCAATGACAGGCACAGATCTTGTTTTGCACTTCTCCTTGCTGAGTTAAAAAAAATGCCGCCATTGGCTCTAAGGAGGAAGAAGCTGACAGCCAGTGTCGCCCCCTGGAATGGATGTAAGGAAGAAGGCTGATGGGCGGGACTGGCTGAAATGGGGCTCGTCAACATGGGAAGGTAGCACATATAGAAGAAAGAAAACTCTGATCCTAAATCTCTGCTGCTGTGCGGGATATCTTGGGGTGAAGAAAAGGCTAAGGAGTAACCCCCTACATAAAGGAGTCCCTAACATGGTTGGGTGGTATCTTGTATGCCTTCTTCCAGAACTCCTGCAGCCAAAGTGGTGCCAAATGCATTGATCTCCTTTCCTTTGGATCACATCAGTGATGGGGGTCCTGTCATTTGGGCAGCTCAGGGCCTCCATGCACACTGACCAGGCTTGTGCCCTGGGGGAGGTCACTTCTAACACAGTGGCTTGACTTCACCCCCAGAGGCACACTCCATTATCTCTTGAGACAGGCATGTGCCAAAAATGTGGGTGGGGTGCGGGGAGCAACTGAAGACACATGCCTCTCTAAACCATGGAGTTTGGTAGACCAGCCAAATTTTGAATTTTGGTGTATAGGATGGAAATGATTGCATGTGCAGATACAGTTTCAAATCTAATACAGATACAGACTAGGATAAAGATCTCCACTTTAAAGGCTTACAACATGGTTGAGGCCCTTCACATTCCCTGGATGGGGGTTCCCTGGAACCTCTGGTGTTATAAGTACATCTCAAAAGCCACCTGGGTCATGACTCCACTTACAGCTATTCTGGCTTCTCTTAAATCACTGTGCAGGTATGGGGCAGCTCTCTGGTGATCCCCCCTCCATTCTGGCCAGCCTCACTTGGTCTGACCTCCTAGTATTAACTTTATCAGATCAGGCATCCCCAAACTTCAGCCCTCCAGATGTTTTGGACTACAATTCCCATCATCCCTGACCACTGGTCCTCTTAGCTAGGGATCATGGGAGTTGTAGGCCAAAACATCTGGAGGGGCGCAGTTTGGGGATGCCTGTTCTCAGATGGTTAATGTGAAGGGCAATATGGTGTCTCCTTTTTCCATTCTGTGTACAGAAACTGACGGGACTTGCATCATGGATCTTACTTCAATACTGGTGACAGAATAGCATCCTCAATTGCACCTGGGGTGGAATTTGCCATTTTCATGGCGCCCATTTAACTGGATAGACATTTTCAGTGAACAATCCACGAGGATCTTAAAAATCTCTTTCCTGGTTGGCTAGTATCAGTTCCCATTAGCATATATGCAAAGTTAAAAAAAATTATCCCGATGTGCAGCACTTTTACACTTGCTTACATTAAACCACATATGTCATTTCAATACCCACTCACCCAGTTTAGAGAGATCTCTTTGGAGATCCTATGAGTAAAGTATTATTACTTACATTATTATATGACAATAAAACTTTATTTTTTCTTTTTACTTATATCACAAATATGGTGAAATAATTGTGTAACATCAAAGAGTTTCCAAGCATTATCACATCATTTTCCCATGCTTCTTAGTTGTATTCTGATATACAAAAATAAGGACATAATGATATTTTCCAGCTTTGTTTAACATACAAAATTTTGGATTGCATTTTGTTCATTTGGCAAAAAATGAGAGAATAATTCTACTTCTAGCTTTTCAGAAAAGAACATTTAAGAAGCTCAAAGATGACTATCAAGAAGAATTCAACTTTTTTTAAAAAAGCTTTTAATGCTAAACTAAAACTTATTTTTCACGAGCAAGCATAAAAAGAGATTTTCTCCTTAAAACAAAGCTCCTGAATATCATAATACAAATATCTTTAAGATGACTTATTAAAAATCTTTGTAAAATTAAAGGAAAACCATAGAGATGATTGATCTTAAAATGTTTAATGTTGAGGGTTCCTTCGGCTCTGTGATTCCAATGGAGGTTTGGGGGAGGTAACATTTTTGTCCAGTAGGTAGGGGAATTCAAATCACTTGTTGAACACACCCCGATCTCCAAATGTCGAAAGACTCCAGGGGTTACAGCAGTTACCAAGGGTTTGGTTTCCATGGAATGAATGCCAACTGAGACAGTGGAGATATATGGTATTTAATTCCACATATATACAACCTGAGCATAGGATGAAATGCCTCACAATATTAGCACTCCAACAGATCTTTGGGCTCAGCACAGAGCAAGACTAGTCTTCAGCTTCCAGCATCATACAAAACTCACTCACACACAGCCCCCCCTCTCTTCTAGGATGCATCCAGCCAGGTCAGGTGGGAAAAGGCTCGCCCACCTGTCTCTATGGCAACAAGACAACCTCTTTGGACATGTAAATGGCAGTACTTAACTGGCCAACTCGAGTGCTCCCTGGAAGGACAGATCCTGAAGCTGAGGCTACAATACTTTGGCCACCTCATGAGAAGAGAAGACCCTGATGTTGGGAAAGATGGAGGGCACAAGGAGAAGAGGACGACAGAGGACGAGATGGCTGGACAGTGTTCTCGAAGCTACGAACATGAGTTTGACCAAACTGCGGGAGGCAGTGGAAGACAGGAGTGCCTGGTGTGCTATGGTCCATGGGGTCACGAAGAGTCGGACATGACTAAACAACAACAACAACTGGCCAACCAAGGCCATTAACTTACTAAGAAACAAAGGTTTCCTCTTGTAGATTCTAACCTTACATACACTAGATTGCAGGTTTCAAAGATACCCATGAATGGTAACATTCAGACTGAACCCCCTAAAACCTATCACACAGTGGTCTGCTAGGTGTGTTTGTTGTTGCTGTAACCGAGAGCACTAAAGGAATCCTTTGACTATGTCTATGACCGATGCCAATGGTTCTGCATTTCTTGCATTCTGAAGGGGCATGCATGGCAATGTGAGGGGCATTGTGTCTATTTGGCATGTGGGCACTGTCAAGGCCCCGATTGGTGGGTCGCAGTAATGTTCCAGAGATGCGTGGGGCATTTCTATCATTTTCAAACCATATTTGTATTTTCTGTTTGGTGTGTTTTTCCTTCTGCTCCTTGGCTGTCCTGGTGTAATATGAAGATTGCTCTACCCAAGTACAAAGATAGTGTGCTTTGGGATTATCAGGCAACAAAATTAAAGTGACACTAATAATAGCATGTTGAAATAATATCCTCTTTTCATGAATACTTATCGGTGTACAATTAAAGCTTCGATAATTATATCATCATTTTCCTCAATGACCCTGCAATTATGCATATTAGGAACACACCACTTTCTATACAAGATATTCAGAGCAGAGCATGCTGGGAAGTGTAGGGCATTTGCCCCAATCACAGGCTAACAAGACTGGTATGCAGCTACAAGTGTTCACGTTTTATTTGTGTGTGCTTTCAGTGGTTGGTTTTATTTTGTTAATTAGTGGTGCTTTCTCTGGATAAAGGAAAATGGGTAAAAAATTGCTCCCAAATGTTTCTGCCTACTATCTTTGGTGACATTAATTATCATTGAAAACAAAAGAAAGAAGGAAAAAATGACATTTTAGGGAAAAGAGGTCCCAGATAACATTCTGGAAAATGTCTGCCCAAGAAGCTACTGATTAACAGTGGGGAATGATTATGGAAAACTATACCAAGAATCTAAGTACGAAAGAAGGAATGTATGGAGTTCTAAAGCAAATAACATAGGCAATGTGTTTCATGGAGAAAATTCAAACCTGGATCCTCTTACTCAAGAATAGTCCATATTGCATAGGTTTGGGACTGCAGACAGGGAAGGCAAACTATGAGAAGAAATGGAAACTGTTATAACTGGAACCACAAATGCAGAAAACTTGTTGATGAATGAGGACTTTTTCAGTCCTCATTCTTCTCAATGGGTGTTTTTTAAGTTACACTGTGTAGTAATGTTGCTTCTCTGGTTCAGTGAGTGATGTATGAATTGGCCAAAATAAAAATGCAGATTAAGACAGAGCAGATAATCCTCAGTTAGACAGTCTGGCCTGGCCTATGTTCTGAAGGTCAACAGTTTGCCTCCCAGCAGTGAATTAACGTATGTCAAACTATCTCTGCCCAGGTTTATTGGTATGGGTTGTTGCTATACTTTTGCCACCCTAGTATATTGTAAATCTGCAATACTTTCTATTGTTCGATGAATAAATGGGACTCGCTATGCCTATAGACAAACTCCACAGGGAAATGAATTATGAAAGAGGCATAGGTAGATACAAATTAAGAAATTGTAGCACTTCTAATGCATTTCTATGGCCTGTTCCATAGAATAACAGATTGCTTCAGTAACTTCATACCAATTATATACAAAAACCAGTCACATTAGTGAAAAAGAAATGTGGACAATGTCTTTGCTGTTGCTGATTTTAAGATACACCTTTAGCTTTAGTGTTTTGCATTTCATAAAAATACATTAACTATAAAAGAGTGTGACATCTCTGTAGAAGGAAACATTTATTGGCACAAGACAGATTAAACAGCAGGAACTGTATTTATGAGAGAACCCATGTCGGCTATCTCTCTTTCGTACTGAAGAAAATATATTTGCTCCATTCAGCAGTGTGTAAGAAATTCAGTTTAGATCACATCTGAATAGGAACCTATCTGTTTCATACTTCTCAAAACAATAGGTGAACCAAAACATCCTTTGAAATTCACATTTCTCCAAATTTTGTGATGCTGTTCTCCAATCAAAAGTTATGTACAAAAATGTGTATAACAGGGGAAACTGTGCATAAAATGCATATATTGGTGAAAATAACATATAGAATGCATCATATTTGGGGAAATTGCCTTCCAAAACTATACTTGCTGTATTTGTGATGGCTGGGCACTGGGATTGGGAACCTGTGGCCTTCCTGAGGTTGTTGAACTACAACAGCCACCATTCCTGACAATTTGCCATGTTGGCTGGGGCTGATGAGAGTAGGAGTCTAACAACACAGGTTTTTAATCCCTGCTATATAATAACCAGGCAGCAAAGACTTCCCAGTTGGCATTAATTGGCTAAGAACAAATATACAGTCTAAAGAGAGACAACAATAAATAGGGAACCTTTCATGTACAAGTTTGGAGGGGTAAAACTTTTCCTAAAGAATTGCGACCATTTTTATTTGTTATGTTTTTACTACACCTTGATAAAATTCCTCGCCTGTTGAAATATGATGTGACAGTAAGCCATCTCTGGAGTATTAGTCTCTATAGAACACTACAGGCAACAGCTTCACATGACTGCCTTTAGCCGGTACCACATGAATACAAATGCAGGATCTGTGCCCAAGAGTACACATCTTATTGTATGAAATAAAAACATATACTGGGTTCATTCCAGAGATAGACAAGGGACACAAACTGCTCTCATAGCTAAATGGGTTCTCCATGTTCAAGGACAGTATATTCTCTGAGTTCTAGATGCTGATTGCAGATAACAGGGAAGGGTTGTTGCCTTGTAGGAACAAAGAAAGCTACCTTATATTGAGTTGGAGAATGGGTCCAACTAGTTCAGTACTGTTGACATTGACCAGGGTTTCAGGTGGAAGTCTTGTAATACCTAGAGATGCTAGGGATTGAACCCTAGGACCTTTTGCATGCATAGCAGGTGCTCTACCACTGAGCTATAGCCCCTTTTACATCCTCTCTGGGTCCTATAACTTCCTCCAAAGTATCTGTCCCACTGCGGTTGAAAAGAGGACTAATAGGCTCTTCAACCTGCCAACAGTTTGACCTGATCCCCAAAGGCACACTCCTCCATTGTCTTTTGAGACAGACGGATGTCAACTTAGAGGAGGGTGACCTTTCTTGTCTGATCCACCAGGCCTGTTTCTATGTAATTATGATACTGGTTGCAATGAGTGAACAGATTATACCATTTCACACTGCAATGTCATTACAGGACCCATTTCTGAATATAGAACTCTTTGAACATGTGAGAAACACAATCTGTTGACTTGTTCAGAACATTTGCTTGAGATTTGCATGGTGGGCTCAGGCACACGGCCTTGTTTTCCATGGGAGGCAGAACAGATCTGCAGTGGTTTTGTACACATGATGGGGGTATCCATATGCAGAACAGCTGTTCCTCACATGCAACATTCCTCCTGTGTGTGGAAGAGTATTTCTGGGTCTGGATGAAAGAATGTCCATGTTTGTCAAATAATTATAGTCAGTTTTGGCCTGGCTACCCAAGGTTTTCAACACTTGGGAAGCCAAGTAATTTTACATTGAATCTGGATATAGTATTGTTTTGAAATCCATTAAGAGAGATGAGCCAGGAAAATGCCACCCACAGTTATTCCAATATGTTCTCCTATATAACAAAGCAACGTGAATTTCTGCTTAATATGTCTTTGTTAAATTGATCACATTCACTAGATACTTTTTATCTGACTGTTCTCAGATAAAAAGAAGACAAAGGGGGGGGGAAATCAACTAAAAATATGTGCAATGATCTTTCTTTCCTCATGTCGCTATGACAGTCATGGATTCATGCTGTATCTTACATTCAATAAGGCAAATTATTAAGCACTCCTAACTTGCATAGAAATTAGTGGGAAATAAAGGTACCCAGAGCCAAGCAAGAACTGCTTAATACAGTATTGCCAATAAACTGAAAGAATAATGAATGTGAATTTCAACCACTATGCAGAGACTTGTCAGAAGCTGTCATATAGGAAGGTCATAGCCACCACTTTTCATTCTACCAATTTCCCAAAAGGCTTGTCATGGGAGTCATACTTCACTGGTGCCCATTCACAAATGAAGTGACTCATGGCTTGCAGATATATTCATCCCCTGTTTGGTGATAAAGAAACTAAAGAGATTTCTATACTCCTGCCCTCGCCTGTTTTAGCAGGTCATAAGTTCACACAGGCCATTTTAAGAGACGCAAGGTATGAAATGTTAGCACTAGGAGGAGAACTGGAGACGTCATTGCATCCATAATCCGATTTTGCAAAAATGAACTGTATTTGTCATACATAAACAGGTAAATCTGACCGCTCAACTAAATCAAACTGCTGAGTCAATGGAACAATTTATATTTATATGATTTCCAATCCAAATTTACATGGCTCCAGCTTTTTCTACCACCCAACATTGCACTCCAAAGAAAAGCTGTTTCGCAAGAGCCCATTCAATATTGCAGCTTAGTCCAGTCCAGGCTAGAACAGAAATCTGGGCTTCACACTTAACCCTTCTTTGCTCATATTGAGCATAAAAATAATGCATCAACAACATCATCATCATCAATGTGGCTCAGGAAAATATGCAGCAAGCATTAAATTTTGATTGGCTCTGTGTATGTTCTAACAGTTAATTCAAAATATGGTTGGCAGCAAAAGCCTAAGTACACCTTTGTTCATTGGAATTTTGTCCCATGTAAGTGTGGAAAGAGGTGCAGCCTATATTTGTTAGTTATTAATATTAAAGTCTTTAATGGTCCAGACCCTTTTACCATTTATTCATCCTTGATCATTAAAGTGACCTGCTGTGCAAAAAAGAGAGAGAGAGAGAGAGGTAAAGGATCCTTGAATGGTTAAGCCCAGTCAAAGGCGACAATGGGGTACGGCACTCATCTCGCTTTTCAGGCCAAGGAAGCCAGCGTTTGTCCACAGACAGATTTCCAGGTCATGTGGCCAGCATGACTAAACCACTACTGGCACACAGAGGACCGTGACAGAAGCTAGAGCACACAGAAACGCCGTTTACCTTCCCACAGTAGCGGAACCTATTTGTCTACTTGCATTGGTATGCTTTTGAACTGCTAGGTTGGCAGAAGCTGGGACAGAGAAACGAGAGCTCACCCCATCGCACGGATTCAAAATGCTGACCTTCTGATCAGCAAGCCCAATTAGGCTCAGTTGTTTAGACCACGGTGCCACCAGCTGCTGTGTGCATAACTCTTGGTCCTCATTTAATATTTTACTTTGCTTAGAAGACTGTGAGGGTCCCATCACCATTGCAGAGCCTGCACTCTGGAACTATCTGTACCAGGAAGGTCAGATTGGTTCCTTCCTTGTTTCGTTGTGTTTTCTGCTGCTATGGTGGAAGACTTGCTCTGCAGCTTTCAGCTGGCCAAACCTCATAGAATGTTATGTCATGTCACCTTACACAGCATCACTCTCAAGGCATTCCAAGAAGTGCAGCCAGCTTCCCATGCCTCGGGAGTAAATTTACAACATGTTGCTCCCCAAGCATTCTTGGAAGTGGAACCTACGGAAAACTGCAGGGCTTTTTTGACATTAAAAAAATCAAGGGGAAACCCTCGTAAAGTTAAAAAGGACCCCCCTACACACATGGGGGGGGGGAATTTGGAGAATTTTTGGATACCACTTTCCATTCTGTCAGAGTGAACCTGGCAAGAATGTTGGATTTGGTGGTCCCTCTGCCTTTATTTATTCCACCACCGTAAGAAAAGTGTTAGCAAAAATAAAATAAAAAATTCCGGTAAACCAATGGATAACCTTTCTTGCTTGTTCATTCACACACACACACAACACCACCACTTATTCTGTTCAATTGGGAAGTTTCTTCCCAAACTGAATTCTGGAAATCATTTCATATCTGAGCATGAAAGCAAAAACGCATTTATTGAGACTTTCCAGGAGACATTTTTCTGTAGCACTTCTGTAGCAGTTAATCCAGCCAACAGCCAATTTCTGAGGCCTCTAAAGGAAAATATCTATCCAAAAACGGAGTGAGATTTTCCCATCTTCCCCTGCCACCTTCCTTATGAAAGTATATCTGCACTTGCTTTATTACTCTCTGATTCTAAAGCACAAAGAGGAACTTATGAAACCATGTTTACTTAAACCAGGGTTGGCCAACATGGTGCTTTCCATATATTGTTAGACTACACAATTGACCATGTTGGCTGAGACTGATGGGATCTGGGAATCCACAGCATCTGGAAGGTACTGGGTTGGCTACCCCTGAATTAAATGGTGTACTGTATGTAAGTAGAGCTCTTATTAGATAAAAATGATGGATGACATAGCTCAGCCTGACAAAAGTGCTTCACGTAGCTGACTGTGGGAAATACATGTCTATGAGCCCCCCAATAAATTAACATAATTCATTTGCAATTTTGCATACTGTCTTTTGGCAAAATTTCTTAATGATAAATGCTCGGTAATATCTAGGTCACATTCAAATGAGCAAATCTTAAGAGAAATGAACTCAATTAGTACTACTAACAATTAGTGAGCTATATTTTGATAAGTAGAGAAGACACTGTTCACGAGGTGCTGAGAAGTTGAGAACATTTCTTAGCTTGGTGCAAATCAGCTCTCTGGAGATTTAACATTTTAAACATTACCAGCAGAATTGGATTCGGTGATAATGGACTCATACTGTTATAGATGCTTTATCATCATATAAAGTCATGTGGCATGTTATATGTGCACATTGCTTCTTGTGCCAAATTTCATAGGGGGAGATTTTTGTATATATAAAAAAGCATAAAGGGAAAAGTAAACAGTGCAGTCACACTTGCCTCTGCCCTCCAATACTGTCTAGACAGACTTTGAGACTTAGCTGAAATAACCTAAACCCGGTTTTGTCATTGTGGATCCCTGTTTCTTCCCTGAGCAAGTTGTCAGGAGGCAAGGGGAGCGAGCAACTGGTGCACATGCAAGTGACTGCAAGGGTTGGGGAACCAGAAGCATCTACTGAAGGAAATGGCGGCCAAGCCTTCCCCTTAAAGGAGATGAGGTATTGTTGCACATCCTTCTCATGAGTGTGCCAGGAACAGGTGCCCACCGAAGACAGTACCCTAAATGACTGGAAGGAAGACCACACCCTGGAATAAGTGTGGAACATGAAGATTGTGACCAACATTAATACTCCATGTAAGACAGTGTCTCTCCAATCTTCCATAGTCCCTCTGGAAAGATGACTTCCATGCCTCGGGTGCCAAGGTCTAGAAGTCATTGTCCTGAAAGCGAGATAGAGCGCCTGCTATGCTGTTCTCCAGGCTGAGAAAGAGAGAATCTGAGCAGGGAGGCCTGGGTGTGGCCTATATGTAAACTGAGTGAAACCAGGCCTGCCGCTCCAACTACACCCCACAGCTCAGTACGATTGGATCGTTTAAACAGGTGCTTCATGCCAAATCACACAACCATGAGGGAGGTGCCAGTGTTCCCCAATGGCCAGATCGGGCAGAAGATGCCTTCAAGACCAGGCTGTGGCCACAAACTGCCACTGGAGTCCCAGGTAAGCAGCCACTATCGCGAGAACTCACTGGAAGTCACCATTGAAGTTGCGTGACTTTGACAGTGACAGGGGTGGGCAGGCTGCCTGTGGGAATGGTTGCCCATAGGATTCCACCACCCAAGATAGCTGCTTCAGTCCATCTCATGGGCAGGCCAGCCTTGTCCATGGACCTCCAAGTGCTGTTGGGCTCCAAGTCACATCAGCCCTGCCAGCTTGGGTAGTAGCCAGGAAGGGTGCTAGTCCTAGTCCCACAATATCTGGAGGGACACAGCTTCCTCAACTGGAAGGTTGCACAGCACCGTGGAAGGGTTCTTCACAAAGTCCTATGTAATCTAAGGGATGAGAGGAGTGGGGGAATCTGGGCTGACTGGACTTGAGAAGGCAGTGCACAATTCTCTGTATCTAAGTACAGCATATTGCGTGTGACCAGTGACTGCACTGATGCAGATCTTCATTGTAATAGTAATAATTTTTGCCTGTTTTGTATTGTTTCTATGGAATGCAGTATTTGGTGGTGGTTTTAACTTAGGAGATTGGGGTACAAATGCGCTAATGAAATGAAATAAATAAGTGCAGTGAGACTTCACAAGAAAACCATACAATATTTTGAGGATTGTAAATGAGCTTTTAAAAAACCCATCTGTCCATGTATGTGCCCTGCTGTTTCAACAATCGTTATGCAACCAAGAAATCCAAGCCAGAAGAGTGAAAGGAAATGCATCGGTACTGCTCCTCAATCAGGAGAAGGTAAATCAGAACTACTAAATCTAGAGATAAACTGATATACTACGGTAGCTCCTGCCCCAATGCAGCTGCAACATGTAGCAGTGGGGTGATTATTCGACACTTGGTAAAATTATGTTCCAGTCTAATCTGACAAGCCAAAGTTTGTGACATCCAGTGAGCTGACACTTGTTCTTCAGATATGTTTGCCAATCCAATGGAGAGACAGAGCAACAATTTTTAGTTACTCCAATGGGTCCCCCAGGGAGGAAATACTTTATAACAATCACCCTTTATTTTTCCTTGTTCCCGTCGAGTGACTGAATTCCAGAAGGTTTGAACTTGTTTGATCATCATTGTTCAGCTCTTTATTCTGCTACCTTCAGAAGAATTGACTCACTCATATGAAATCATTAAGACAGACACTGTTCCAACTGCTGTGGTTTCTGTCCAATTCAGAGAGACCAGGTCTTTTAGTTTGTCTGGGCTTCATTCATTAGCACTCCTTCTGGTCTCATTCAAATATGTATTTTTAATGCAAGGTCCAAAATTGAAGCATACATTAGGAAGCGATAATGATCCCAAGCTTCTTTTTTTAATACTAAGAAAGCAGAAATCTCTTGATGTGGTAAATGTGAAGTATTTAAAGGTATTTTGTAACAGAAATTCATCTGAAGGTTTTGACCTATTGTGTTCCAGGTCTATTATTGCGAGACAAAATTCTTTCCTATGAAAGGAAGTGGTAAAAATGGGCTTGTCATTTTGCCCTTCACTCTTTCCAACTCTTTAAGCAAGCCCAGTCACATAATAGGAATGTATATTTTAAGGAAAGAATGAAGAGGTGGTAATTAATGAGCTAAAAAAACCCCCAAACTCTGCACTTAGAGGGGAAAACAGATGTCAGTAGGGAATAGCAAATGCTTGCTAGCCAATTGTTTGAGAAGGTAGAGTTTAAACATGTTCCATGTATAAGAATGTGATTATTTTATTCTGGTCATTTATTTTGTTTACACTGTACAGAACTAGGATAGTGTCTTTACAGTTAAGGCAGCCATCATGTACGGGAAGGTAAAAGGTCATTCAATATGAAAGGGGGGAATGCTACCAACTGGTGAATATCACAGAAGGAAGGAAGGAAAGAAAGAAAGAAATGAATACTTGCTAGTGAATATTTCTACTAACAAGCTGCAGGATATTCACAACACAGAGACTATAATGTCTCTGTAATCTTTCCATTCCATAGGAATCATGCAGAAGTAGAATAAAAAGGAATTTCAGCAACAATTATGGCAACAAACAGAGCTCTCCATAAGGCAATGTGGCATTTACTGTAGATCATCATCACCAGTCATTCTTCTATAAGATTTTTTTTCCAGTTTTCAGCAAAGAGGGCATCTACACAGCAGCTCATTCTGGTGCTTTTCATGCACACAAGTTTTGCTCAGTGTCTGCTTGGTATCGTTCTTGTCAAAATGCTGGTCCTTATTATTTTCTCATTTAATCCAGACACACATGGAAATAGTAAATCCAGATTAAATGGAGGTGGGGGAAATATGGCATTTGGATGAGGACATCATCATGTGGACACGATGAAAACTGTGCATTGATGAGTTATAGCGGGTCCACACTGAACACACAAACACGGGGCAGGGAAGGGGGAAAGTACAGCAGGTGAATTGAACAGGGTAAAAGGAAGAAGAAGTAAGGATGCAGGGAAGTACTGGCTGGCAACAATGATCTATATCAGGGGTGAGGAAAACTGGTGACCATCATTTCTAATTATTTGCCCTGTTGTCTGGGGCTGCTGAGGGCCACAACATCTGGAGAGCCACAAGTTCCCCACTTCGATATAGATGATAAATGTGGAAATATTCTGTTTGGCTTACCATACAGAGACAGACAAAGCATAGATATATGTGCCTACGCTTCAGAAGTCCCAATAAATTGTTCGGAAGCTGTTGTCCGTAATCAGCTGCCTATTCAAACATGGAAAGTGCTTTTCCATCCATTGTATGATTGTGGGACTTAACGTGGTTAAATATTCATGCACCAAAGTTCGCAGTAAAATCAATGGGTTCCCCCCCTAATTATCTTTAGATGATGCATTCCCATGTGTTGAGATCAAAAGAATATCCTGTGTCATGTTTTACTATTGTAGCAATCTGTGATTTGAACGCCGGTGCAACGGGGTTCTTAAAACAGGATTTGGGGACGTGGGCAGAGGGGAGAAACGCTAAAATAACACCACAGACAAATGACAGGGCTTGGAATCACTACCTTTCTTTGTCTAAAGGAATGATAGGAGCAACCCTTGATAGTGAGTGATCATGAAAAGAAACCCCAGGAGCATAGGCACACTATAAAAAGATCTAGAAGGAAGTCATTATGCTGTTGAGGGAATAAGAAATTTAAGTCGGAGAGTTGTGAAATGTTCTCATTATAGGTCATCTCAGTAATTATCTGACATCTACAAATGGAGTCACTTCTTAATCAAAAGAATGAATCATTACTGATATTGAATCAGTCCAAGATGTTTGAAATAATGAGTCCAGTAACTCAAGTATAAATTTAGAGATAATTCCAGCAACTTCTCGGCTAAAGTTTCAGACTAATAATGAAATATCTTATTACATTTCAAGATAATGATAAGAAAATGGCCGTGTGAGTGTGAACTAAATTGCCCCAGCGTAATCTGCATGTTAAGACCTAGATTAAAAAAAGGTCACTAATGTTTACTATACCACTGACAGTAGCTTAATTACTATATACTGTAATACAGGGTTGCTTTCTCTGGAGTGTGATAAAAGTATCTAGCAATGCCATTATATTAAAAAAAATCAGGGAGTGTTTACTTTAAAATCCGTTAAATTGACTTCCTTGTAATTTGACCATACATATTACTCTGGGTAAGTCTACAGCACATAATAGCTTGGAACAACACCAGTATTAAGTGCATTATTCTAGCCATACATAGGTAGTACAACAGAGAGCAATCATACATATTGAGCTCAGTTTTCAGGAAGATTTTGCGATGTACTGATACAGGTATTACTGGAAAAGCTACTTTGAAAATATTAGGCATATTAATTTTTCTTCTGCTGAATCAGGTTAGGTCAGTACTCTGTGCTATGATAGGCAGAAGCTCTCCAGGGCTCTTGAAATAGGTCTTTTCCAGCCTCTGCTTGCTGAAACCCTGCTAATTGAAGATGATAGGGATTCAACTTGGAACCTACTACATGAGGAACAACATGGTCTCTACTACTGAGCTGCAGCTAATGGTGGTCAATGAGTCAGGGGGTGGTGTGTTTACCTGACCTTCTGTCACAGGCATTGCTGCAGCTACCTAGAAGGAGGAAGCAGAAAGCAGCAGTGAGGTTAAAGTCAATCTGGTACTCCTGCCAGTGTATTTGCACTGCACTGACCTTGCCACTGCCTTCCATCTCCCACTCTTCTTCTCAATAAGATGTAGCAATGCCAGTTATGGGAGGGCAGGTAAGTGCTGCCACTCTTTCCAGCACTCTTCCCTACTGACTGTAGCCCCTATTCTATTCTGCTCCTGGTGAATGTATGCCATAGCCTCAGGCTTTTGTCTGTAGACTCTGAGCCCCCAAGAAGTAGTAGCTCCAAGGAGGGCAGAAACCTACTTTCTAGCTGTTTCTGAGTAGAACTATTGGCATCCAATTCAGCATCTAGCTCCACAATCCCTGGGAATGTGTCCTAGTTTTTGACCTCTGATGAAAGGACTGCCAATTCTTCCGAGGTTCAAGAAAGCTCTACAGAGTTTCTACAGACCAAGTCCCCAGAGCTCCAAACCTTGCTGCCTAGAAAAAAACAAACAACACCCAAAACACTTATCCATTGACCACCATGTTGCAGCTCTAAGAAGGTGGGATTTAGTAATAATCCTGCAGGACAGATTACAAAGCATTGGCAGTTTCAGCAAGGCAGTGCTGAAGCAACTTGTTCCTCTTGCTCTTAGTTATAGGATACCTGGAATGTCCAGTTATATCCTTCCATTGTGAAAACTGCCCTACTCACTTTTACTGTGTTTATCCAATGACAGATCCAGAAAAGGACCTTCCAGTGTTTCATTTGGGCAGCAACTTCTTCTTAGCAATGGATAACACAATGGTTCAGGACAACACATAGCTGAAACAGAATAAATTGATAATTTATCCAACTTATTCCTTACATATCTAGTGCCATCAAGAATTCATCCGAACACCCTAATATAGGTTCTGTTTCCAAAAGTGGCTCAATCAGATCATGCCTGTGATCAACCAGGAAGGTCAATCAGGGACTTAATATTGCCTAATATGTATTAGATCTAGCTCTGGTTGAACCTATTATTAGGCAAATAGAGGTATTTGCCTTAGGTGGCAGGACTAGAAAAGTGAAAAATTGGTGCCACTGCTGGCTGGCCCTGTTGCTACTGCTGTCACCTGCACATCATGGGTCTCCGTTTCTTCCTCCCTCTCTTGCTCATTAGTTGTTTCTAGAATTTTATACTGATGACTGCCAACTGTAGATGTTGTCTTTTGACCTTGATTCTAACCAGGGTGATATTTGGATCTAATTTGACTGAAATCATGCATAAAGGATGCTGCATCACAAAATAGGCAAGTGAAGAAGGCTAATAAGCTGAAAAGCATTTGGCATTTCAGCTATCCAGAAAATCTGATGGAAGAACATTTAGAACATTTCATACTGGCATTTCAGCAATCTAAAGAATATGAACTGATGAACTGTAAGAACATCTCATGTGCTGTATAGGGGGCATATTTTCAGTCAGATTATTGTGTGGTTATTCACATGTTGTGGATATATTATGTTGGAAATGGTCTTGAAGATAGGAGCAGAACCAGGGTCATACCATGTGTCCCACCCCACCTCCCAGAGGTGCCCCAGGTCGTGGTCAACAGGATCAAAAGAAGAATGAGCAAGGCTGCACTTCCCCCAATCTCTCCCCGAGGGATCCTTTCTCAGAGCAAAGCATTATGGTCAAGGTGACCATGACAGCACATGTACCACTGTTGTGGTGTGATATGAGATGGCTAAAAAGGCTACCAAAGCTTAGGAAGGTTTAGAAAGATGATTGCTTTTCATGAAAAAGTCCACCTAGTCACGGCTGAACACAGTAAAGGTATTCCTCTCACTGAGAGCTAATGCCTGTAGCATAGTCTGCACTTGAAGGTTTCCTTATACCAAGCTCCCATGGCCCCTAACATCGCACCAATTCACCACAAAATGATTATTTTTCCTGCCAGAACATATAGATATAGATGTATGGAAGTCATCAAAGTTCCTAGAAAGCAGGATTGGGAGGCAGCGTCCAATAGGTAGGTTAATGGAAGGAGACAAGACATCTGGAAGAGCCACTCTTTGTAGAATCCATTGCTTTCATCATTATTCACCAACTAGAAATGGTTCATAGGAAGGCTAGCTTCTTGTCATACTTGCCCCTAAGCCCCCAAGCCCCCAGGGACACAATGAAACACTTACAAAATATTTTAAATGGCATCACATTAATGTGTTCATTTTAAAAGAGAAAGATCTCCACTCATTCATAATAACACACAAACTAGCTCTTCTTTTTTGTGGCTATTAAAGCTTGCACGTGCTCAACCAATATTTCAGCAACAGGGCTGAGAGTTTCATATGTAAGACATTATTCACAGTATGTTTCCTGTTACTTTGCATAGCATTATTTTTTATGAAAATAATGTTTTGGCCTCAGGAGAAATATTGCAATTGAATGCAAAGCAATATATTTTTGGTACTAGGCCACAGTATTAGGATTTTTTTTTAAATGCCCTGGCCAACAAGACAATAGATATATTATAAGAAAACCAGTAGTGGGGAATACATGGATCATTTGTAGATTAGAGGTATGAAATAATATAAAGTAATCACTATTCCCTTTCTGGCCAAAGATAACCTGTGAAGTATAACAAAATGCTCCTTAATATGACATCACATCGCTTAAAGATGCACACCTTATTCATGTTTTCAAAGAGCACATGTGGGCATAAAGTGTGTAGGGCAAGGTAGCATGGATGTGCTGGTTGCACCCCTAACATCCCCACTCCCTCCTGCTCTATCCCCCCCCCCACCTAAGCACCTTCATTGGAATGCTCTTCAAGCCCTAACTCACCCAGCATCAAAATATTGGGGGTAGAGCAAGTGTTCCTTCCTGGTATATCCAGAGGCCAGTTTCATAGCACGGGGCGTGGGGTGGCGCAGGGGTGGTTGCCCTTGGCGCAAAATTGTAGGGTTGCAAAGTTTCAACACCCGCTGCTGCCTCAATACAGGTGTGTGCTTCCATTGCTGGGCTCCACTGAAAATGGCTCCCCAAATGCAAAACAGGAAATGACCTCTCCAGACAATGGAATGACTCTTCTTTTCTTATCTATGTGGCTGAGATCTCCTGGGTGACACAGATGTCGTTAGGCAGTTGAGTGCATGTGCAAACTCCATCTGTTTCCCTCCCTCCCTCCCTCCGCCTCCATGCAGCCCTAGGCACTGGCAACCCATGATACGCCACTGCCAGAGGCAGCAGGGCAGGGCCATCATGCCATGAATGTGCCCACTTCCTACATGCTTTATGCATGCACACTTTATGCATTCTTTTGAATGCATGAAGAGAGCGGCAGGAAGCTATTTGTAGTAACTGGTGGGTTGAAGCAAAATTAGAGTGGGTTGAATTTTCTTACAGATCCATGTAAGAAAATGCTTGAACTAATATATAATACAGGTTCATCCTTGTCTTGTGGCTTAGAATCTGTTGTATAAGTACTAAAGAAGTGAGTCATCACATCCTATTTCACTTTCCTCCTGTAGCATAAAGTATCATAATTAGGATTAATAACGTTAAATACAGTAATGTGTAATGACTGTAATCAAGGGTGTTCAACCACTGACAACTACACAACTACCATCAAAAAAATCTTACACACAGCGAGGATGTAATTATAAGGCAAGTAAACTAGTGAAGAGTTTCTTCTTAAAATGAGGGTTATACAATAGTACTGCCATCCAAGTTCAATAATATCAGGAATTGTGCAAATGTATGCCTTTGTCCCCCAAAGTGGTCATCTGCTTGTATATTAAACTAGGAAAGACCTGTTTTCTGCCAGCACAATCTACATTCCACAGACGTAGGTAGTCAGAAAGCCAGTAGGCAGCTGCTGCATTGGTGCATGTTCACCGACTGCTGAAATAGACTTTTTTTGAATTGGGTATGTAATTTACTGAACAATACCCTTCCTCCTGAGTCCTCCTGACTTGAGCAACCAGTATGTTGGAGCAGTGCCTGCATCATATAAATGACCTTTAAACATGCAAATTGTTAGTCCAGTTGCTGGCGGAAACTAACCTCTGATTCTGACCTTTGGAAAGGAAGAAACATGCTTCATGAACAGCCAGCCAACCAATTAGAAAAATATTGCAACTGGAACACTGCCAAAACAGTATTATAGGTGGCACATTCTTGAGCCTTACTAACTGAAGCTCATCCAACACAACAGGACTAGACACAACAGGCTCTGGACACACCATGAGATTAATCTGTTATAACAGCACAGTTGACATCCCAGTGGATGCAAGCAATTTTATCCTCAAAGTGCAAACAAGTCACAGCGAGCTACCATTGGTTCCACCACCTCCTTTGGGCCAGCCTGGAAGAACTCTGCTGGACAACATAGTGAGGATGCAGTGGAGGCAGCAAAGTATGCCTTCTTTGCTGGCCTTCGCTGCCACTACGTAGGGTTGATAATGAGCCCTCACCAGTGTTCAGAACTTTTCCTCCATTTGCGTTTATGCCATCTCCCAGTTTGTTTCCTCATCCTAAGCTCTGGAGTATAGTAGAGAGCCAAGCAGGCTCCACGAAGTGAGAACGGGCATTAACAACTTGAGAGAGATAGGGGAAAGACATGTCTAGAACTGAAATCTAAAATAAGCTGCTTGAACTGGAATAGTCAACTTTACCCCTTCAGTGAGAAATAGGCCCAAGATTCTTATCCAAATATCTACATTCCTGGTTCAGTCATATCAGGAAGTTTCTCTAATTCTAAACTTGTTGTTGTTGTTTAGTCGTTTAGTCATGTCCGACTCTTCGTGACCCCATGGACCAGAGCACGCCAGACACTCCTGTCTTCCACTGCCTCCCGCAGTTTGGTCAAACTCATGTTGGTAGCTTTGAGAACACTGTCTAACCATCTCATCCTCTGTCGTCCCCTTCTCCTTGTGCCCTCAATCTTTCCCAACATCGGGGTCTTTTCCAGGGAGTCTTCTCTTCTCATGAGGTGGTCAAAGTATTGGAACCTCAGCTTCAGGATCTGTCCTTCCAGTGAGCACTCAGGGCTGATTTCCTTAAGAATGGATAGGTTTGATCTTCTTGCAGTCCATGAGACTCTCAATTCTAAACTACTATTTCATAATATACATCAACAAAGGATCATGTACAATAGCATGCATGCTGATATTTCCTTTGCTACAGGGATGGGGGACCTCAACTCAGCATGGCTGCTAGTCAGGAATAATGGGAGTTGCAGTCCAACAACTTTGAAGGGCCACAGATTCCCCATCTCTGCTTCAGAAAATTGATTTTATTTTCTGTCCAAAGAAGCATAACTTCAGATCATGCCTGCGGAAATTGTTCAAGCAAAGATACAAAATCCAAAACAGGCAGTCAAGAAGACATAATATACTTGCAAAGCTTTAAAATGTGGGTTCTGCCAGTACTGACACATTTTAGCTAAGATCAAATTCAGTTATTTTTCTCAATATGCCAACAATGTAAGCATAACAGGAGAACTGGGTTGTTGTTTTAAAAATAGAATTGATTTAATGCTAGGAATATGAGTCAGGTTGACATCACTAGTGACAAAAGTACTGTTTAACTGCAGTGGATTTTTTTTTTATAAAAAAAGCAACAGTCAAATATTCAGCAACTTGCCTTAGAAGTATTACTTCAAGCCTGATTTGGAATGGCTGGCTATAGGCACTGAAAAAAGAAAACAAAAGTATATTGGCCTCTCTTCAGCTATTGGTCAATTGCTTACCCTGGAAATTAGCAGTTATTGTTTATAATGTGGTCAGCTGTTCACTGGGCTCCAGTCTGCGAGCAGCCATTTTAACATACAGACCATCAAAAAACCACTAGATAGGAAAAATGTTTGGACATGATTAAATGGATCTGGATTTGCACCAATGACTTCGAGGTGAAAAGCTCTGTATCTGATTACGAAGCTTGTACACCATCCAGGCTCCTGGCTTCTGGGGTTTATTCAATGACATTTTACATTCCTTTTGTCCTTAATGTGGAAAAAATCATTGTGGCATTTCCTCCTATATAATGTATATATTAGAGTTTGCAGTGTTTAAAAACGGCCAGAGAGCTTACACAGTATTTCTTGATTAAATATATCCATATCATGGAAAAAAATAGCTTTGTGCCCTGGTGGTGATGTATGATGCCAAAGACACAGCAACCACAACTGTATACCGTGTAATCATAAGTGATGTTATTGCTGGTCTCACAATTCTGCAAGGACTTGTGTGCTTAGGCCTTTTGAATTTAAAAAAGGGAATAACATGAGACATCCTTGTGGGCTATCTTCGAGAGAAGAAATGGCTAAGTAAACCCTTCACAAATCTGGAGTGGAGCCCCTAAAACAGTGAGATAGCACCTTGTATACCTCTTTCCAGCAACTCCAGCAGCCAAGCTGGTGCCAAACATTGTTTTGCGTTCCTTTGGACCACTTCAGGGAGGTTACTCTCTCTCTCTCTCTCTCTCTCTCTCTCTCTCTCTCTCTCTCTCTCTCTCTCTGTGTGTGTGTGTGTGTGTGTGCGTGCGTGCGTGCGTGGAGGGGGTCTTGTTGTCTGGGCAGCTCCAGACCTCTGTACACACTGCCCAAGCTTGCGCCTTGGAAGAGGTCACTTCAATGCTGCTAATGCATTGGTTTGACTTCACCCCTGGAGGCGCACTCCATTGTCTCTCGAGACAGATGGGTGCCAATAAATATGCAGATATACACAAAGTTTTGTGAAATTTTGCCTGATGTACACATTGTAGTCAAGGGTTTTCCCTAATATAATGCATTTTATATGCTGGTCTTTAATAATAAATGCATTTTTATGGAGTCTTTACCCTAGTAGACGCATTTTTGTACATCTTACTTGTCTGGAGAACATATGGAAATTGTGAATTTCAAAGGATGGAGGTGTTTTGGTTTGTGTACCGCTTTGTACAAATTAGGTATACTCACCTATAAATGTGGACTGGATCAAATTTCTCCCCCCAAACCTATTAATAGCATTGGGCAAGGTGGTTCTTTGTTAGGTGAAATCACCATCTGCCACAGTATTGTGACTGAGGTGAAGTGGCTTGGCTGACAGTACTATTAGGCACCAGGAAGATATGGTGGAGGCATGGAGTGCAACAGCCTCTGGTTGATCACCCCAATGATACCAACAGCCCAAACTCATGCTAGAGTGACATTCAGCAACCAAGCATTTACAGTGCTGGCTGTTGCACTTCATACCTTCACTGCTGCCTAATGGTAGCAACAGGAAGGCTCCTCCTTCCTCCATCACCACATTGTGGTGGCCAATGCCTTTACCTACCGTTGGAGGTTGGATGGTGGCTAACGGAGGCGGGCAGGTGTGGAGGACTCCCTGGTCCTGAATGGGGTAACTGTGCCCCTGAAGGACCAGCTGCGCAGCCTGGGAGTCATTTTGGACTCACAGCTGTCCATGGAGGTGAAGGTCAATTCTGTGTCCAGGGCAGCTGTCTATCAGCTCCATCTGGTACGCAGGCTGAGACCCTACCTGCCTGCAGACTGTCTTGCCAGAGTGGTACATGCTCTAGTTATCTCTCGCTTAAACTACTGCAATGCGCTCTATGTGGGGCTACCTTTGAAGGTGACCCGGAGTGGCTGGGGAAACCCGGCCAGATGGGCGGGGTATAAATAATAAATTATTATTATTATTATTACAACTAATCCAGAATGCGGCAGCTAGACTGGTGACTGGGAGCAGCCGCCGAGACCACATAACACTGGTCTAGAAAGACCTACATTGGCTCCCAGTACGTTTCCGAGCACAATTCAAAGTGTTGGTGCTGACCTTTAAATGGCCTCGGTCCAGTATACCTGAAGGAGCATATCCACCTCCATCGCTCTGTCCGGACACTGAGGTCCAGTGCCGAGGGCCTTCTGGCAGTTCCCTCGCTGTGAGAAGCCAAGTTACAGGGAACCAGGCAGAGGGCCTTCTTGGTAGTGGCACCCGCCCTGTGGAACGCCCTCCCACCAGATGTCAAAGAGAAAAACAACTACCAGACTTTTAGATAACATCTGAAGGCAGCCCTGTTTAGGGAAGCTTTTAATGTTTAAGAAATGATTGTATTCTAATATTTCTGTTGGAAGCCGCCCAGAGTGGCTGGGGAAACCCAGCCAGATGGGCGGGGTATAAATAATAAATTATTATTATTATTATTATTATTATTATTATTATTATTATTATTATTCTACCTAACCAGCCATGACTATTATTAAGCAAGTTATTTACGAAGAGGAAACCCATATTTCACAACAGCAGCTTCCTGAAACCTCCTCAGGTAAAGGCAGCTGCACATTGGCTTGCAGCAGTTTGTAGCCCCACTGGACAGCCCTGCTTTCCTGCCCCACATATAGATAGAATGCTAGGCTAGGGCTAGGAAGATGATCAGTCCTGCATAGATATCAAATTTAGCTTTTTAAATTTTTAACATTTTCAAATTGCACTCCTGAGGTAGCTTGATCCCTCGGAATGTTCTTCTTTTAAGTAGCTTCCTCGTCCATTGCTTTCTAAAGCTATTTTTTCCAACTTCTGTGTGATGCACCTACCTTTGAGATTTGACAAAGTAAGAATTTACCTCAGAAAAGAACCAAGTGCATGCTTGTTTGTGAATGTTCACATACTAAAACACAAGGTTATCCTCTGCACACAGGCACCGATGTCAGCATTGTCACCAGCTAGGAGCTCATCCTAGTTCTGTGGGTCTGGCAGGGAATTACGTTATTTAGCGTAGTATCTACTGCTAGGGCAGGAGCCTCTGTTCCCAATAATCCTTACAGATTATCCCATATCATTCAAATTATAGGTGCCACAAGCACAGAGCATGACTGCATAAAATGAGCCATGCTCGAGATGCCTGTAGGACAAGTTTAGTAAAATGCATCCAGATGGTTCCACCAAGAAAGGGGTGGGGTGTAAATTTGCTGGATACATCCTAAAGATATTAAGAGGTATGGAATATTGAGCACTGACTAAATCGGAAACATCTGTCCTCCACCTTTCCCCTTCCTCATTTTGTTCGGCATTGTTCCACATTCTGAAGGTCACTTCACCTCTTTCAGAGTCTAGATGCTGCTGGGTGGCTGTTTGGACAAGAATCAGTCAGGATTTCTGGAAGTTTAATGAAATTGAAAGACTTAGAAGAAAAATATTTGGTTGGTGTACACGCATTAATGCTAATGTAGCATCTGGAAAACTTGGATACGCAACGGCAGAAACCCAATGGATGTTTGACTAAAAAATAATGAATGAGGTTATCTCTGAAACAGAGCTCTTTAAACTTTGGCCCTAAAATTTGTTAACTTTGCCCATAATGTAAGGAATAATTTGGCTATGTTTACAAAACTAAGAAACAAGATTTTGTTCTTTTCAATTTTACTAGTCTTCAGTTTCTAGTTAATCCAGTCAGTATTAAGTTCCTAAATTATTGCCTTGTAGCCTTTTAATACCAAAGAATAAAAGTACATTAGAGACTTTTTAACGTTCGCATACCAGACTCCTAAAGCATTTGTTCAAAATGTCTAAAAAGCATTGAAATGATGAAAATGAATCCCATATGGTTTGCTTAAATATGAGAAAAGTGGACTTTTTTTTTTTGCTCAGAAAGAACATCTGTACTCGATAACAGTTTTGCGTGTGATAACAAGCAGTTTTTCATACATAATTTTTAGGCCACTATTATGATCTATATATTCTTCAACCAAAGTACAGTCTTCCAAATTATCTTCTTAAAATTAGCCTAAAACTGATGGCTTTCTCTTTGTTCTTTTTATGTTTATGCTTATTTCCCCCCCCCAATAATACTTGAAGATCAGTGTGCATTAATAGCCAGAGGGCATAAAGAGACTAGAGGAAATTAGCTGTCACCCAAAGCCTGTGATTCTGTGTTCTCATAAACATTAAGGGATGGAATTGTCTTTTATGTTGACCATGCATGCAGATTGTGTCATTCCCATTAAAAAATATACATCAGGCATTTCTTTCGCAACTCTTAACAGAGATGTTCGAATTAATATGTTTTTAATATAAAAGTCACAGATTCGTTGTTGTGTTACCTAAAAAGCCCCCCCCCCCAAAAGGTGCAGTCAGATACACAATTTTCTCATACATTGTTTTATCTAAGAGGATGCCTATCAACATTCGTGATTCAGTAAAGTCTTCTGGTATGTACGATTGTATTAATTAAGCACTTTGTAAAAAGGGATAGAATGCAATTTCATAAGCTAAATTCCTGACAATGTGTACATGGTCATGGTGGTGTTTATCAACCAGTCTCAACAACACAAGCTGTGACTGCATTCTGATTAGGAACATTTACCTGTCCATGGACATTCATAAAATTAGTATAAACAGGCTGCATGAAATGGGCATTTCTGTTTTCAATCTTCCTGTATACGTAATGTGTATATCCGACTTCAACAGTAGGCTAGGTCACATGTACAACAAGCATCACCTGAAGGTGGAATCAAGTGGTAGTTGTGTGAATGAGGCATGATGGGTGAAAGATTCAATACTTTTCAATTTACTCAGTTGACACATCCAGTTGTGAGTTATTGAGAGCTGAATCATTTAAGTGCATGTGAGACTTAGCCCTTAGTTACCAAATTGCATCTGACGTCCATGATCTACAATACCCTATCTCATAGCCCCAAAGTTGTATGCATATGTCCAGTTTTTGTTTTTTTGCTTAGTTTCACTCCAGCAGCTTTCCACAGCCAAACAAACTAGCTAGGAGCTAAGGCAAAAAAATCACCCTACTGAAAAACATGACAGTACTGTGTTACAGTGATATCAGGTGGTATCTAAGTCATACTCAGAATAGATCCATTGAAATCAATGGATTTCAGCTGCTAAAGGCTAATTTAAGTCCACTGATTTCAATGGGTCTACTCTTGAGTTTGCCTTAGTCAGATACCACCTTGTGTCATTACATACATACTGGTAACAACCAGTCTTAACTTACGTGTTCCATATGATTCAGATGCACTGATTTATTATTTCCTGTCATTAATGTTAACAGAGAGGCGAGTATCTGATATTTTCCGCCAGCTGCATAAGACTATTTTGCATTGTACAGATGTTGAAATATGATAAAAAATCTTTGCCCACAACACCAGAACTATGACACATTATATATCACATCATGTCCTCCACTTTGACTACCTTCCGCTGATGTTGCTTTGCTTTGTGTGATCCTCGCTTAGCGTCTTCTCCGGCCAGCGGCTGGTTACACTGCTGGTAGTTGGTCCTTGAGAAACATCTTGTCCAAATTATTACCCAGCTTTTCTTTTGACTATCCCAAGGCATTCTTTTCCACCTTCAGGCATTCATGCATGCACGCATTGATCAAACATTCTTTCCGTAACACGTCAAGCCACAGTGTTATCTGTATGAAAGATTCTTTATACAAATCCCTTAGTTAGTGCTGTCAGTTTTTACAGGCATTTAATGATGGGCTGTAGTTAAATGTAAGTGAGGCCCAAGTTTGTTTGTTTTTTTATAGTTCTGTACAGACATAACTCCACCATTGACAGGTCTCATGGTGGAATGGCAAAACCACCCCATCGCATACATTCATCTACAATCTTCTTGATCATCCTGCCTTGAGGTTTTTGCCAGTCGCCAGTAAAGATGGCTCTATTAATTCCTAACAACTATTTTTAAGTGAAAGAAGTGATCTCAACTGCATTACCAAAATCCTTTGAAACCTTAGCAATATGTTTTGCTTCAACAGATTCCTTTCCGTTAGTTCTTAATTCTCCAGCACAGCGCAAGATGACTAATTCCCCAGTTTCTTCAAATTATACAGTGTAAATGAACAGTAATGTATCTATGTAACGTTGCTAGTTAATAGTCCCAGACAATTTGTGATTTCTTAGGCAAAGATTACTTCTTTCTACACAAGGCTATTTTAGCTGCTAGACTCCCAAAGGGATTTAATCAATGTCCATCATCTTTACAAGTGGTACTTGAAGCAGCTGTTGACTTTTTACTCAGTAGCATGGAGGTCACCAGATACCCGAAGGAACTAGCCACCTGACACCTGTATTTTCTTGAGGCAGAATTCGACTCACTGACAATCTTAATACCGATTGGGTTCATTGTCTTCAGAACTGTTCCTGCATTTGCATTGTACTGGCATATTGTAAAGCAATCTTTTTAAAGGTGATATTTCACTTTCAGGGTGTTATGTACTGAGCTGAATCCTAGAACAATAGGATTCAGAATCAGCGGGAGCTACCCAATCCAACTCCAGGTGGAAGTGAATCCGCAACCTGATTGGCCTGCTGGAGCAGCCAATCAGGCGGCGGGCAGAAGTGAATCTGCTACCTGATTGGCCTGTAGGAGCAGCCAATCAGGCTGCAGGCAGAAGTCAATCCACAATATAATTGGCCCACAGGTGTAGCCCTGAAGTAGCCAATCACGCAAGGCCCATTGTGTAAATAATGTATATAAGCAGATGGTTTTGGGAAAAGAGCGATTCTTCTTCTCCTCTTCTCCTTGATGACTATGAGCTGAATAAAGGGCATGAAATTCACTCTCGACTCCGAGTACACTTCACTGGCGACGACGAGATGTTGCAACGACGCCTCTACGCCAAAAAAGACCTCACGTTCCAGATTGCTCTGGAGGAAGCCCTGGCAACGGAAGCCGCCGAGAGGTCAACGCAAGAGGCACGACCGGCCCCGCCATCCCAACCGAGGGTCTACCACGAAGACCTCACCGACGAATCCGAATCTGACAGGGAGGAAGTACACCGAGTACAGCGGCGCACTCAAGCAGCACACACACCACAGCAGCCTCGACGAGAAGGAGGGAACTGTGCAAGCTGCGGGGAGAACCACGAGAGGAGGACCTGTCGTTTCCGCAACGCAGAGTGCAGGCAGTGCAGAAAATTGGGACACATCGCCCGGGTGTGTCGGGCTCGACTCACCCGTCGACAAGCATCAGATGACCGACCCAGGAGCCCCAGGTCACACGGCACCATGCACCAAGGCAACTCGACGGAGATCACGGACTACCAGGTATTCCAGTTGCCCCATCCCAGCACAGAGAAAATTTATATAGAGGTACAGATAGAGGGAGCCCCATGCCGCATGGAGCTGGACACGGGTTCAACTCTATCCATAATCTCGGCCCGAACATTAAGGGAACTGTGCCCTAATGGGGGTCCCAAACTAAGGCCGGCCCCATTCACCCTCCGGGACTTCCAGAAACGTAAGGTCCCTACAATGGGGGTGGGGACCTTCAGGGTGCAATATCGAGGGCGAAAGCAACAATTGGACTTGCTGGTAGTTAAGGGCCCCTACGTTAGCTTACTGGGACTGGCATGGTTTGGACCTCTGGGGCTAGCCGTTACCGGGGTGAACCGCACTAGCTTACAAGTGGACGTGGACGCCATATGCAAAGAGTTTCCAGGGGTCTTCGATGGGGCATTGGGACGATATACAGGACCCCCCATTGCCCTACAGCTAGACCCCGCTGTACGACCCATCAGGCACAAGGCCCGCCGGGTCCCGTTCGCCCTGAAACCCCGCATAGACGAGGAATTGGACCGACTCGTGGAGCAAGGAGTGCTGGAGCCGGTGCCCAACGCCCCCTGGGAAACTCCAATTGTCACACCCGTCAAGCCTAACGGTTCGGTCCGCATCTGTGCAGACTACAAATGCACCATAAACAAGGCTCTCACGGCCCATGCATACCCAGTGCCAGTGGTCAGCCATGTCCTCGCCACCCTGGCTGGGTCAAAAATCTTTGGCAAACTGGACTTGGCCCAAGCGTATCAACAGTTGCCTGTGGACGAAGCCACAGCAGAGGCTCAGTCGATTGTGACGCACAGAGGGGCATTCAGAGTAAAGCGGCTGCAATTTGGCGTTAGCGTGGCACCAGGCATATTCCAGAATCTAATGGACTCTCTCCTTAAAGGGATTCCTGGCGTCACCCCCTTCTTCGATGATGTACTGATCGCCGGGCCCACACCAGAGGAATTTGAGGACCGCCTCCGCTCCGTCCTGCACCGTTTCCAGACGGCGGGCCTCAAGGTGAAGTGGGAAAAGTATTTACTGGGAGTGCCGCAGGTGGACTTTCTGGGATTTAAGGTGGACGCAGAAGGGGTCCATCCAACCGGTGACAAGGTACGGGCCATTTGTGAGGCCCCAGCGCCCAAGAGCAAGCCCGAACTTCAGTCATTCTTGGGACTATTGAACTTTTACCATGCCTTTCTTCCGCATAAGGCAGCGGTAGCGGAGCCCCTACACAGACTCCTAGATAAAAGGGCCCCTTGGGTGTGGGGCCAGCGACAAAGGGCCGCATTCCAGGCAGTCAAGGACTTGCTCGTCTCGAACTCGGTCTTGGCACACTTCGACGAGAGGCTGCCAGTGGTGCTGGCATGCGACGCCTCTCCCTATGGCATCGGCGCTGTCCTGGGACACCAACTCCCGGATGGAAGAGAGGTGCCGGTGGCATACTTCTCCCAGACGCTTGCTGCAGCCGAACGAAACTACTCACAGATTGACAAGGAGGGTCTGGCAATCGTGAAGGGCGTAAAAAAATTCCATGATTTCTTGTACGGGCGGCCCTTTACCATAGTGACTGACCACAAGCCGTTGCTTGGCCTGTTTGCCCCCGAGAAGCAGACCCCCCAAGTGTTGTCTCCACGTGTCCTCAGGTGGTCAATTTTCCTTGCCGGCTACCAGTATGCACTAATCCACCGCCCTGGGAAGGCGATGGGCCACGCAGACGCCCTCAGCAGGCTACCACTACCAGAAACAGGCCCCGACCCAGCGCCTGCGCAAGAGGTTATGACCCTGGAGCTGCTTCCCGACCGACCCATTCAGGCACAAGAAGTTGCGCACCATTCCACAAAAGATAGGGTCATCTCCCGGGTCCTGGACTGGGTGTGGCGAGGATGGCCCAGCAGCAGCCCCGGGCCAGAATTCGCTGGCTACACAAACCGCAAACATGAACTGTCGGCCCACAAGGGGTGCCTGTTATGGGGAAGCAGGGTTGTTGTTCCCCAGCCCCTCCGCAAAAGGGTCCTCACAGCCCTACACGAGACACACCCAGGGGTAGTGAGGATGAAGGCCCTTGCCAGGAGTTATGTGTGGTGGCCGGGGATTGACAGAGAGATAGAGGCCTGGGTCCAACACTGCCAGACCTGCCAAGAATCCCGCCCGGATCCCCCAAGGGCCCCAGTCCAGCCCTGGGAGTCCGCCCGACATCCATGGTCACGCTTGCACGTGGACTTCGCTGGACCCTTCCAGGGAAAAACATTCTTCATAGTGGTGGATTCCTACACCAAATGGCTGGAGGTCGCACTGGTACCGTCCACTTCTACGGCGGCAGCCATCCGGGTACTACGTAAGCTTTTTGCAACCCACGGGCTCCCTGACACCCTCGTCTCGGACAATGGAACCGCATTCACGTCAGAGGAGTTCCAGACCTTCACAGCGCAGAACGCCATCCGCCACATCCGCTCAGCACCATTCCACCCTGCCACCAATGGCCAAGCGGAGCGCATGGTGCGGACCACCAAGGACAGCCTCCGCCGCATGACACAAGGGGACTGGGAATACCGCCTTGCCGCATTTCTTCTAGCACAGCACAGCACCCCAAGCACAACGACGGGCCGGAGCCCAGCTGAACTACTAATGGGCCGGCGCCTTGCAACTAGACTGGACCGACTTCACCCCGACAGAGCTCAGGATGAGGTAGTGGTGGGGAAAGGCAGGAACCCCCGGACATTTGTGGCCCAGGACGCAGTGTACGCAAAGAATTTTGGGGCAGGCCCAGCATGGGTACCCGCCACAGTCACCAAGGTGACCGGTCCCGTGTCGTACGAGGTACTAACGGAAGGGGGGCAATGTTGGCGCCGCCACTGCGACCAGCTACGGCGACGATTCCCAGGAGGAACCCGGGAGGAGAGCGGGACAGAGGGGTCCCAAGGGGACAGCAGGGCAGTGAGGCCTGTAGAGCGAGAGGGGTGGGCAGGGGAAGCAGAAGCAGAAGCAGTAGGCACAGAGGGGCGCCCCGAGGCTGGAAGGACACCGGAACCAGAGCCACAACCTAGTGGTTCAGTGGCGCCAGACCAGACAGCCCCGGCACAGCCAGCAGCCTCGGAACACGAGCCAGAACCAGAACCCCTGACCAAGGAACACCCCAGGCCACAACGCACACGGAGGCGGCCAGCAGACCTTGGGGACTACGAATGCAACTTCCCGGGCAGGACTGGAACTTAGAGGGGAGGGGTGTTATGTACTGAGCTGAATCCTAGAACAATAGGATTCAGAATCAGCGGGAGCTACCCAATCCAACTCCAGGTGGAAGTGAATCCGCAACCTGATTGGCCTGCTGGAGCAGCCAATCAGGCGGCGGGCAGAAGTGAATCTGCTACCTGATTGGCCTGTAGGAGCAGCCAATCAGGCTGCAGGCAGAAGTCAATCCACAATATAATTGGCCCACAGGTGTAGCCCTGAAGTAGCCAATCACGCAAGGCCCATTGTGTAAATAATGTATATAAGCAGATGGTTTTGGGAAAAGAGCGATTCTTCTTCTCCTCTTCTCCTTGATGACTATGAGCTGAATAAAGGGCATGAAATTCACTCTCGACTCCGAGTACATTTCACAGTAATTAGCTGGTTGTGCAAACAGAAGACAAATTTTCAGAGTTTGATCCAGGAAAAAGGTACCAATCTTTTCTGGTCTTGGTATTCCTATAAATAATTAGAGCTGTTATTCATCAAAAGGCACTTAGAAAATGAATCTTACTAATTTTTGATAATTAATGGATTAATTAATTATTCAATTAAAGATGGACATGTAAGAAAAGCTGTTCTAAAGAACAAGATTTTTGTTTGTTTTTAGATGAGGTACAGGGAACCTTTAGGGACCCAGGTGGTGCTGTGGGTTAAACCACTGAGCCTAGGGTTTGCTGATCAGAAGGTCAGTGGTTTGAATCCCTGTGATGGGGTGAGCTCCCATTGCTCGGTCCCAGCTCCTTCCAACCTAGCAGTTCGAAAGCACATCAAAATGCAAGTAGATAAATAGGAACTGCTACAGCGGGAAGGTAAACGGCGTTTCCGTGTGCTGCTCTGGTTCGCCAAAAGTGGCTTTGTCATGCTGGCCACATGACCTGGAAGCTATATGGCGGGTCCCTCAGCCAATAATGCGAGATGAGCGCGCAACCCCAGAGTCGGTCACGAATGGACCTAATGGTCAGGGGTCCCTTTACCTATGGGGAACCTTTGGTCCCTCGAGATGCTTTTGGACTCCAATTGTCATCGACCCTAACCATTATGTCCAATGGTCAGGGATGATGGGAGTTGTAGTCCAGCAACATAAGGAGAGCCAGAGGTTTCTCACCCCTATTTTAGATGATATGTACTACTCTTAGACTTGGGCAGCCATGCAAGCTTGCCATCTGGTCTGGTAGTGCTGATGCTTGATGCCAAGTCAGTTTCGAATAAGACCTTGCTCATACAAGATTTGATAGCAGGCTAGCCTTATATCCATTACCAAAGCCCAAGCAGGTGAGCTGCAAAGCCCCGGCTTCACCCAGACTTCCTTATCTAAGTATTCAGTACAGCACCAGTCTAGACCTAAGAACTGGAATGGGCAGAGGAGGGTTTGCCATCTTTCATTGTAATTCCATCTATCAGGAAAACAATCAGTCTGGGAGCTGGATGTGTAGTGTTGAGCCACAGCAACAGAACACTAGCTATTTGGTGCTCCCCACTCCCAACAATCTCATTGCCTGAGTGGGCAAAGGTGATCTTTGTGTTGGTGTTGGGCAAACCCCATATGATTGCTTTGGGGGAGGGAGTTATGTCCATGGTGGTCCACCATGGGGTTATCTCAATACATTGTAGGACCAAAACACATTTCCAGTCATACCCCCAGTGGTTTTTACCCAAGGACAATTTGGAACGATCCAATATCTGTTCCCCCATTGTTACTGATGGATAAATGAGTTATTGGCAAAAACTGGAATGCTGATAGAAATTACCCCCTGAAGGAGTAGAGACTGATGCTCCTTCCCTGGATACTTACTTTTCTGATATCACTGCATCTTGAAATAGCTGTCCAACAGTTCTCTGTTGAGTAAAAAGCCAACCTCATAAACATCTTTCATTCTCCTGTAGTGTGATTTTGCAAGACACTGGGAGGAAATCACTCATAGTCACTTGATGGTACATATGATGCAAGTCTGGTAAAGATGTTCAGGATACCACCTTGTTTTGATTTTGGATTTTGATTTTGTTGCAGCCTGAGGGTACTTGGAGAGGTCAACCTCTGGAATCCCTGTCCACTTTAGCTAATGAAAATCAACTGGGTAGGACAGAGCAGTTTCAGCAACTGGTCAATGCTTCACTTAATAAGGTGGTATTCTGTTCCTAGACTCAGAAAAGTCACACCCCCTCAACTCCATGAGGGATGAAGTGAAGCTGATTCTATTTCTTTTCCGCACTTTTTTCCAGCCGTGTAACCAACCAGGATGTCTCAAAGTTCAGACCGTGTGATTGAAACTGTATCATATATAATGGTTATTGCTTTGTTTTTGTTTTGTGTTTTCTATCTTGTATTTTTACACTTTGTACTGCCCTAAGATTTATGGATGGAGGGCTATTTACAAGTTGCAGTAGTAGTAGTAACAACAACAACAACAACAACAGGAAGCACCCAAGAGTAATATTCCTGTTCCTATGTTCTCCTTGCTGCTGTGTGGAACAACATGAATCAGACATTTGGATTGATTAAGTAACACATTGTAAGCATACTTAATAGTGTGTGGTCTGTTCATTGCTAGAGAGGAAAAATTACAGAATCATAGATTATAGAGTTGGAAGGTACCCCAAGGGTCATCTAGTCCAACCCCTTGCAATGCAGGAATCTCAGCTAAAGCATCCATGACAGATGGCCACCCAACCTCTGCTTAAAAATCTCCAAGGAAGGAGAGTTGACGACTTCCCAAGGGAGATCGTTCCACTGTCGAACAGCTCTTACCGTACTGTCAGAAAGTTCTTCCTGAAGTTTAGTTGGAATCTCCTTTCTTGTAACTTGAAGCCATTGGTTCAAGTACTAACCCCCAGAGCAGGAGAAAACAAGTTTGTTTCCTCTTCCATGTGACAGCTCCTGATATATTTGAAGATGGCTATCATATCTCCTCCCAGTCCCCTCTTTCCCAGGGTAAACATATCTAGCTCCTTTAACCTTGCCTAGTAAGGCTTGGTTTCCGTATTGTAATTGTCAGGAAAATTACCATGCTGAAGAATTTGCATGTACTTCTGCTGGATTAATGGGATATTAGTCTCAAATGATGGTGCTGGAGGAGACTCTTGAGAGTCCCACAGACTGCAAGAAGATCAAATCTATCCATTCTGAAGGAAATCAGACCTGAGTGCTCACTGGAAGGACAGATCCTGAAGCTGAGGTTCCAATACTTTGGCCATCTCATGAGAAGAGAAGACTCCCTGGAAAAGACCCCGATGTTGGGAAAGATGGAGGGCACAAGGAGAAGGGGACGGCAGAGGATGAGATGGTTGGATAGTGTTCTCGAAGCCACCAACATGAGTCTGACCAAACTGCGGGAGGCAGTGCAAGACAGGAGTGCCTGGCGTGCTCTGGTCCATGGGGTCACGAAGAGTCGGACACGACTGAACGACTAAACAACAACAAGTCTCAAATTACAAGCTTGCTGAGTGAAAATTGCCACCACTGTTCCCAAAAACTATTACAATTATATTTTTTGCTCTCCTTAAAACCTTTGGTTCTTCTGTCCTTGTCTGTGAGACAGAAAATTATAGTAGAAATGATTCCTGAAATTATGAGTAGCTCAACAAACACTATGGTTGCCATATGGAGGCCTCTGGAAACGTATATGACATTGTCTCCATGAGGGGTTGTAGACTTTTGAAAGTCAGGCAGTGTAAAGATATCCTAAATTGTATTTAGAGTCTGTGCTCCAGTACATCATGTATCCTCTCCTCCAGAATGTGTGGCATAGAGACTTCATAAGAGAGTGATGCTTTAAGTGGCTTTCAAGTGTGATGTTGCCACACAAAATCATTTCAAGTGGCCTCCATGATATCAGCTTCTTGGTAATCATGACTACTATTTACAATATCTGTATGCCACACAATTACATTGCTCTGTGCAGTTTACAGTAAAAGTTAATACCATAGGGTGCTATCCAATAAGGCAGTCCTGCCAGCACAATTTCTGCTTGTGCAATGGAGCTCCCCCCCCCATTGTCCTCTCCTCTTGCACCCCAACACCTGCCCCCAATCCAGGGCCGGCCCTACGGCCAGGCTGGGTGGCGCAGGGCGCCAGGGCGCCCTCCCGCAAGGGGGGGCGCCGTGCAGCTGTGCCCGGCAGCCGCGCTGCGCGCTAAGCCCACCTGCCCACCACGCAGCAGCGCCCGGCAGCTGTGCTGCGCCCGCCCACCACGCAGCAGTGCCCGGCAGCCACGCTGCACACTGAGCCCGCCCGTCGCGCAGCAGTGGCCCGGCAGCCATACTGCGCGCTGAGCTTGCCCGCCCACCGCGTTGGGAAACGGGGCGGGGGGCGCCGGAGGGATCCGCCGCACCACGGTGCCAGGGCGCCAGGGATGCTTAAGACGGCCCTGCCCAAATCTGCTCCGGAAGGTTAAGGGAACTCCCAGAAAAGATTGGAGGGTGTGCAGGGAGAGGAAGTTCTATTGCACAGCCGAACTACTTTACTGGACACTACTTATAGAGTATACAAATAAAGCATAAACATAAAATCCAATACAGAAAAAAGCAGCAGAACAAAGCCCAAGTAAAACCAGGAAGAGGGAATATAACACTAGGGAACCAAATGATTTTTTAAGGCTGAAAGCCTGGGAAGTAGTCCTTCACCTGGTTCTGAAAAGATGAGAACGTAAGTCTCACCTGGTAGGGTACCCTACCTTTAAATGGTCATCACAGGTGGAACTTGTGGTGGGTAGTGGCCTCCCTCAGGGGCGTAGGAAGGGGGGGTGGACTGCCCCTGGTGCCTTCACTGAGGGGGGTGACATTTGGCGAGCTGCCCGCCCGTGATTCCCGCTTTGCCAGTGGCATTTCCCCCTTCCCCCTTCATTTTGACAGCTTGGGGGAGGGTTGGGAGTCTCGGGCGGGCAGCGCGTCAAATGTCCGCCATGGGCGACTGGGCAGCGTGGGCATATGCTCAGCCGCTAGTCTCCCTAAAGGTGTAATACAACTGGTCTTTCTCAATCAGCAGCGACAATAAGCCCATCATACTTTTAATTTCAATTAAACAAATCAACCACTTGCTAAAATTCAATCCCCTTGTTTACATCCAAAAATTTAATTCAAAAAACTCAGTTTTTAAAATGTGACAGTCTGATCATAGGCACTTTATTACAGAAGCAAGCCCCTCCAAGTTCAGTGGGTCTCATTCCAAGCAAGCATACATCATAATCCCTTACTAAATGCTGGCTGACTGCTACATAAATAAATGCTCGATCATTCTGAACCACTGGGACACTATTTTCTTTTCATAAACTTCAGTGGTCAGCTCTTAAAAGAATTGAAATTCTCTTCTTTCAAAAGCAGGTAAAATGGCATTAGCACGTGTAGCCAATATGATCTATGGCATGCTCTTACATTTTGTTTAATATCACTGATAATTAAACAAAGAAGCACTTTAATTTTAAATGATTGCTGCCTTCTAGGCCAAGCAGCATTCTGCCCCATTATTCAGCTCCAGACGTAGAATGGTTTATTATGGCGACACATCAGATCACACAGCACATGATATATCCCATGCTATATACTCCCTTTAGCTTTTGCAGAAGTATCCTTTGCAATTTATAACAGGAAATCCAATTCTATAAAAATCTAATTATTTCATATGTTGGACTCAGCATGACTTTCTCCCGCTTATTTGGCTGGGTGATGAGTATATGTTCTCCGGAGAATTATATTTTTAACACAGCTAGCATTTCTGCAACAAGGGGGCGGGTAGGGGGGGGGGAGAAAAGAACTTGGCTAACATTTTCCCCTCAGTAATTATAGCTAATGAAAGGGGGCTTTTTATAAACTTGTGTGGTCTTCTGGAAAATAAAAATATAAGAGTTGAAAAGTGTGCATGCATGCGCGCGCGCACACACACACACGCACACACTTATATACAGGGGACTCTCCTACTGTAAAAATGAGAAATCTCTAGTTTGGTTGGTTAAAAATTATTTCCCCCCACCCCCCGCAGTGGTAACAAGGAAATTCAGTCCAAAACCACGTTAATAATTATAGTTTTACCCGGGAAAGAAATTTTCTTTATTCCAGCATTAAAATCCTCCTTCTGATGCTTTGTTCTGTAATAACTAGGTCATCAGTTTAGGTGCTTCTGTTTAAAATGCATTTAGCATCCATATGAATTCCCTCACCTAGAGGCTTGATATTTTTAATGAGATTATATCAAGGAATGTGAAGACTGGAGAGTGGTAACATCATTTTAGCACATAATTCCCAGAACTCTGATCCATTTCAGGGAGGCAATTAAGACTGCTGACTACAATAAATGATACGGAGAGATTATTGAGCTTTTTTCTGCATGAATGTGCAGGGTTTTTTTTAAACAACAACAACAACTTTGGTTTATTATGTGTTATATAAAAACACATATAGGGGAGGGAACTAGTATTATTTTCTTTTCCTCCCCCTTTGACTGAACACAAGGAATCATTCCCTCTTATTTTAGCTACACATTTATCATTGTTTTGCTGTATTCAAGAGTTATGCTAAAGTGATTTACCCAAATGCAGCATTTTAATTGTGTTTTTTTCAAGTGTTATGAATTTCTGAATAATAGTCATTAGCTACCATGGCCTTTATTTTTTTAAAAAAGAGAGAGAATGTGACGGTAGTGTTGTGTTGTGTTCATACGGTATATTGTTAGCTTTTCAGTGAACGTAATGACCTTTTGTTGCTCTAAATCATTTCAACAGTGCATACAAAGAAAAACCTGATGGATTCTGCCCACTGGGCCAGTATCTGTGGGAAGGAATATACAAGATTTCAAGGGACTCAGCGGACCACGCTACGTATAATATATTCTATGCTACAGCACTACATTCTCTCAGTATTTCCATCAGCTATCCTTTGCCATTTTAAACAGGGATTCCTATTCCACACACAAAAAACCCCAATTAAATACCATCACTGACTTTTGTATTCTTCACGACGAAGAACCCTGTGTAACCACAAAACTAGCATATTCCCACTGACGTCAGTTGAAATAAAATATATCTCTTTGCTTATTTTGTATTCCCCCCCCTCATGTTCCCCCCCCTCCTGACAGACAAATAATTCTGAGCTGCATTTCCATCACATGAACCCGCTGTAGGTGAGTTAACCCTTTCCTCATCGTTACTACAGCTACAAAACACTGCCTCCCGATCGCTGCAAACAAACGCACCCAACTCCAAGTTTGTTGTCTCGAAGAGTTAATTCTGGCAGAGAGAGTGACCTTTTCCCCTACATACTCTGTCATTTTTTTTTTATCAAGCCTCTCCGAAGGGACTCATCATATGCAGGGCTCTATGAAGAGAAAAAGAAGAGCATTGTCCTTATCACCTCCTTCCAGAAAGTGGCAGCGTAATAGGACTTTGTAAGGCGAAATGAAGCCCAGTCTGATGGCTGCTGATTAAAAATTGACTCTGCCACATCAAAGAAGAGTTGAAGGTGAAAATGATGATCACTTCCCTCTCCCAGGGACCCTGCACCATTTCTTTTATTCAACCTTGAAAGGTTCTTTCTGAATAAGATAATATCCCTTGAGTCCATTCTGGCTAAGGCAGCATGGAAAAATGTAGATCAGTATGCCTCTTCTTTGTGGGGGTGGGTGGGATGGGGTTTTGTTAATGATATAGCACTTTAAAGTGATGGCCTGTATGTGGTAAATGCTGAGAAATTAATTATAAAATGCCTCTTAGACTAAAGATCCAAATTTAATTGCTACTAAAAGGACCACAGTAAATCTAAATTACCTTACTCCTGAAGATCTCTACTTGAAACATATTGAAAGCACACACACACACACACACACACACACACACACACACATTTTATCATTATAATACTATTGGCACTAAAATAATACTTTTTTAGATCATAAAGGCATGTGTGCAATCCTGAATCATTTGAATATCTATTTTTTTAATAGAGGGGAAATATGAAAAAAAACAACACCTGTGACTTGGAAGTATACACACATGCCTGAGTATATCGGGGGGAAAGAACAGGTTGAGACAATGTATTTTTCCTCTTCGGCTTTATGTGTGTCTGGCACACAGAGAAGAAGAGATACTAGGTGAAGGGAAATGATATTTGTTGTTTTATCTTTGGGGTTCTATGCCAGGAATATCATGGCACACAATGAAACAAGCCTGGCCTCACCTATCAGCCAGTGAAGGAGCAGGTGCCCTGGTACTTGCTTATTTTCTCTCTCTTGTGCCTCCCCCCTCTGGTTTATTACATTGTGAACCCAAGTGGAGGGAAGCTACTGTCCTTCGATGCAAGTGCAGCGCTTAGACAATTGTCGCTGCTTTAGGAAAAGAACCAAATGAGCGAAAGATTTGTGGGTGCTGCCTATCGCCCAATGTTGCTATCTGCATTGGCAGAGTTCTGTGCAAGCCCTTTTGAGAAGAGAAGCTATAGGCTGGGAGATTAAGTTGGCTGCTTGAGCTCACCTTTTCTTGGAACTGCTCCTTCTAAGTGCAACAGCAAACTCTATTGTGCGTTCATATCGTATTATACAGAATCATAGAATCGCAAAATTGTAGAGTTGGAAGGGATCCCAAGGGACCTCTAGTCCCACTCCTTAAAATGCAGGAATCACAGCTTTAAAATATAGTTGTGTAAAGTACCAGTGTGGGGAGCATAAGGGATCATCAAAGGCTGCACTTAGCCACATGAGAACAGCTGCCACCTTCTTTTCTGTGTTGGCAAATAATCACAGTGAACTTGCCTTGACGATGAAGAGAATGTTTGAGGTCCTGATCGTGTACAGATCTGTGTGTGCCTCAGTGTCCACAGAGCTGAGGGTTGTGTCCCTAAGTCCCATTCTCAAGAAGGATGGGATTAGGCTGTGTGCCTGCTGCTGTGCCTGCTGAGTGCTTAGAGTGCACACTCTCATAGGGGCTCTGCATGGGCAAAGGGGTGTGGGTATGTGTTACACACCACTGTTGCTCCCTGTAATCTTCTGTCCCTTGTTCAATGACTATGTCACCTCTATGTGCAGAAACCTGTTTCTGTAGGGAGGCAGAGCTCATCACTAATGTCACTGATATGGAGAGAAACACAGAGAAACACACAGCTAGCTTTATAAAGCTAGTAGAAATTAGAGTTTCATTTATTATCTGGATGTACATCATGGAAAGTTGTAGACAACTTGCTGTAAATGCATGAATTAAAGTTACATGTTTAAAGATTGTATTTTAGAATCTCCATAGCAGCAGATTAATTTTATCTCTCATATCGAAGGTCAGTTTAACTGGCTGCTCTGTCTACCATTTTTCATGTGTATTTAATTGTGTATATTATCATGCTAAAAGCCTTGGGTGGTTTTTCCTTTCTTCCTTTCTCCTTTTCTTTTAAAAGGAGCTTCACTGATGTTTCCCATGAACCTTGGGATGCTATGCATGCTGTTCAAGATTGAGCAGTATAGGTCTGACATGTAAAAATGCTACAATGTTTTTGCTCTCTCCATGTTGATGAATGATCCTGTTGAGTTCAGAGCAATTAGAACAAATGAGTGAAACAATTACTAATGTCAGAGCAATGGAAATTAGCAAGGAGAGTGACTTCAAAGCAGTGTGAAAACAATGACGGGCCTTTCTACATTACTGTTGTCTTCCAAGCTGCCAGTTTGGAGGGTTGAATGTGAGCTTCCTACACTTGATTATTCATATCTCTATAAATGCACCCACTCATTGTACATTGCAGTACAACTTGATTTCTACACTTTTTCTTGCTGGTCTTTTTATTAAAAAAATTCAGATGATTACATCAACTTTTGAGAAATGTACAGAAAGAAAGAAAACAACAGTGTTGATTTAATGTTTAAGGGCTTGTTTATTTCAAATTAAATTTCCTGTACAGAGGTAAGGATTATTATTTTTATCTTTGCTTAGTGAGCTCCCAGTGTCTTAATAAACTTTGTCATAATGAATACAAGATCTTAATCTAAAAATATCTTCCTCCAGCTAATTTAATCAACATTTAAGAAATGTTCACATGGCTGTGATCACCTAGGGCTACACATTATTAGCACGGTACAGTATTTGGGGACTCACTATGCACAACTGTGCTAAGATGAGGCAACAACACAATTTGTGCAAGTGTTACCTTTACTAATAAGGACAGAGAAGCAACAGCACAATGTTTGCTTGGGTAAATAAGCGCTTTTCCTTCCAGCACTTTTTGTTCTTTTTTTAATGCTAGAAATAGGTAGTTGATATCTGTGAGATATGCATTCCTGCAAACACACAATTCCCATGAATACTAACAGGGAAGTTGCATGTGTGTCCAAAGACACCAGATACAGTGGTACCTTGGTTTACAAACACAATTGGTTCCGGAAGTCTGTACTTAACCTGAAGCGTACTTAACCTGAAGCGAACTTTCCCATTGAAAGTAATGGAAAGTGGATTAATCTGTTCCGGACAGGTCCACAGAGTACTTAAACTGAAAATACTCAAACCGAGGCGTACTTAAACAAAGGTATGACTGTACATAAAAAGGAATACGTAGATATTCAATAAGACACATGTGAAGCTAAGAATAATAATTAGCATTACTTTCTTGTAATTTGTACAACAACCTTCTAGGGTAGGTCAAGATCATATTGCAAAGGGCTGATAGAATGGCTTGCCTTAGGCCACCTAGCAGAGGTGAGATCAAAAGAAACTACTTCCTGATTCATGGATCAGTCTGTTAGCAATGACACCTGCACTCAGGAGAATATTACAGAAGTTATGGATGAAGGGATACAAGACAGACAGATGAGCTTGACAAATCTGTGTGTTGGCCAGTGACAGGGCTGCAGAGACCGTAGAGGAGCTGTCTGAAGAGACCTAGTCAAAAGACTAGTTGCTCAAGCGGGGGAGGAGTCAAAGGCTTTATAATGTCAGTGCCTTTTGCATAGTGATGGTTGAACAACCTGGTCTGAGGCTCAATTCAGAACTGAGCTTGCAAGTCAAGCTGTTCCTTTCCCTCCAAACTGAAAAAAGAAGAGGTTGGCTAATTCAGAGTCCAATGCAAAGCAGGGTTTCCTTCCTGGGGTTCGCCTGCTGACACCATCAGGAGTGTAACAGCAGGCACAAATCCCTCCTTCTGTGAACTCCCCAATACAGATCATTGGTTTATCCAGCAGTGGCTCCCCAGGGTCTCAGGGAGGGAATATTCCCACCCCTGGAAATTACCGGAACTAAACCAGCGATGTTTTGCAAGAAAAGCAGGTGCTCTATCACTGAGCTACGGTGCTTTCTTAATGGACTGTTGTTGAGGAATTGAGAAGGGGCGTCTGTCTCTGTGTTCTTCCACACCTCTTTCTCCTCTACCCCTTCTCATCTCCCACCCTTGAAAATTCAGCAGCATTTGAGTGCTGAATTCTCCAAATAAGCATATTTTAATGCAGATTTGACAACTATACAAATTTTTAAGCAGTTTAACCTAATCTAATGCATTCTTGCAGTTACATTCACTAATATGTGCATTTACATGCATACCTTGTCCTAAAATATGCATTGTTGTACACAT